>NC_047092.1:67031932-67331932 GCF_902459505.1 Geotrypetes seraphini
ATATTCCCATTTGCAAATAGTATTTGCCAACAGCTAACACAGAAGCACTTAGGCCCTGATTCTATAAAAGATGCCTACAGTTAGGCACCTAGGGCTAGATGCACTAAAGATACCAACTCAATCGCTGTTGGTCGATTCTCTGGCCGATTCTCCAACAGTGATCGATGCGCTATCAAGTTTGCATGCAAATGATTTGCATGGAGGTTCAAATCATTTGCATGCGAAAGATCAATTGCTCAGTAAGCGACTGACACATGCGCAGAGCCCTAACAGCAGTGACAGGGGAAGCAGCTTCCTGTCACTGCTGTTAGGGTAATGCGATACACATGCACCCCCATGGCAGCAAAAATGGCAGAAGGGATACCTACTCCCTTCTGCCATTGTGACTTCCCCCTCCCCCCACAACAGCAATATGCCTGCTTCCACACCAGGTGCCCCCCCCCAAACATACTCTACTCTCCCCCTTCCCCTCCCTGAAAAAAAGGCAGGAGGGATGCCCACTCCCTCCTGCCACCAGACGTCTCCAGAACTCCCCTCCCCCCCCCAATACCTTCTTAGAGACAGAGCAGGACAGAAGCTCAGTCCATCCTGCTCTTAGTTTTGCCACTCCAGAATGGTGGGGCTTTCCCTCGTTGCATCATGTGATGCACGGGGAGGGTCCTAAGGCCCTGATAGGCTCAGACTTCTAAGGCATCCTGCTCCAACATCTCTGAGAAGGGGGGGAGGATTGGGGGACAGTGGGGGACCTAACATAGTAGATGATGGCAGATAAAGACCTAAATGGCCCATCCAGTCTGCCCAACCTTATCCTCTCTTTAAATTACTAATTTAATTTAAATTTTCCTTTTTAGCTATTCCTGGCCAGAACCCAAAGCTCTGCCCTGTACTGTGCTTAGGTTCCATCTACTGAATTCTCCTTCAAAGCTCATTCCAGCCCATCTAAACCATCCCAGCTGTCAAAGCCCTCCCCAGCCCATCATCAACCAAATGGCCATATATGGATTAGAGAGCTGCACAGGAATGGAGATGATGGAAATCCCGTAGGACCTGCGGGGATCTTGTGGGTTCCCCCTTCGGGTCATGGGGATCCCGTGGGGATCTCCCTTGTGGTCGCGGGGATCCCGTGGGGTTGGTGCACATGCCTCCTTTTCTTGCCCTCCATCTGGCTTCTCTATTAGCGTGCAATGCTCCCAGCACGCCACCCGTAGCCAACCCAGAAGTCTTACCCTGATGTCAGAGCTGACGAAGGGAAGGCTTCATGTCAGCCACATGCAGCATACAGGGCTCGCTGCCCTGCGAAGAAGTGCGGCTGGAAGGTACAGTCTTGTGGGAGGGGGCAGAAAAAGTTGGAGCGAGCAAGCAGGCATGCACGCGTTGCAACAAGGAGGAAGCGCGTTGGGACATGGGAGGAGCCCAAATGCGGGATACAGAAGGGAGGGACATAGAAGGCATGAACTTAGGAGAGAAGATGGAGGAAGAGAGGGAAAGAGATGCTGAGGTGGGGGAGGGAATAGAAAGGGAGAATTGGGCATGAGTGTGTCAGTAAGAGGGAAAGAAAGATGGTATACATGGGGAATGGAAGAAAGAATTTTTGGTCATAGGGAGGGAGTGAGGTACAGATGATAGGGAAAAGAAAGATGAGAGGGTGGAAAGGGAACAGTGGGACAGATTGAAAGGGATGCAAGAGGGAAGAATGTTGGACATAGTGGTGAAGGGAATGGAGGGAGAGATGTGGCATGGTGCTGGAGAGTGGTGATAGAAGGAGAAATGTTGGGCATGGGGCTGGTGAGTAGGGGTGAATGATGCTGCACATGGTCCAGGGGATAAGAGAGGGATAAATGCTGGACTATGGTAGGAAGAACCAATGGACAGCAACAGAAGAATCTGTAGAAGACGGGAAAGCAGAAAAAAGAAACTGGGACAAACTTGATGGAAAAATAAGTCTCCAGACAACAAAGGTAAAAAAATGGAATTTAATGACTAAAATATGTTAGCTTTGGGAAATGTATATAGCATATGTCTTTGTATTGTGTTCAAAAGAAAAGGAAATGCATTTCTGGTTTTATTTCTACATTGTTGAAGTACTTGCTGACCCTTGCTGTGTGCTGGTGGGGATCCCCAAGCACCGCCAACAGAGGACCTCCTCTAGAGACGGCCAGAACTCCCCTCCACCAAGCGCAGCAGTCGCTTTCAGCATCTATGAGCCACTGAGGTGCCAGCGTCTGTGACTCAGGGATGCTACTGCTGCTTGCCAAAATTGGCAAAAGGTACTCCCAGCTACCTGCAGAGGAAGTCCTCAGCTGACAATGCTTGGGGGTCCTCAGCTGAATATTTATATTTACATTAGAGGTTGTGGTAGAAGCCCGTTTACAAAGTATGTATTCTTCCCAATTAATATTTCCAAATTAATAGTGTCTCTGCTTATTTGTAAATGGGTCTCTACCAGAACCTTTAATTCAGTAGCATAATTAAATGAAATAACTACTTCTGAAGTTTATAGGAATGGGCGGGGGACAGATTTGATTCCAGTGTTGATGAGCGGGGATGGATTTGATACCAGTGTTGATGGGCGGGGACGGATTTGATTCCAGCAAGGATGGGTTTGACTCCTAGCGGGGACGGGTTTGATTCTACCGGGGACTGGTTTGATTTCTGTCCACGTGCAACTCTCTAATACTGTCACTGAGCATGCAAGTCTGCCAGTACTGGCCTTAGTTCTTCAACATTGTGGACTGGAGTAGCCAGAGCCCTGACCTGGGTCATCCAAGCCTCAACCGAGCGGTTGAATGAGGCTTGGAGGTGTAGAGGGGTGTCAGCATTAAAATAAAAAGGTCCAGTATAGGTGTTTAGTGTGAATTTTAAGATGACTTTGTTTTCTGGTAGTGCAATTCCAAAAACATACAAACAAAAATTCTCATCGGTGGCTAAACAGCCCACCATGTTTTATTCATTACTAAAGTTCATGAAAAACACAAAAATAACTTTTCAATTTCAAGTCGTGGAACCTGCAACCTACTTGCACAACTTGGACAGGTTCCCCACAGTTCTCCTGTGATTATGAAAATTCAGAAGCAGTGATTCTTAACTCTTCTGTTCTTAATTACATCAGAAGCAGCAATTCCTGATCCTTCTGGTATTCTTAATTCAATCAGAGGCTTTAATTCTTAACTCCTCTGTTATTCTTAGTTTTGTGAGGCAACACCACCTTATCAGAAACAGCATTTTTACTTTCCCAAAACTTTAGTCTGTAATCATGCTCTCAAACAAGCATGACTACTCAGGTTCCATTTCAACATCATTTACAAGCATTTCTTCTGGCATCTCTGTATCACATTCATCATTACCTCCAGAAGAATGATTAGAAGTTTCAGTCCTGAGGTTTACTCCTTGCTTTCTGTGGGGAATGCTGGTTTCTGTCCTCTGAATCCTGGCTGGCACAGGTCTGCTTCCTCTGCCTCCTATGGCCTAGAGAACACACCCTTTTCCCTAGCATGGGCTGATTGCCCCTCAAAACCTGTGGTTCTCTGGTACTTTGCTAATGAGCCTGGGTAGCTTCTGTGCTCATGAACCCTGCCCCCAGCAGAGCTGATTGCAGGAGCTAATCCCTTTGTGGGTTTTGCTATCACCTGCCTGGTGCATGCTGGTCTTTGTAGTTCTTTGCTTTAAGCATTCCCTGCATTAGGCAAGTATAATTGGGTTCCTTCTTTTAGGTTACCTTTCACTGGAGATAAATTCTGCAGGGCAGTTTCCCTAACCTGCCTGCTTCTAGGGGTAGGTTTAGGGATAGTTTTTGAGCACTGCAGGGTTTCTTCCAGCATGACAGGACTCTCCCTGTCACAATATATAGGTATAACTTTATTTTCTGATTCAAGATCCTCTGAATTCATTCCATCCTTTTTTTAACTTTATCACCGTTTTCCTCTCCACCACCTCCCTCGGGAGCGCATTCCAGGCATCCATCACACAGAGGATGGTGTATACCTTGAATGCGCCCCCAAGAGAGGTGGTGGAGAGGAAAAATGGTGACAGTGGGCATCCCTCCTGCCTTTTTTCAGGGGGCAGGGAGAGGGTAGAGAAGGTTTGGGGGGCACCTGGCATGGGGAGCGAGCCTTCGGTGGAAGGAGGGAGTTGGCATCCCTCCTGCCACTTTTCTTTTGGGGGGATTCGGCATGGAAGGAGGAAGTGGCCATTCCTTGTGTCGTTTTTGCTGACGCGGGTGAATTTTGCAGTAATGGTTCATTGGGGAGGGAGGGCCGTCATTGCTGGTAGGGGGTGCTTTTTTTTAGGGGACAAAAGCAAAATATTTTTGCCATTGGAAAAAAAAAACAAGCTGGCCTGTCAGTGTTTTCCAACAGCTAAAACCCCAGGGTTTGGGATTTTTTTTTTTTTGTATAGCCAAGCGATGTTCTTGCATAAATCACTTAGTTACTTTGCAGGGGTTTTAGTTAATTTGCATGGCCAGATTGATATTTGGGTGATCAAGGGCAAAAACACACGGTGAGTCATTTTGTGAATCAGGTCGGTAATAGCGATCGTCACTAAAGCTATGAAAACTGGTTTAGCAACGATTGCTGACTTTAGTGCATTTGGGGCCTAGATCTATGTGCCTAGCTGATCTAAACACTTAAGTTATTTTATTTTTTTTAATTGGTGCTGATAATTAAAATCACCATTAAAAAAACTATTTTAAAAATCAGTTAGCCAGTAGACTCCTATCACATCAATATAGGCATCCTACACCAAGGCGCTGACAAATAGGAATGGTTTAGGGCAGAGTTGGGTGCCAGTATTTTAGACCAAGAAAACCCTGGCTTAATATACCAGTGCCTAAGGTGTACACACCTACTAGTGTCTGACAATTTAGGCATCAGGCACAATTCTACAAACGGTGCCTTTGGTTGACATGCAGTAGTTGCTGCTTTTCTAGGCATCTATCAAGTTTGGCGCCATTTATAGAATCAGGCCTTTAGTGTCTTCTATTTAGGAGGCAGTAGGAGTCACGTGATGTGCACGTTCTAGTAAGACGCCTCGAGGTGAGACTCTGGGAGCTGCCCCGACCAAACTTCTTTTTCTCCTGTCCTAGCCTACCTATCGGAGCTATCAGCGCATAAATACTTATCTGAAGGTTAGGGGGACCACCCCACTACAGTGATTTTCTTCTCTGGTAGAAGGTTATGCCACATAGAGGATCGCAAGGTTCTCGCTCCAACTCGGGCCATCCCCACACCAAAATGGCATTGGAAAATGTGCTTGGAACCAGCAACAGGCCTGTTCTCATACTGCAGCAGTGCAGGAACTCAAAAAACATCTGACAGCTATCATGAATGATAAGCTGGCTGGCTTGCAGATGACTATTCAGGAGATAAAAGACAGTGTGGGGGCCTTTAACAATCATGTGCTGCAGTTGGAGGATAGACTGGTGCAGCAGGAGGCTGCATCTGATTCTTCAGTCACCCACATGCAAGCCTTGGAGTGCACTGCATTGCAACTGTGGATAAGGTGGAAGATCAGAGAATAGGGCGAGACGTAATAATCTTAGGATGGTGGGCCTGCCTGACTCTATTCTGGAGGGGACTTTGCGGCACCTGGCTTAAGAACTGGCTGCTGAAGGTGCTTAATGTAGGAGTGGGACCATCTGCCTATCATCTAGAATGAGCGTACCGGGTCGGCCCGCCCAAGGACCAGGTTAACAGACCTCAGTTGGTGATTATGTGGTTTCTTAACTATGTGGACAAGGAGCTGCTTTTACGCCAGTATCGAGAGATCAGACAACTCCGGTATGAAAATCACACCATTTTGCTGTTCCAGGACTTCTCAGCTGTGGCGGAGCGCCAGAGAGCGCTGGCTCTTCATTGCTCTGCGCTGTATAAGCGGGGGCATAAGGCTATTTTTCAATATCCAGCACGAGTGCATCTCCAGTTCCAGAGGAAAAACCTCTTCTTTGATAAACCACAGGAGTTGGAAGTCTTCATCCAACGGCTGCCCCCTGATGCAACTCCAGGACCCTGAGCTTAACTTTTTATGCTTGCCCAATATACCATTTATCCCAGGACAAGCAGGCAGGTATTCTCACATATGGGTGACATCATCCGACGGAGCCTCGATGCGGACGCCTCACAAGCAGACTTGCTTGAAGAAACTAGAAGTTTTGAGTCACCCGCACTGCGCATGCGCGAGTGCATTCCCGCCCAGTGCACAGGGCGTGTCTCCTCAGTTCTTAGTTTTCTGCGGAGCCGAGAAGTCTGTCTTTTTGGCTCTCTCCGGCAACTTCGTCGTTCGGGCCTTCTCTCACCGCGGTTTGTGTTTTGTTTTTCTCACGAATCGCTGTGTTCGTCTTTTTCTTTCTTTCAAAAAAAAAAAAAAAATTTTACTTCCGTCCGTTCGTCCGGTACAGGCCACTCGGCCACGGCCCGCGGGCTTCGACTTTGCGTCAGCTGTATTTTTGTCTATGCCCCGGCCTGTTACCAGTTTCAAACGGTGTAGCAAGTACAAGCACACAATATCTCTTACGGACCCTCACGGACGCTGTCTCAAGTACCTTGGGCCGAAACATCATCCTACCTAGTGCCTGCCTTGCCAAACACTTAAGCCTCGTGCTTTTAAGCGTCGTTGCTTCCTGGTGGATAGCCTCTTCGAGATGGAGTCTACTAATCTTTCTGCATCGAAGGTGTCTTCGGCATCAACCCTCGTCGAAGCCTCCCCTTCTGCTGCTTCCACCTCGAACCTCATCAGACCTTCGTCTTTTGGAGCGGCTCTTGCTTCGACGTCTTCGGCTGCCATATCTTCTCCTGTCTCTCAGGTCAGATAACTCAGCACTCGGTTCTGCCAGTGGTGATTAAGGTGTCGAAGCCTCCCAAGTCGAAACTCTCACACCATTGTGTGGGACCCTTCAGCCAAGGCAGGTGGGCCGGTTTCAGACGCAGTACCCTCCTTGCCGGCTATGTCCCAGACCTTTTGGAGGAGCAGATTATTAAGGTCCTTACTACCATAGGACCTCACTGCTCACTCTACTTCAGCCTGGGCATGCAGAAGTCTCCCACGAGGTCGAGCCGCCTTTGCCCCGGTCTGATCCTCCACACTCGATGCAGGGAGCGGAGTCTCTGCGAGTGTCTGGTCGGGCTTCCATGCACGAAACGCATAGAGTAGAGTCTGTGCGAGTGCATCGACAGGATACCTCCCATTCTACCAAGGGGGTCCAGTCTTCGAAGTTCCTTCAGGGCTCCTCCACACCTATAGATCTTCGATCTACTGCTTCTGAGGCAATCTCTGCTCGATCTTCGAGATCCAGCTCGAGACACAGTTCTCGACATCACTCGAGGCCTACTTCGAGGCATTCTTCGAGACATCATACCTCAAAACCTCGGTCCTCTCCGGCCTCAACAAGACCTCCAACTCCTCATTCCAAGTCTCCGATACCGGCTCTCAAGGATATCCCGATGTCCAGTGCCTCGTCCAAGTCTCGTTCCTTCGTCCCATGGTTTCCTGCCGAGGCTTCTACTTCTTCGACTCCAGCTGCCTCAACGTCCTCTAGTCCTTCTCGAGGCTGTGCAACTGCAGACCAGTTATCTTTTTACTCTTTTTTGAGTCAGATGGCTATGGACTTGAGCGTTCCACTGGACACTGGATCCAAGTACTCTAAAGAATACCTCTAGGTCATGCACCTTCCTCAACCTCCGGCTGAGTTTCTCAAGCTGCCACTACACAAGCTTCTTGATCAGACTTTTACTCGATGCATGGAGACTCCTTTTTCCATTCCAGCAGTTCCAGGAAAGTTGGATGCCAGATATAAAACGGTGCATCATAAAGGTTTTGACAATTCCTAATTGTCACATCAATCCTTGCTCGTGGAATCCTCTTTAAAGAGATCCCATCCTTCCAGAGTGTATGCCACAGTTCCTCCTGGCCGGGAGGGAAAAACTATGGATAAATTTGGATGTCACATTTACCAAAATGCTATGATGTCCTCGAGGGTCCTCAATTATAATTTTTATTTTATCACTTATTTTGAATTTTTGTCTCTTCTGCCAAAATTTTTGAGTTACTTGGATGATAGCATACATTTTGAATTTCAAGAAGTCATTCCTTCTTTCTCTCAGTTACATCTCCATCTTTTGCAATCCTCTTATGACGCCTTTGAGCTCTCTGACTAAGCAGCAACTTGCTCTGTGGCCATGCGTTGTCTAGTCTGGCTTTGCACCATAGACATGGACTCTAATCTCCAGGATCGCCTGGCGAACATCCCTTGTGAAGGTAATGACCTTTTTGATGAGTCCATCGAGGCAGCCACCAAAAAGTTGTCTGACCATGCTAAATCTTTTGCCTCCATAGTCAGACCAAAGCCTAAGCCAGTTCCTTCTAGGCCTGCACGTCCTCCTGTTATCTACCAGAGGCGTTTTCCTCCAAAGCCGGCGCCTTACACTCGCACTCCTTTGAAGAAACAGCCACCTCAGAAGCAACAGAAGCCTCAACCTTCTGCTCCACCTAAGGCTTCTCAGCCTTTTTGACTGTTTACACCAGAGCATAACATCCATCGTTCTGTCTCTGATTCCTTTTCAATCTATGAGGTCGTCTCCATCTTTTTTACAACAGATGGACGGTCATAACATCCGACCTCTGGGTCCTTTCTATCATCAGAGAAGGATACTCTCTTCATTTCAATCAGGTTCCACCAGAGCTTCCTCCAAGAAAGTATCCTTCCAGTCCATCCCAGACCGCCCTTCTTCAGGAAGCTCAAGCTCTGCTTCATCTCCATGCCATCGAACCAGTTCCCTTGAAACAGCAGAGCAGGGGTTTTTACTCCCGTTACTTCCTTGTTCCGAAGAAGACGGGCGATCTGCGATTCATTTTGAATCTCAAGGCTCTCAACAAATTTTTGGTCAAAGAAAAGTTTTGAATGTTGTCCCTGGCATCTCTCTATCCCCTTCTCGAGCAGAACGATTGGTTATGCTCTCTGGATCTCAAGGAGGCCTATCCCCTTTCATCTGGCCTCCTGTCAATACCTCAGATTTCGGGTGGGGAATCTGCATTTTCAATACAGAGTATTGCTCTTCGGCCTGGCCTTGTCTCCCAGAGTGTTCACCAAGTGCCTGGTAGTGGTAGCGGCAGCTCTATGGAATCATGGTCGAGGTATTTCCTTACCTCGACGACTGGCTCATCAAACATTCCACCTCTCAAGGGGTTATTGTAGCGACCCAACGGACTACCTGGTTTCTACAAAGTTTGGGATTCGAAATCAACTCTCACAAATCTCAACTTCAACCCTCTCAGAATCTACAATTCATTGGAGCTGTTCTGGACACTGTCCAACTCAGAGCATTCCTTCCACAACAACGTCTGGAAGCTCTTCTTTAACTCTGTCATACAGTGTCTTCCCGCTCTTCCATCTCAGCAAGACACATGATGGTACTTCTAGGTCACATGGCCTACACAGTACACATGACTCCTTTTGCCAGACTTCACCTCAGAATTCCTCAGTGGACCCTGGCATCTCAATGGACGCAGGTTTGCGATACTCTTTCTCGACACATCACAGTCCACTCCTTTTTTGAAGAAGTCTCTCCGTTGGTGGATGCTCTCTTCCAATCTTTCCAGAGGCTTGCTTTTTCACATGCCCCCTCAACAGAAGGTCCTCACAACAGACTCGTCGACCTATGCTTGGGGTGCTCATCTCCATGGTCTCCGTACTCAAGGCCACTGGACCAATACGGATCGTCAATGTCATATCAATCAGTTGAAACACAGAGCGATCCTCAAAGCTCTCCATGCTTTTCAATATCTCCTTCACGACACATAGTCCTCGTCCGCACGGACAACCAAGTCGCCATGTATTATGTCAACAAACAGGGAGGGATGGGATCTGCCTCCCTTTGTCAAGAAGCTCTGGAAGTTTGGGACTGGGCAATCTGTCATAACCCCTTCCTCAAAGCTGTCTACATTCAAGGGGCTCAGAATTCCTTGGCGATCAACTTGAGTCGTCTTCTGCAACCTCACGAATGGACTCTCCATTCCTCATCTCTTCATCAAATTTTCTCATAGTGGGGAACACCTCAGATAGACCTCTTTGCAGCTCCCCACAACTTCAAACTGCCTTAGTTCTGTTTCAGGATATACTATCCTCACCACCTCAAGGCAGATGCTTTTCTTCTACAATGGACAAATCTATTCCTCTACGCATTTCCTCCATTCCCTCTCATTCTCAAAACTCTAATCAAATTGAAAAACGATTATGCCACCATGATTGTAATTGCTCCTCGGTGGCCGAGACAACTGTGGTACTCCCTTCTACTTCAACTCAGCAGCAGGGAGCCATACCTTCTACCAGTTTTCCTTCTCTGCTTACACAGAGTCAAGGATCGCTGCTTCATCCTGTAGTCTCTACACCTGACAGCCTGGTTCCTTTTAACATAACTCCTCTTCAGTTTTCTCAATCTGTCAGAGATGTTCTAGAAGCTTCTAGAAAGCTTACAACTAGACAATGCTAACACAAAAAATGGACTAGATTTTCTACACGGTGTTTCTCTCATAAGGAGCCTCAACATTCCTCCTTATCATCTGTTTTGGATTATCTTTTGCACCTATCCAACTCTGGACTCAAGTCTACATCCATTCGAGTCCATCTCAGTGCAATTGCAGCTTTTCATCAGCCTAATGAAAGGAAACCCCTCTCTGCTCATCCGGTGGTTTCCAGATTCACGAAAGGACTTTCAATGTTAAACCTCCTCTCAAACCGCTTCCTGTGGTTTGGGACCTCAATGTTGTCCTTTCTCATCTCATGAAGCCTCCATTTGAACCATTTGATAACGCTCATATGAAGTATCTCACTTGGAAAGTGGTGTTTCTCATTGCCCTCACTTCTGCTCTACGAGCTGCAAGCTTTAGTTACTGATCCATCATTCACTGTGTTCCATCATGACAAGGTGGTTCTTCGTACTCATCCGAAATTCCTACCTAAAGTGGTTTCAGAATTTCATCTCAACCAGTCTATCGTACTTCCTGTGTTTTTTCCAAAGCCTCATTCTCACCCTGGAGAATCAGCTCTTCATACTCTGGACTGTAAACGTGCTTTAGCCTTCTACTTGGAACGCACCAAACCACACAGAACTCCTCAACTTTTTGTCTCTTTTGATCCAAATAAGTTGGGTCATCCAATTTCTAAACGCACCATCTCTAATTGGATGGCGGCTTGTATCTCTTTCTGCTATGCCCAGGCTGGATTACCACTTCACAGTAAAGTCACAGCCCATAAAGTCAGAGCAATGGCAGCTTTTTTAGCTTTCCTCAGATCGACACCGATTGCAAGGCTGCTACTTGGTCCTCGGTTCATACATTCACTTCTCACTATTGTCTGGATACTTTCTCCAGACGGGATGGACAGTTTGGTCAAACAGTATTACAAAATTTATTCTCCTAAATTGCCAACACTCCCACCACCCCATTCTAGTTAGCTTGGAGGTCACCCATATGTGAGAATACCTGCCTGCTTGTCCTGGGATAAAGCACAGTTACTTACCGTAACAGGTGTTATCCAGGGACAGCAGACAGCTATTCTCACAACCCACCCACCTCCCCTGGTTGACTTCTCTGCTAGCTATCTGAACTGAGGAGACGTGCCCTGTGCACTGGGCAGGAAGGCACTCGCGCATGTGCGGTGCGGGCGACTCGAAACTTCTAGTTTCTTCAAGCAAGTCTGCTTGTGAGGCATCCGCATCGAGGCTCTGTCAGATGACGTCACCCATATGTGAGAATAGCTGCCTGCTCTCCCTGGATAACACCTGTTACAGTAAGTTACTGTGCTGAATGCACCTTTTGCTGAGTTTGTACTTTTGGGTCTCTGGCTGCCAGCGCTGGATATCTTTTGCTTTGGACAGGCACAGCACTACCTGGTTTGCTTCATGCTCTCCCTGACTGGCTGATAGACTTTGCCTCTGCGCAAGACCTCTGTGGGTGGCCTCCTTGCTGTCAGTGGCGTGCTTATTATTTCCAGGCCTGTTGATTTTTATGGTCTATGGCTCAGCCCGCATCTTTACATTTGTTTTTTGTAGCCAGTTTTCATTTCTTCTTTTCTTTGGGGAGGCTCTGGGAGGTCACTGATTGATTTTTTTAATTTGCTTTATCTGAGAGAAGGGGGAAGTGGGAAAGGCGTGGGGATGGGTAACTTGGGGGGTGATCTTTTGGCTTATTGTGCATTTGAGTGTGTGTGTGTGTATGTAGGGAGGTTTTGGGGTGGGAGAAGGGGAACTTGGTCATCTTGCTGCCTGCAGGTACCTATGGGAAGAAATGTGTGACATGGGTCTTTCTGGGGATTTAGCTGGGAGACCCCTTTCTCACCTTCTGCCTGGTTTGTTACTGACGATATTCCAGTTCAAATATGGGATTATGGTTAATTTGAAACTTGTATCTCTCAATGTAGATGGCATTCACTCTCCAGTAAAAAGAACAAAATACTAATTTTGCTGCAGATGATGCATACTGATATTGCATTTTTTGCAAGAAATGCATCTCACTGCAACAGAGCATGCCAAGCTGCAGCGGGGATGGGTGGGAGATCTTTGGTATGCCTCCTTTAATGGGAGGCAGCGGGGTGTATTTATTCTCCAGAATAAACACCTGCCCTTCCATGTACACAAAGTAGTCTCTGATAAGGATGGGGAGTAATGTGGTGGTGGTGGGGGAGCTGTGGGGTATGGCACTAGTATTGTGCAACGTGTATGCACCCAATGTCTACAGTCATAGTTTTTTTACTGATCTGGTGGCACTCCTGTCTCATTACCCACATAACAAGCTCCTGTTGGGGGGAGACTTCAATAATGGCCAACCCTTTGCTGGATCGTAAACCCTCAAGGACTGGGGGATGCACAGCATTCTAATAAAGAGATTAATTTTTCTGATGGATCAGTTAGGCACTGTGGATGCTTGGAGGGTGCTGCGCCCTGATGAGTATGTTTATTCTTTTTACTCCCACCTGTGCTTAGATTATCTGCTTCCATCCCAGTCCCTGCTGTCCTCTGTCCGCAGACTGGCTCTTACTAAGGCTCCTGGACCGGCTTGGATGGGCCCAGAGTTTTATAAAATTTTAAGTGATATGGTGGTCTGCCCACTGCAATCCATGTTTGCTGATGTTTGTGTGGAAGGGAATGTAGGGAGAAGTAACCTGGCCCACATTATTATGCTCCCCAAACCAGGCAAGGATGTTGAGCAGCCAGGGTCTTATAAACCCATATCGCTTTTAAACCAAGATGTAAAACTCTTGCGGCCATTCTGGCGAAAAGGCTAAATGCTTATTTACCCCTTTTGGTGAATGTACCGGGCAGGTATGCCTCCCTAAATCTCTGTAAGGCCCTGTTAGCCATGAATGCGTCCAAGGGTAGAGATTCAAAAGCTGTTTTGGCTAGTCTGGACATAGAAAAGGCTTTTGATAGTGTTTCATGGCCCCATCTTTTTTGGACATTAGCCAAATTTGGGATTGCAGGCAGATTTGTGGAATGGGTAAGGGGGTTGTACCACCAACCTCAGGCACAAATTATGATAAATGGCAAGGTAACCCCACCATTCAAGCTTCAAAGGGGAATACGCCAGGGGTGCCCTCTATCCCCTTTACTGTTTGTGCTAGTAGTGGAACCATTAGCAGCTCGGATATGCCAGGACCCTGAATTAGAAGGGATAAGGGTGGCCTCTAGGGAACTCAGGCTCAGTTTATTTGCTGATGACGTGCTCCTTTATGTCTCTCAAGCCCCTGCCAACTTGCCCAAGTTCTTACGCTTGGTGCATCTCTTTGGAACATTTTCGGGACTTAAGGTGAACTGCAGCAAGTCAGATGTCCTGCCACTGCAGGGGGAAGGGAATGAGCTGTGGCATGATGTGTTGCCTATTAAACCACTGCATTAATTGATGACTTATGCAATGCACTGTTCTTGATTTTAAAACATACAGGGGTTAGTTTTTGTTATGTGGCACAAAAATTGTAGGAATAAAATGGACTCTGCAACAGATACAATACGTTGTTATTAAATCACTCCCATAATGAAGATGTCATCTGGATAGGCTCTGTAATCTAACAGCTGCAGAGCGCCAAGGCCTTGTATTCAATTTTTAGACTTTGATGTACTTCTTTGGGAGATTCTGAACTTAGCATTCACAGATCCCAAGAAGAATAGTATTCCAATCATTTTTCTAGACTGAATAGTTTTGCATTATACAGCAAAAAAAAATTGTTGGGTTTCTGAGAAGACTATTACCATTGCCTCTTAACTTGAGGATTGTTACCATGATAACAAGCACAGAACAGGAAAGTCAGGTCAATAATGACTGAATGTATTAATCAGTTAAAATTAAGATCCATGAGGCTTCTATTGTGGACTTCTTATACTGTCAGAAATAGCAATAAATGAAGGTTTGGCAGGTTCCAAAAGGAGTCAGAAATTTAGAAGACCCGATGGAGGAAGTGATGTCATTGCCGCGGATGGGAGCTTGAGCTGAGAGCTCCGTTCGGGCCCAGCGTTCTAACTATCTAAAGTTGTGCAAACGGCGCGATTTTTCTCTCCCCAGGTGGTGGTGAGGTGTGCGAAGGGTCGGGGAACCCCATGGCAACGTGCAAAAAATTACCCGGCGATAAACCCGGCCAGTGCACAATGGAGCAGGCGCTGGGCCGGGCTGCACGTGGCGGCGTGGGCCCGGAGACCAGTAGTGGGGAGGCGGCGAGATTGGCGCTATCGCGGCGGTCGCCAACATGGTGGCAGAGCCCATGCAGGAAGGTGCCTCGCCGGAACCGCTTACGAAAGCGGACATGCAGCGCTGGATTACGGAGGTAAAATCTGAAATATCGGCTGTGGCTGTACAAGTCCGGGAAGCGGTGCAGGAGCTGCGTACTGACCTGGTGGAGGTGGGCACGAGGGTGGAGGTGGTGGAGATGCGGCTGGATAGCTGTGAGGAAAATGTGACTGGTGTGCAAAGATCTCTGGAAACTGCTTCTGCTGATTAAAAACTCCTCCTGGATAAGGTCGAGGACCTGGAGAACCGCACCCGGCGTAATAACTTGAGAGTGTGGGGCTTACCGGATCTGCCAGAGTATAAAGATGTTCGTGCTACCACTATCAAGCTGATTCGTTGGCTTCTACAGGATGACACTCTGGAGCCGGGTCTTGAGCGTGCACATCGAGCTCTGGGACCCCGGACCACAGATCGACCTAAAGACATTGTGCTATGCCTTCAGAGCTTTGTGCTTAAGGAGCAGATCTTCCGCAGAGCCCGGGAGTTGGACACAGTTACTTGGGAAGGTCATCGGTTGGAGTTCTATCAGGACCTGGCTGCAGGCACGCTCCAGAAACGTTGGGCATTCAGGGAAGTGACTAAAGCTCTGCAACGCAGCAATTTGCGCTACCGCTGGACTTACCCTTTTAGGGGGGTCATTTCCATCAATGGAGTACACACTAAAGTTACCACCGTTCAGGAGGCCCGTGGTCTGCTGCAACAAAAGGGTATTGAGATCCCGGAGGAGGCTGTTCCTGCGGTGGGAGCAGTGTCCAACTGAGTGGGGCATCCCGCCTCATCCCGATGGCAGAGAGTGGATCCAGGAGCGGGAGGGGAGGCCGAGGGGGAGGACCCCCTCTTCGAGCTACCGCTTCTTCCTCGAGTGGCCCCCCCTGAGGGCTGACTGACTGTGTTTGTTTTGTTACTGTTTCTTTTGTACCCTTCATACTTGTGTGGGGTGTTTCTGGACTCCCTCCTTGAGGATATATTCCTGGATCTTGAGTTTTGGATGGGAGTTTTGTGGGGGAAGCCCATGGACTGGTTCTGGGGTGTGGTGGGAGGGGGGGGTCGGTAGGTTGTACTTGTGATATGTGGGGGTGCAGTGATGTGTGGGGGAGGGGGGAGTGAGAATTATTGTATGGGGGGATTTTGGGTTGGTGGGTTTACTTATGGGGATTGTGGGTGCTGTTTTGATAGTTGGCATTTGGTTGTGGGGTTTGAGTAAGGGGCCATGGGGATGGTTCACTTCCTTGTATGTTGGTGGGATATCTGAGGACTCTCACTTTGGGGGAGGGGGGTGGAGGGGTGGGATGGTGGGGGGGAGAGGGGGATATGGGGACGAGTATGGAGGGGTTGGGTCTGCATTGTCCTTGCTTTATTTGGATTATGGAGGGGTTTAGGTTGGTCTCTTATAATATTAGGGGTCTTAAATCCCCCAATAAGAAACGGGCTTTTTATAGAGAGCTGCTTCGCCTGAGGGCAGATGTCTGTTTTGTCCAGGAAACTCATCTACTTCAGTCCCATGAATCCCTGGTTAAGGATACTAGGTTTCCTCAGGCCTTTTGGGCTTCCCGGGTGGGTACTTCCAAGAGGGGAGGGGTGGGCATTCTTATTCGTAAGGGGATTCGTTGTGAAGTGCTTAGGGTGGTGCGGGATCCTCAGGGTAGATATATAATGTTGGAGGCTCTGATCGAGGGGGTCTTGTACTCCCTGGTTAATATCTATGCCCCTAACGAGGGTCAGGGGGCCTTCTTTCGTGAGTTGGTGCCTCGAATTCTCCGGTTTAAGGGGGGCGCCCTGGTTTTGGGTGGGGATTTTAATCTTACAGTGACCCCTCATTTGGATAATTCGAGGAGGGCCGATCATTATGGGAGAAAGGATCGTAAACTGTTGCGAGAGGCATTGACTACCCTTAATGTGGTGGATTGTTGGCGGTGGCTGCATCCATCGGTTAGGGCTATACTTACTTTTCGGGGATACATTCCACTTACTCTAGAATCGATTATGTCTTTGTGGAGCGGGGATTGCTTTATCGGGTGGAGTCAGCGGGGATTGAATCACTTACGTGGTCGGATTATGCTCCTGTTTGGTTGCGGTTTTTGGGGGAGGGGGGTGGTTCGGGACAGAAATTCTGGCATTTCAATGATAGTCTCCTAGATGACCCGGAGGTGGGAGCACAGATAGAGGGGTGGCTGCAGGAATATTTGGACGTGAATGAGGAGTGTGGAGCATCGTTGGAAGCGGTTTGGGAGGGGTTAAAGGCTACCCTTAGGGGCAGATTGATTGCTCTGGCCTCTGCCCGGCAGCGTAAAAGATGGGAAGATGCGGCGGCTTTGTTGATTTTGATTGGTCGGTTGGAGAGCTTACATAAGCGTAGCCCTTGGGATATAGAGCTGCGTGGGCGATTGTTTCAAGCACGCCGTGATCTCCAAGCATTAGACTTGGAGCGATTGCACCATAATTTGCAGCTTCTACAACAGAGATATTTTGAGTTTTCCAATAAAGCTAGTTGACTGGTTGCCCATCGTCTGAAAGTGCAGCAGACGCGCAATCAGATTCTCTCGATTTGGGCGGCTTCTGGTGAGTTGTTGCAGAAAGAGGATGCTATTCGTGCACGCTTCGTGGAGTTCTACTCCCATCTCTATACTCCGGAAGCTCCTGGGTCCTTGCAGGACCTGGACGCCTATCTAACTTCGGCGGCACTGCCCAAGATTGCGCAAGATGATGTGGCGCGGTTGGACCGTCCTCTCTCGTTGGTTGAGGCTCATGGAGCACTGCGCTCTATGAAACTCGGTAAATCGCCTGGGTTGGATGGCTTTACTGTTCGGTACTATAAACGCTTTCAGGATATTTTGCTGCCTCCTTTGTTGCGCTTTCTTAATTCTTTGCAAGAGAATAGTGCCCTTCCCTTCTTCATGCGATTGGCGGGTGTTACGGTGTTAGCTAAGGAGGGGAAGGATCCCCTTCAATGTGCTTCCTATAGGCCGATCTTGCTGTTGGGGGTAGACACTAAGATCTTCACTAGGATTTTGGCGGACAGATTGATGAGCTGGATTCCCCGGTTGATCCATCCAGATCAGTCGGGTTTTGTAGCGGGAAGACAGGTGGGCGATAACACACGTCGGGTCTATAACTTGTTTGAACGGGCCAGGGGGGGTGCGGGACACGGTGTTTCTATCTATCGACGCTGAAAAGGCATTTGATAGGGTCTCCTGGCCTTTTTTGTTTCGGGTCTTGGATTCTGTGGGTTTGGGTCCGCACATGCGGGACTGGATTCGGGTCCTTTATACTTGCCCTCTCGGTTGTATTAAGGTGAATGGGGGTTATTCGGAGACTTTTTCTCTAGCACGGGGAACACGTCAGGGGTGCCTTCTTTCCCCGCTCCTCTTTGCCCTGACGGTGGAACCCCTGGCACAGCGGGTGCGGATGAATCGGGATATCAAGGGGGTTACGGTGCCGGGAGGGGATTATAAATTGGCTCTGTTCGCGGATGATCTTTTGTTTACGGTGGAGGATCCTGAGAGTTCTTTGCCTGCTATATTACGGGAGTTGGATGATTTTGGTAAGGTGTCGGGGTTTCGCGTTAACGTTGGAAAATCTGAGCTCCTTAATAATAACTTGTCTGTAGACCAAGTGACTCACCTCCGGGACTGGTTCTCGTTTCGGTGGGTTCAGCATTCTCTACATTACCTTGGGGTTTATTTCGGACCGCCGGGAGTGGATCTTTATGATCTTAATTTCCCTCCGCTTTTCGTCGCATTCGCCAGGATTTGTTTAGTTGGAAAGATCAGTATTTCTCTTGGTTGGGTAGGGTGGAAATTGTGAAGATGATGATCTTACCTCGTCTTTTGTTTTTATTTCAGGTGTTGCCGCTCTGGGTGAGCAGGAGCACGTTGGAGGGGGTTCAACGGCATATCTTTGATTTTATTTGGGCAGGCCGGAGACCTCGAGTGAGCAGGAAGGTCTTATGTATGGGGAGGAGTGACGGGGGGTTGGGGGTTCCCAATGTGGTAAAATATTACCAGGCTGCTCAGTTGCGTGCCCTTTTAGAGTGGCAGACGCAGATACCGAAACTGTGGGTGGAGATAGAGCAAAGTTTAAATGATGGGGTGCCTTTGTTGCATCGGCCATGGTTGCCTGGCAGGGTGCGGCTTGTGGGTGAGTTGTCTTCGGTTGGAACTTCTCTGAGGGTTTGGAATCAGACCTGAGGTGGTTTATTGTTGGGTAGGCGCCATTCCTGGTATACCCCGTTGAGACATAATCCAGATTTTCTACCGGGAAGGGGTGGGGGAGTGTTTGCTGCTTGGGAGTCTCGCGGCTTGGTTTGTGTGGGACAATTGTGGGATCCAGTTTTGGGCCGTATTCGACCCTTTGTAGAGCTCCGGAGCAGGTTTGGCTTTGGAGTCCGAGATCTGTTTCCTTACCTACAAGTTGTCCACTATATCAGGACCTCGGGCCTCCTGGGGGACTTGAGGGGTGGCAAGACTCCCTTTGAGCTGTTGTTGGGTCCGGTGCTCCGAAAGGGAGCTCTGTCTGCTGTATACAGGTGCCTAAATTGTCGGGGGGGCCCCGCATCCCTACATGAGGGCTTGGGAGGGTGATTGGGGCTCTGCTATTTCCTGGGACACCTGGGGGGACATCTGGACAGAGGTTTCCTCGGCGGGTATAGCTGCTTTGTTGATTGAGAATGGATATAAGGTCCTTTTTCGTTGGTACTATACACCTCAGGTTGTGGCTCGTTGGCAGGGGGGTGCGAGTGTTCTTTGCTGGCGGGGTTGTGGGGAGGTGGGTACCTACCTTCATATGTGGTGGCAGTGTGGGCGGGTGCGTGGGTTCTGGACTGGGGTCTTCTCTCGGGTGTCCCGGATCCTTGATATCCAGATTCCAGTTGATTGGCGGCATGCCTTATTGTTTTGGCACCACTTAGACCTAGCCTGGGGAGATTCTATGTTTTGCAAGTTGGCATTCACTGCTGCTAGGTTGGCTTTAGCCTCCTTATGGAATCAAGCGCTCCCTCCCACGTGGTCAATGGTGGAGCAGCGCTTGCTTACTTGGCAACTTCTTTACCACTTAACGGCCTTGTGGCATGGCAAACAACATGGCTATGCTCGTATTTGGCGTCGATTTCGGGCTTCTGTGGGGGTTTGTGGTAGGGGTGGACCGGGGCTCTAAGTTGAGTTTGGGGCTGGACTGGGGGGGCTGGGATTAGGGGGATCCTATAACCATATTCCTCTTCCATTCTTTGCTTTGTATGGGATTGGATGATTCTCAACCTTATCGGGTGTTGTTGGTACTGCGCTTCGTCCCTGGGGGGAGGGAGGGGGGGTATTGGCTGCGTTCTGGTGGGTATTGTAGTTTGTTATTGTTAGAATAAAGGGATTACACATGCTTTTGTTGTTGGCAGCACTTCGGGGGTTTTCTGGAGTGTTGTGTATTGATCTTTGTTTTATTGTTGCTGCATCTACTATGTATATCTTATACTTGGTGTATATCTCAATAAAAGCTTTTATTTAAAAAAAAAAGAAACTTAGAAAACCCAAGATGGCACTGTGGTGAGAAGATGCACCTGCAAGAACTGCTGCACTTTGCAAAGTTCATGCTGATTCAGGCCCGGAGATTAAACCGATGTGAACTCCGGTGGATGTTCATTCTAGACACGATGTCACCTAAGGGGCTCAATGAGTCGTCCGATTGGTTAGCACAGTTGGATATTTAAGCAGAATGGTCCCTTTAAATTCTGAAGTGGGAAGTTGTAAGTAGCTCCTCCCCAAATTAGGTCGTCATTTGCAAGGGGGGTTTTTAAGTCCAGAGTGTAGACGCGGCGGCTTGTCTTTTGATAAGCTGTACTACGATATGCAGAGTATATTTATGCCAATAGGTAAGCTGTGATATTGAAATGTGAGTAGGGCTGTTTTTTTGAGTAGTTAGAATCCTTTATTAGTGTACTAATGATTATTATATCTTTTGGGTTTCAGCTTTCCCCATGTCGCCTTGATAAAGAACTCGAAACGCGTTGGCGTTCAGGGGACTGGTAACAAGGCTGAAAGCTAAGTATTTACTAAACAGCTCCAGCAGTTACAATATGTTGTAGAAAAATGAGAAAAAAGATAATAACATAAAAAGATAATAACATAAAAAGTAAAATAAAGAAATCATTGAAAAAACATTAATACGGAGGAGGAGGAATCGCGGGTATATGAGGAATGGTTTTCCCTTCAAGCTGCATCAGCTTGTAGGGCGGTCTGATACCCTGGCGAACCTCTAATATAAACTCATGATTTTGGGTTTATTACTCTGTGAACTCTGTGACATTCTGTTGTAAGATCATGTTTCTATAAACATTTCCCACACTTTGTGGGTAGTTTGGTGCTGAGCTGCTGGTGCCACCATCTTGAATTTGTATGTATTCCATCTTAGTTTGCTGCCTCATGGATTTCAGTGTTTTCTGCAGAGTCTGAGCAACCCTGGAGATCTTTTTCATCTCTTACCCCATCAGATTTCACAAGATAAAATAGAGGATTGATGATGTCTCTGAGCCTTAACAAATTGAGCAGTTTTCTCAGTAATGTTAGGAGCTTCAGTGGAACACGCCTTCTCTCTAGCTGACCATCATGTCATCCCCCAGCCATCAATACTCTTAATACCTGTCTCTCTCAAGTTTCCAATTGGCTGAAAGCAAACCTTGTTTTTCAGTGTGTCCAAATGTGAGTCGATCTTCCCATAATCCCCACTCTCCCCTTGCTCTTCCATTGATAGCCTCTTACTCCTTATGTTGATTCTCTGAAAATCTTGGGTGTCATTTTTGATTAAAAAACAAACAAACCAAAATTCTCTCTGATCTCAAATTGATACTGTTGCACTTCAATGAATCTGTTCTGTCCATTCTCTTTTCTTCTGATCTTATTCGTACTCTTCCCCTGTCTTTGGGGATCTCACTTCTCAATTACCTTAACTCGCTTTAAGCTGGCTTGCTCCTTCATTGCCTGAAATGCCTCCAATCAAGTCCACTGTTGTTAAGTTACTCCAGCAGGCACACTGTTTTGACCATGTCACCCTCCTCTTGATTTCCATGCACTGGCGTTCCCTTTCTTTCAAGATCAAATTTAAGATTTTGGTTCTTGTCTTCAAAGGCCCTGACTAAATCAATGACCTTTTGATTCCTTATTCCCCAAGTCATTATCTCTGTTGGCCAACCATAATTTACTCACCCTGCCATCTCTTTCTTCTTTTCACCTCATCATCTCATGCGAAATGGCCTTAGGCTACATCAGACCAAAGTTGTAGAAATCTCTCCCTCTTTACCTCAGGCCTGAACCCTCTTTTTGTAATTTTAAATCTTTTGTCAAGACCCATCTTTCCCATGAGACTTTTGGTCTCCCTCACGCCTAATACTTCTCTACTGTCCGACTCTCCTTCCTGCCTTTTTAGCCCTGCCTTGTTTTAATTCCTTTTTTCTTTTTATTGTACACCATTAGATACATTGCAATATATTGTAAATAAGAAGAGATTATGTTCTTACCTTCATAATATCTTTGCCAATAGATAGGTGTGTCATTCTGGACAAGCAGGCTATCTCGCCATGGCCACAAGCCTATGCAGAAGGAATCCACTCCTACTTCACCAGGAGCTTTACTGCCACCTGCAGTTAGTACCCAAGCCTGCAAGAGCACCATTGAAATTATGTGAAGTGGGAGGAAGTGAGGTCAGCACCCTGAATGGTAGCCTGAACATGGAGCTCCATGCTGGCCTAACAATAAACGAAGCGTTTCCAGTGTTTGGATTGAATAAAGTGGATTCTTTATCGCCAAATAACTTGTGTACTCTGCTGTGATGTTATCTGATCCGGTGCCCGTAAGAAATTGCAAGTGTGCAAATAGAATGTTAGGAATTATCAGGAAAGGAATGGAAAATGAAGATGAAAATATTATAATACCTTTGTATATCACTCTATAAGAGATAAATTCTGGTTATAAAGTGTTAACTAAGATAAACTGGTTGAAGATGTGAGGAATTTTATAAGTTGATATGACAGATTGAATACTTGCGTTATGCTATAGTGAAAAAAATGAGAGCAAGAAGAGAGAAAAACAAAGGAAGGTGATTGTATATTATAATGTAAAATTGTATTAGGGAGAAATACTTGTAGTATTGAGAAGAGGAAATATTATGTTTAAGGAGTAAGCCCAGCAAGATGAGTGGGAAGGGTCAGCTCTTTGTTCCCCCCTCACCAGACCAGATGGTTTTTGACAAGAAGCCCTGCCCCCACCTCCCAACACAAGGAGCTTCAATCTTCGGCCCTTTAAAGTGCCTGGACACTGTCCAGCAAACAAAGAAGCCCAGATCTTTGTCCCCCTTCACATCAGACCAGACACTCCCCCACCACCCGACAAGGAGCTTTAATCTTCGGCCCTTTAAAGGGCAAGCGAGCAGGTGTAGCACCATTGAAATTATGTGAAGTGAGAGGAAGTGACGTCAGCACCCTGAATGGCAGACTTAACACTTAACTCTGTGCTGGCCTAGCAATAAACTAAGCATTTCCAGTGTTTGGATCAAATAAAGTGGATTCTTTATCGCCGAGTAACTGCTGTGATGTTATCCGATCTGGGCACCCATAAGAAATTGCAAGAATACGCCTTTCACCCTGGGAAACAATAGCAGTAGATACAGGGACTCAAAATGGGTGCTGTCGGGAACGCAACCACGTGTGATTCTTGATGGAACTTTAGCGGGCACAGAGTCAGTACCTCCGGAACCCCTAGATAAGATTTGCTTGTTGATGCAGGAGATTCATACCAACTTGGTGGCCATCCGTTCTGATTTATCATCTTTAGCAACGGATCTCCAGTCCGAAATCAAGGACCTGGGGGTTCGATTTTGGACAAAGCTGAATCACACTTGGAGGAACAGCACTCGGCGATGACAACGCTGTGCGATCATATGAAAGGGGTTGTGACCAATGTTCCCTCTAATTTTTCATAGGCTGTGTGCGCAAAATATTTAATCTGTGCGCATTTTAAAGAAAAAATAATTTGTGTGCGCTATAAAAATGATTGCCAGAGGGCCCGGAGTTCAGTTATGGGCATTTATGGGCAGGTCTTTGAGTTTAGTCTGAATTAACGAAAACACAATGTAATTTTAGTTACACTTCATGTTAGTTACATTTTATGTAACATAAAGTCTCATTTCAATAAACATAAATTATGTTTCATTGAAATGTTTCATTGAGCGCTACCTATAAATAAGGTATCATAGTACTAAATGCAATTTAGTTTTCAAAGTTTTTCCCTGGGATCTTTCATATTTATCCAGTCCGAATAAATTCTGTCAAGATCTGTTGAGCCTCCATCTTGAAGGTGACTCTTAACACGCATCAGCATTTCCAAATGCTCTAAATGTAAACGATTCCTTTGTTTAGTCTTCAAATTGTTCATTAGACTAAAACCACGCTCACAATCTGAACTAGATGCTAAGAATGTGGCACCAATATCCATCAATTTTGCTAAATCTGCAAATGGATCATTCTGAAATGCAAATTTCGTCATATCTGGAAAGCTGTTTATCAGATTGCTTTTGATTTTTTCTGCAACAAGGAATTTAAATTCATTGTATTGCTGAATAACACTTTCCTCCGGAAGAAATTGTTTATACTTTAAACAAAGAGATCTGATATGTCCATTTCCGAAGTCATAGTCGCATTGTGATATTGCTGTACAGTCAAAAGCACACCATTTCTCAACTTCATTTTCAGGAAATCTTTCACCCAGATGCAAACATAGGATATTGATGAAGGTTAATATGGAATTAGTATCCACTGAAACTTTTTCTCCAGCCCTCATCCTGTTGTCAAGAAGACTGTTGACTTTATCACTCCACTTAACTTTGTCGCCTAAGTATTGCATTCGAAGTTTGTTCAATTTACCCTGTGCAAGATGATAAGCTTCCAATGGTGTCAAACCACGTTTTTGAAATGCCATGGTTAAGGAAGCCAGTTCTGACAAGACATCATTCAAAACTTCAAGTGTAATATGAAATTGTTCACTGTTCAGCTTCTTATAGCAGTACTTTTCAATAGGATCATTATCTATGTCTTCTTCAAAATATTTTAACAGGGGATCATAATTTCGAATAATTGCTTTAAGTACAAAGGGCCTGATTCTCCAAAGTGTATCCTGATTTTAGGCAGCTGTAGGCGTCCTACAGCTGTCTAATCAGCCAATCGGGATGCACGTTTTTTTAAAAAAATGATCCCCAGGCAGGCCTGAAGGTGCCTCCAGGAGCCTAGGGAGACCTGCAAGATGCCTAAGCTCGCCTAAGGGCCTTAGGCTAACCTAGGCGGCCCTACGCGTCTCCCTAGTAGAGGAGAAACGCTAAAATGTAGGCCAGCAAAATGCTGGTCTACATTGTAAGTAGACGCGGCCGCTATACTTATTGAGGCAAGGGATCTCTCTGCCGCTATAAGTATAGTGGGCCGTGGCCTGTTCGATCGCTGGCAAGAGGGGCCCAAACCCTCCTGCCAGAAGATGCCCCCCCCGACACTACCGCCCGCCCCCCCCCCCCCGACATTACCGATCTCCCTCCCACTCCGACACTACCGATCGCTGGCAGGAGGGTGCCCAATCCCTCCTGCCCGAAGACGCACCCTCCCTCCGGCGCTAACAACCCCCAAACCTCCACCCCACCAAACTAACCTTTTTTAAGGCCAGACGGTTCTTGCCCGTCCAGCCGGCAGGCCTGCCTCGTCGAAATGAGGCGGGCCCGCCCCTTCCCGGCCCATCCCGCCAAAGCCTAAGGCCTGATTGGCCAAGGCTCTAGAAGCCTGGACCAATCAGGCCTTAGGCATAGCGGGTCCACCCATCCCCACTAAGTCTAAGGTCTGATTGGCCAATCAGGCCTTAGATTAAGTGGGGATGGGTGGACCTGCTATGCCTAAGGCCTGATTGGTCCAGGCTTCTAGAGCCTGGGCCAATCAGGCCTTAGGCTTCGGCGGGATGGGCCGGGAAGGGGCGGGCCTGCCTCATTTCGACGAGGCAGGCCTGCCAGCTGGACGGGCAAGAACCGTCTGGCCTTAAAAAAAGTTAGTTTGGTGGGGTGGAGGATTGGGGGTTGTTAGCGCCAGGGGGGAGGGTGGGTCTTCGGGCAGGAGGGATTGGGCACCCTCCTGCCAGCGATCAGTAGTGTCGGGGTGGGAGGGAGATCGGTAATGTCGGGAGGGGGGGCGGTTGGTAGTGTCGGGGGGGGCGGTCGGTAGTGTCGGGGGGCATCTTCTGGCAGGAGGGTTTGGGCACCCTCCTGCCAGCGATCGGTCAGGGGGCCACGGCCCACTATACTTATAGCGGCAGAGAGATCCCTTGCCACGATAGTGTAGCGGGCCGTGTCTAATCTAATCCGATTCTCTAACCAGCGTCTGTAACATGGACGCCGGTTACAGAATCGGGGTTTAGTGTAGGCCGATTCTGAATAGGACGTCTCTCCCGGGCGTCCTATACAGAATCAGGGCCTAGGTGTCTTGCGGGCCTCGCCTTCAATATAGGCGGCCTGCCTGGGGAGCATTTTTTTAAAAAGTGCATCCCGATTGGCTGATTAGACAGCTGTAGGATGCCTACAGCTGCCTAAAATCGGGACGCACTTTTGGAGAATCAGGGCCAAAGTGTCTAGATAACCAGCACACTCCATTCAGAGGTCTGAAAGCAATTGATTCACATTCAGATGCATCTGCTATTTCTTGAAATTTGCATCGTTTAGTAGAAGACTGACAGAACACCGTGTACACAGTTCTCATTACAGTTTCTACTTCTTTCATCAATTTTACTTCTTTCCATGAATCAGAAAGTCCCAAATCTTCCCGATGTGCAGCACAATGTTGCTGCACTAAATGTGGAATGTCTTTTCTCAGCTGTGCTGCAACCCCATCTTTTTTGCCCAACATAACAGAGGCACCATCAGAGGTGAACATAACCATTTTATTTAGGTCAAGTTCATGTTTCCTATAGAATTCCCTAATTGCTGTTACTATTGATGTAGCATCACATGCTTCCAACTGTAGCATCCCATCAAATGATGTCCTATACTCATTTGAATTGACTGGCCAATACTTAAAATAGAGTATTAAGTACTTGTTGATAGAAATGTCTGCTTTCATCAACAGTTAACGTATGATACGTTGCTAATTTAATGTCTGCCATACGATCATCTTGCACGATGCCATTGATAATTCCAAGAAATTCAAATGCATAGTTTTTGCTTCTCCAGCTATCAGGTATACTAACATACTTCGCCATGTGCTCATTGATATCTTGAACAGAGAGCATTGAGATATTCATCTTAATGGCCAGCACAACACTGTCGACAAGAACCTTAATTTCATCAGGACTGGAATGCTTCCGTTCATTATTAATTTGCCTGTTTTCTTTTTTGGTTGGGCTTTCAAGCAACATGTTAACCAGTCTCCCTCTTAAATTTGGATTTTTACTTCTGAGTTTCCTAATACTGTCGATATGAGATTTACTTGATAGATGGTGTTTCAGAAAGTCCAGTTTCCAAACATCATCCCATATTTTTCCAGTAGAGAATTTTCCAGTTGCTTTGGCATCTTGACAATAACAACACACAACTCCATCGTCTTCGTCATAGGTAAATATTTCACACAGTTGAACACGCATTGTATTTCGAGATTCCGGTATCTCCGTTTCAACAATTTCTTCAAGCCATTCAGACCTAAAAGCTGTTGCAGCTCTCTTGCGTTTTACACTTTTCACCATTTGCGGTTTAGACATTTTAAGAGTTATATCTGGTTGCAATTTAATAAACGAATACAGTTATACAACCGCAGTACCACACTGCACACTACGATTCCACGAAATAAACAATATGGCGGAACTTCAGGAAGTCAAAGAATCGGAAGTGTTTCATATCCTATGGGCTATGGCCCTATAGGGCACGTGACGTGTCAAGTTCAACTGCCAAAGATAATGGAATCACGTAAATGACTTAAAATTTATATTATAGCGCTTCAATAAATGTAATAAATGTGAAATCGGAACAGCTGGTCTTCTGCAACATTTCATTTTAGCAGTGAAAATCATTTTAGGCAAAAATTTATTTTTTTGTGCGCGCTATTTTAATTTGTGTGCGCGGGTTTGGCAAGTTGTGTGCACGCGCACAAGCGCATAGCTTAGAGGGAACAGTGGTTGTGACCTCTCTGGAAGACTTGGAAAATAGGAGTCGAAGATCAAATTTACGCTTTCAGGGTTTCCCTGAAACGCAGGAGTACACTAATACAAAAGAAGTTGTTAAAAAAACAGTGGGCCACATTTTGGCTGAAGTTGGGGTGTCTTTGGTACCAGATTGGATCAAAATAGATCGAGCGCATCAAGCTTTGGGTTCTACTCGGTCCAATGTGCAAAGGATATTATTGCTTGTTTTTCTGAATTTAAACTCAAAGAATCGATTTTACATGAGGTCCGCACTATGGAGAATCTCATCTGGGATACATATTCCATAGAAGTTTACTAAGATATAGCAGCTGCAACTTTGATGCGCAGGCGTGGTCTCTGACTGGTTACCCAACATCTACGGTCTAATAACATTAAATGTAAATGGAAGTATCCTTTTGCATTGTCATTTTAATAATAATAATAATGTAATAATAATTTTATTTGTATATACCGCCAAAGCCATAGTAGTTCGAGGTGGTTTACAACAAGAAGAGCTGGACAGTCAGCGAAGGAAAATAACAATGGAGATTTTGGATACAGCAAAGAAGAAAAAAATAACAGTGAGGATTTTGGTTACATAAAGTCACAATGTGGGGAAACAAGAAGATGTGAAAAGGAGTGCAGTAGAGGGTTTAAGGGTTCTTGGTTACAAATCGGTTGAACAGGTTTGTTTTAATTAGTTTTCTGAAGTTAAGGTAGGATGAGGAGAGATTGATGAAGTTGCCTAACCAGTTGTTTGGTTGACTTGCTTTGAAGGCTAGCGTTCTGTTTAGGAATCTTTTGTATTGGCAGGTTTTTATTGAAGGGTGGCTGAACAAATGTATTCTACGTATGGGTCTGGTGGAACAATCAAATTTAAAGTGGGAGACCAGGTATAGCGGGGCCATGCCAAGGACAGATTTGAAACAAAGGCAGGCAAATTTGAATAGCACTTTTGCTTCTAGTGGTAGCCAGTGGAGTTTTTGGTAGTAGGGGGTTATGTGGTCCCATTTTTTTATGCCATAGATCAGTCGCACTGCAGAATTTTGTATGATTCAGAGTCTATGTAAGGTTTTCTTGAGGGACCCCAGATAGATGATTTTACAGTAGTCGAGTAGGCTCAAGATGGAGGATTGTACCAGCAGGCGAAAGGATGCTGCATCAAAATACTTTCTGATGGTTCTGAGTTTCCATAGTGTTGAGAAGCCTTTTTTGATCAGTGACTCTGTGTGAATATCTAGAGTGAGGTAGTGGTCTAGTGCACACCCAGGATTTTTATGGAATCGACAATGAGGAAGGTTTGTCCGTTCAGGGAAATTGGATTGTCTTTGATTTTGTCATTGAAGTGTCTTTGATTTTGTCATTTTACTATCAAGGAAAGCTATTTTAAGTTAAAACATGTGAGGAAGCAAAACAAATTTGGATGACATTGAAGGAGTGGAGGCCACAACAACACCTTTGGAGATGCCTAGGCTGAAGTCTTTTCCTAAATGGCAATAGATGGGAGGTGGTAAGAAACGTTTAAAATGACAAACATAGGATCTAAAATTAGCTTCAACCTGATAATCTAACTATGAAGGGCTATTTCAGCCAAGATAGGTGGGACGCAGATGGATAATTTTATATTTCCAAACACTGGACTAAGAAGAATATTAGGCCATGTGCTGCGGACATTGTTTTCTCCTCTCGGCAAGGCAAAGGGAGTAGATTTTTTCTTTGTCCAAGCCCTTTGGTTTATCGGGTCACGTGGGTGGGAGGGGGAGCTGGGGATTTTTTTGTTATTGTTGTTATTTTCTATGGGGTCTTTGTATGGTAAGCATTATGATGTGACAATGTTTGTAAAATTGTACTGTAACCAATCATTTTCTGGTTTCTCTGTTTCTAATTAACAATGGAGACTAAGTGGATGTCCCTTAATGTCAGAGGTTTAAATCCCCCAAAAGTGTCGCTCATTATTTTGAGAAATGTTACATTTAAAAGTGGATATATGCTTTATACAGGAGTTTTATTTGTTGCCCTCTGGGGAACATTTTCTTTCCCATAGTAGATATCGGAGAATATATAGGGTGGGTATTCTGTTTTCCAATGCACTGCACTGGGAGATACTGCATGAGGTAAAGGATAAGGAAGGAAGGTTCCTATTAAAAATAGTGAGGGATAGAGAAATGGAATATACCCTGCTTAATATTTATGTGTTCAATGACCATCAGGAAGCTTTTTATAAGCACCTCAATGAGGTTTTATTGAAACACTACAGGTTCTATATTGTTTGGAGGTGACTTTAATTTAACCTTGAACCCTTCCCTTGACAATTCTACTGTTCAGTTATTTTTGGGGTGGTTTATGTAAGTTTGGGGGTGGCTGGAGGGGGAGGTGTCGCTTCTCTCTGAGGGATCTCGGGGTCTGGTTTGATGATCTTGAGATTTGGAATAGGGAGGGGGTTTAGGGGTAGGGGGATTAGAAGGTTAGGTGTGGAATTGGAGGGGTGTTGAGGAGGGGGATGGGGAAGGGGGTTCTTTGAGGGCTGGTACTCTCTGCCCCTCTTTGGTAGTGGGTGGCAAACTGATACACTGGTGGGGCCTGGTCAGGGGCTGGGATGGCCGGGCCGCACGGATCTTGGTGGAGGTGTATGCAGAGTGGCTAATGCTTGTGGATCCTGGTTAATTTGGTAACCTGGAATGTGGGGGGAGATTAATTCTCGATTAAGTGCTTCAAAATTTTATAGCAGTTGCAGCGTCACAAAGTAGATGTGCTCTTTCAGAAGACACATTTAAACGATATAGAGCATGCAAAACTGAAACTGGTGGGTAGGGGAGTGTGTGGCGGCCTAAGCACAGATGAAACGTAGGGGGAGTGGCGATATTGTTTCGTAAGGGTCTTATTGAAAATCTGCAAATTTTGGCTAGGGATGGGGAAGGCAGATATGTGCTCAGTCGGCGGGGAGCTTGAGCAAAGAGACATGGTGTTCTGCTGTGTCTATGCCCCCAATGAATATCATTCGGAATTTTATGCCAAACTGACACGCTTGCTGTTGTCATTCTCTCAGAATTCTCTCATAATTGGGGGGAGGGGATTTTAATGCAGTCTGTGATCCCCACCTGGATTGTACTGGGGCAGTTGGGGCCTCGTGTCAAGCAGGGGAGAGGGAGCTGCGAAAATTTAGTGACAACTTAGAATTACATAATGCTTGGAGGGTGTTACATGGAGATGAAAAGCACAGTTACTTACCGTAACAGGTGTTATCCAGGGACAGCAGGCAGCTATTATCACGTATGGGTGACATCATCCGATGGAGCCCCAATGCGGACGCCTCACAAGCAGACTTGCTTGAAGAAACTAGAAGTTTTGAGTCGCCCGCCCCGCGCATGCGCGAGTGCCTTCCCGCCCAGCACAGGGCGCATCTCCTCAGTTCAGATAGCTAGCAGAGAAGCCAACCAGGGGAGGTGGATGGGTTGTGAGAATAGCTGCCTGCTGTCCCTGGATAACACCTGTTACGGTAAGTAACTGTGCTTTATCCCAGGACAAGCAGGCAGGTATTCTCACGTATGGGTGACCTCCAAGCTAACCAGAATGGGATGATGGGAGTATTGGCAATTTAGGAGAATAAATTTTGTAATACTGTTTGGCCAAACTGTCCATCCCGTCTAGAGAAAGTATCCAGACAATAGTGAAAAGCTTTGAGTATGGAGACCATCAAGATGAGCGCCCCAAGCATAAGTCGAAGAGTCTGTCATTAGGACCTTCTGATGAGGGGGTGTTTGAAAAAGCAAGCCTCTGGAAAGATTGGAAGAGAGCATCCACCAATGGAGAGACTTCTTCAAAGAAGGAGTGACTGTGATGTGTCGAGAAAGAGGATCACAAGCCTGCGTCCACTGAGATGCCAGGCTCCATTGAGGAATTCTGAGGTGAAGTCTGGCAAAAGGAGTCACGTGTACTGTGGAGGCCATGTGACCCAGATGCACCATCATGTGTCTCACTGAGATGGAAGAGCGGGAAGACACAGTGTGACAGAGTTGAAGAAGAGCTTCCAGGCATTGTTGTGGAAGGAATGCTCTGAGTTGGACAGTGTCCAGAATAGCTCCAATGAACTGTAGATTCTGAGAGGGCTGAAGTTGAGATTTGGGAAAGTTGATTTTGAATCCCAAACTTTGTAGGAACCAGGTAGTCCATTGGGTCACTACAATAACCCCTTGAGATGTAGAATCTTTGATAAGCCAGTCATCGAGGTAGGGAAACACCTGAAGACCATGATTCTGTAGAGCTGCTGCTACCACTACCAGGCACTTGGTGAAAACTCTGAGAGATGATGTCAGGCCGAAGGGTAGAACTCTGTATTGGTAGTGCAGATTCCCCACCCGAAATCTGATGTATTGACGTGAGGCCGGATGGATGGGAATATGAGTGTAGGCCTCCTTGAGATCCAAAGAGCATAACCAATCGTTCTCGAGAAGGGGATAACGGGATGCCAGGGACAACATTCAAAATTTTTCCATGACTAGAAATTTGTTGAGAGCCCTGAGATCCAGAATGGGTCCCAGATCGCCCGTCTTCTTCGGAACAAGGAAATAATAGTTCTGTTCTGGTCCAAAGGAACTGGTTCGATGGCATGGAGACGAAGCAGAGCTTGAGCTTCCTGAAGAAGGGCGGTCTGGGATGGATTGGAAGGATACTCTCTTGGAGGAAGCTCCGGTGGAATCTGAGTGAAATGAAGAGAGTATCCTTCTCTGATGATGGTAAGTACCCAGAGGTCTGATGTAATTAAGGTCCATCTGGTGTAAAAATGATGGAGATGACCTCCTATAGGGGGAAAGGGAGACAGAACGGTGGAGGTTATGCTCTGTTTTAAACAGTCAAAAAGGCTGAGAAGCCTTAGGTGCAGCAGAAGGTTGGGATTTCTGTTGCTTCTGAGGTGGCTGTTTTTTCAGATGAGGGCGAGTATAAGGAGCTGACTTTGGAGCAAAACGTCTTTGATAGATAACAGCTGGACGTGCAGGCTTGGCAGGTGTTGGCTTCAGTTTAGGTCTGACAATTGAAGCATATGACTTTTCATGGTCAGATAATTTTTTTAGTGGTTGCCTCGATGGACTCGTCAAAAAGGTCATTGCCTTGATAAGGGATGTTAGCCAGGCGGTCTTGAAGATTAGGGTCCATGTCAATGGTATGAAGCCATTCAAGACGACGCATAGCCACAGAGCAAGCAGCCGCTCGGGCAGATAACTCAAAGGCATTGTAAGATGATTGCAGGAGATGGAGACACAACTAAGAAAAAGAAGCAATGACTTCTTGAAACTCAAAATGCATGTGATTATCCATTTAAGTCAAAAATTTCGGCAGTAGAGAAAGAAGAAATTCAAAATAAGTAATGAAATAAAAATTATAATTGAGGACTTTAGAGGACATCATAGCATTCTGGTAGATGCGACGTCCAAATTTGTCCATAGTTTTCCCCTCCCTTGCAGGGGGGACTGTAGCATAGACCTTGGAAGGATGGGATCTCTTCAAGGAAGATTCAACTAGTAGGGATTGATGAGATAACTGTGAGTTGTCAAATCCCTTGTGATGCACCGTTTTATACCTCAAGTCCAATTTTCCAGGAACTGCTGGTATGGAAAATGAAGTCTCCATGCATCGAGTAAAAGTCTGGTCCAAAAGCTTGTGAAGTGGAAGCTTGAGACTCTCTGGCAGAAGCTGAGGAAGACGCATGACTTCAAGATATTCCTTAGAATATTTGGAGCCAGTATCCAATTTAACATCCAAATATACAGCCATCTGTAGTAGGAAAGATGAAAAAGACAGCTGATCTGGCAATGCTTTGTCTCGAGAAGGACTTGAGGACGTCGAGGCAGCATGTGTTGAAGAAGAAGCTTCGGCATGGAAAAAAGTCTCATAGGAACCTGGTGGTCGAAGCAATCGAGGCTGGGATATCCTCGATGTCCGGCATCAGAGACCTGGAATGAGGAGTCGGTGGTCTGGTTGAAGTCGGAGGAGAACGAGGCTTCGAGGAAGATGGAATATCCTGCGAGGAACGATGCCATGAAGAATGCCTCAATGAAGGTCTCGAACGATGGTGAGAACTGTGTCTAGAACCAGACCTCGAGGATCGAGATTTTGCCTCGGAGACGGAAGCAGCCGATGCCAATGTATGAATAGGACTAGAGGCTGTAGATCAAAGCTCCAGAGGCTTGGAGGAGGAACTTCGATGCACTCGAAGACTCTGCTCCTTGCTGAGAGTGTGAGGAATCCTGTTGATGCACTCGCAAATAATCTACTCCTTGCCTTTTGTGCTTAGAAAGCAGACCAAACACTCGCAGAGACTGCTCCCTGCAAAGAGTGAGGCTCCAACGGGGGCATAGGAAGCGGCTCGACCTCGTGGGAGTCTGCTGAATGCCCAGGCAGTATAATAGGAAGCAGTTTAGGACCCATAATGGTAAGGTACTGAAGAAACTGCTTCTCTAAAATGGTCTGGAAAGAAGCCGGCAAGGTGGGATCTGCGTCTGAAACCGGTCCACCTGCCTTGGCTGGAGGTTCCTTCTAGGCAGTGTGAGTGTACTTCGACTTAGTAGTCTTAGACACTTTAATCACCACCAGCGGAACTGACTGCTGAGCTATCTGACCTGAGGAAACAGGGGAAGATACAGCAGATGACGTCGAAGCAAACGATGAAGGCTTGATGAGGCTCGAGGTAGAAGCAGGAGGCGCGGAAGGAGGCTCGATGGAAGTCGAAGCCGAAGATGCCTTCAAAGTCGAGGGATCAGTCGAAGACTCCATCTCGAAGAGCTTGTCTACTTGAATGCAACATCGCTTAAAAACACGAGGCTGAAGTGTTTGGCAAGGCAGGAACGACGTGGGATGATGTTTAGGCCCAAGACTCTTGAGGCAGCGTCCATGAGGGTCCGTGAGAGAGATTGCGCGCTGACAATTGCTACACTTCTTAAAGCCTTTAGCAGGCCAGGCCATAGGCCTAAAAACAGCCGCTGCAAAAGCGAATCTCGAGTTGAAGGGAGGCCTTAAGTTCTTTTTTTGAACACGGAGTTCACAGGTTTCATAGCACTTGAAACGGACATATTTTTATCACAAATTTCGTTTGTATTGCCAAGCTCCTGCCTCTATATGGGATGTCGTCAAAGACAGATAAGTGATTGTTGATAATTCAATCAGAGCATTTGTTGCTATTATAAAAACTTATTATATATTTATACAATTATTTGTGGAGGGCAGGTAAAGGGACTCTCAATGTGCGATGATGGTCCCTCTAAACAACCAAAGCTGGCATTTTATATGACACTGTATGGTTGGTGACTGAGCACTTACACTTATATTTAGATTAGTATTTTGTTCATATATTTTGTTTATTTGTATTTATTTTTGATATACATAAGAACATAAGAACATAAGCGTTGCCTCTGCCGGGTCAGACCAGGGGTCCATCATGCCCGGCAGTCCGCTCCCGCGGCGGCCCCCCAGGTCCATGACCTGAAAGTGTTCCCTACCTAACCTAAAATATCCATACCCTATTCGCTCAATGTCCTGTACGGTAAACCTCTATCTGTACCCTGTTATCCCTTTCGCTTCCAGGAAGTCATCTAGTCCCTTTTTGAACCCCAGAATTGTACTCTGTCTTATTACCTCTCCGGGAAGCGCGTTCCAGGTGTCCACCACCCTCTGAGTGAAGAAGAACCTCCTTGCATTCGTTATGAATCTGTCTCCTCTCAGTTTTTCTGAATGACCTCTTGTTTTAGTTGTCCCTGCTAGTCTAAAGAATCTGTCCCTCTCCACCTTCTCTATGCCTTTCATGATTTTATAAGTTTCTATCATGTCCCCTCTCAGTCTCCGCTTCTCCAGGGTAAAGAGCCCCAGCCTGTCTAACCGTTCGGCATATGAAAGGTTCTCCATACCCTTTATCATCCTCGTTGCCCTCCTCTGGACCCTTTCGAGTATTGCCATGTCCTTCTTGAGGTATGGCGACCAGTATTGGACGCAGTATTCCAGATGTGGGCGCACCATTGCTCGATACAGTGGCAGGATAACTTCTTTTGTTCTGGTAGTGATACCTTTTTTGATAATGCCCAACATTCTGTTTGCTTTTTTTGAGGCCGCTGCACATTGTGCCGCCGGCTTCATTGTGTTATCTACCAATACCCCCAGATCTTTTTCTTGGCTGCCTTTCCCGAGTACCCTCCCTCCCATCGTATAGCTGTACATGGAGTTCCCCTTCCCTATGTGCAAGACCTTGCATTTCTCCACATTGAAGCTCATCTGCCATTTCTTTGCCCACTCACTCAGTTTGTTCAGGTCGCTTTGCAATTCTTTGCATTCCTCAACAGTTCTGGCCCTGCTGGAGAGTTTTGTGTCATCTGCGAACTTGATAACTTCGCACTTTGTCCCCGTTTCTAGATCATTAATAAATATATTGAACAGCAATGGTCCCAGCACTGACCCTTGCGGAACACCACTTGTGACCCCTATCCAGTCAGAGTAGTGCCCCTTTACTCCAACCCTCTGTTTCCTGTCCGCCAGCCAATTCTTGATCCATCTGTACACGTCCCCTTCCACCCCGTGACTCCACAGTTTCTTCAGTAAGCGTTCATGGGGCACCTTGTCAAAGGCTTTTTGGAAATCTAGATATATAATGTCTACTGGGTCACCTTGGTCCAATTGTTTACTTATCCCCTCAAAGAAATGCAGTAGATTTGTCTGGCATGATCGGCCTTTACAGAAACCATGCTGGCTCGATCTCATCAGATTATTTTTTTCTATATGCTCATTGATACCTTCCCTGATCATTGATACAGTATAAATCTTGAGAAATTTTGTGAGATGGTTTGTATCTACCCATTTCTCTTTTGAATACAGAGGTCAAATTGTTAGCAAAAATCTTGGCAAATAGAATGGCAGCGTTGCTGCCGGACCTTATTCACGAAGCTCAGGTGGGATTTATGAAGGGTCGGACAATAACAAAGAACGTGAGAAATTACTTCTGTCATTGGAACAGAGGACAGCTTGGAATATCCCTTTGGTATTGATGATTAGTTTCAATGCCGAAAAGGCGTTTGATAGGGTGCGGTCGGATTTTCTCTAAGCTACATTAACCGCATATGGGTTTGATGGGTACTTTGTTTCCGCTGTGCGGGCCTTGTATGCACCAAGCTAAATTAGTGTTGAAAGATTTTGAAACAGATCGTTTTTTGATCCTTCGGGGCACAAGACAGGGCTGCTCATTGTCGCCCTTGTTATTTGTGCTTACCCTGGATTCCCTCATACAGGATATTCATGCCATGTCAACTATACAGGGGATTCGCATAGGGGGTACTACATTCAAGCTGTCGACTTTCGCAGATGATATCCTGGTTCATCTGGCGGACCCTCAACCCTCATTGTCAACTTTGTTGGAGTTAAAGAATATGGAGATTTTGCTGGGTTTCGTTTAAACTTGGAGAAGTCTGAAGCGTTGGCCTCTTCGGTGGAGGTTAGAGCTCTCTGGGGGACATGGTTTCTGCTCACCTGGGTGCCAGGGAAGTTCAGATATCTGGGGGTTCAGATGTCCATGGCAGTTTCCAGTCTTTATAGCATTAATGTAGATTTACTACACCAGCACACGGAGCTCTTGTTGGATACCTGGCACGCTCTACCTACTCTCCCTGTTGGGTTGCGTTGGTCTGGTCTGGATGCTCCTAAGTGGCTGTATGTGTTGCAAACCCTCCCGTTGCGCTTGATGGGGAAGGATCTGTGAAGATTATACAGAGGTATCGCTCGATTTTGTTGGACAACAAAGAAACCTAAGTTGAAGCTACCACAGCTCTTGGGGAATTGGTCGAGATGGAGGGTAGGTTTGCCGGATGTTCAGGTTTATAATTATGCATGTTTGCTCCGACATTTGGTGGATTGGGTGAATCAGTCTAGTTGTTATACCCCTATTTTGATGGAACGGGAGTTTTTTGCTCTCTTTGATGTGTTTGCATTGCTCCATAGTTCCAGAAGTGTGCTTCCGGTGGATATCAGAGGGAGTGTGGTATTTGGTTCTCTGCAAGAGGCTTGGCGATGGCTATTGAGATTTTGGGGGGAACCCGAGGGTCACTGATCTCTTGCCTTTAAGGGGCAATCCAACTTTTCAGCTGGGTCAGGAATCCCAGGCTTATTTGACCTGGGAAGCGAAAGGTGTTTCCCGGTTGGAACACCTCTTGGGGGAGGACGGGGAGATGTTAGCCCTTGAGGACTTGCAGGCACTGGTGGGAGATTACTGGGGGCGCAGTATGCATATCATCAAGTGGAACATTATGTGGGATCCCTCGATAGAGCACAATTGGGGAAATGTATAGGGGCTAGTTTGTGGAGGTTTTTCCTTAGGGAGGAGGGGGACCCCTCTGTCGGTTTCGAGCATACATACCAGTTTGCAGGATTTGCAGTCCAATAAAGACTACCAATCAATTAATGGTCGCTGGGAACAGGAGTTACAGGTTGCTTTGGGACATTGGGATGTAGCCCGCACTCTCCAGGCGACAACAGGGGTGACACCGTGTGCATAGTTGCGGAAAACATATTATAGGGTGACATTACGAGCATATTAAACTCACAAACAATTATATTACAGTGGGAGTCTCCCTACACCAATATGTCATAAGTGTGGACAGGCGGAGCACACCTTGGGCCATGCATTCTGGTTCTGCCCTATAATACAGTGCTTCTGGAGCCGTATAGTCTCTTACATGTCAGGCTTGATAGGGAGAGTACTGCGGAGCACACCGGGCCAGCTGGTTCTGGATTTACCAGAAGCTTATGGCCATTTGCCCTGGAGCCATTTGACTTTATGTAGGAAGATGAGCCTGTTGGCCAATAAATGTATCCTTCAATACTGGACGGTTCAGGACCCTCCGGCGTTCTGGCATTGGCGGAATCAGTCGCATCAGTTGGCTACTTGGGAGACAAGGGATGCCGGAGGGTCAAGGAAGAGGAAGTTTTTGTTTCTGAACCCCTGGGAACCCTATTTGCAGTCTTTGAACCCAAAGGGACGTAATGCCATATTAAGGTGGTTGTCCTAATCTGGGCAGTTTACAATTCACGGGGTGGGGAGTTTTCAGGGGGAGGGGTGGAGAGTACCTGGGGGTTGGGTCTTTTTGGTGGTTGCATTTGGATTGGGCTTTTGGGTGGGGGAGGGGATTATAAGGTTTACACATATCGTTCCAGGTCACTGTTTCTGAGTTCATTGGGAGGTGGATGATGGATGGCTTGCTCCAGGGCTCATCAATGTCCAGGGCCCTGGTTCTATTGTGTTCTTGGACCTAAGTCTGTTGGGGAATATGGTAGGTAGGAGACATGTATTATGTCCCCATGGATGACAAAATGTTGATGACTGTTCTTCTGTTGTGGATATTGTTCCAGTGTTCTTTTCTTGATTTTGATATCATCTGTCTGTTTGTTGATCTGTGGTTTGATCAATAAAATTGTTTGAACGAAAAAGATATTACGCAGATGTCAACAGATACAGATTAATTTAACTTGGTTATTTTTGTAAAAGTTTAATATTAGCTATGATTCAGCACCCATAATTTATTTATAGGTACAATACCTTTTGAATGTACCCGGTATATATGCCATTAGTTTCTAACTGCAACACTTGAGGCGCTGAAACTCACGGTCGGTAACTTAACATTACAGTGTCCTTTCTATAACTTCCTATTCTATGGTAAATGTCCAGTATAGGTAACTTCTGTCCGCCATGTTTGTATCCGTGATTTCACTATTTGGCGCTAGGAGGGTCATCAACAATACCGGCACTAAGCATATCGCGCCTTTTTTTCTGAATGGCCCGTCACAGTTTCTGCAGTGTTTCGCAGTAACGCTCAGCAGTCACCGTTAATTTGAAATAAGCATCCGTTAAACTGTTGTAAAAGTCTCATTGTTTTAAAAAATATATACATTGTATAAATATAAGTGATATATAAGTAGTATATAAATATAAATGGTAAGTGATAATTTTTATTAATTTCAGTTTGCATCATTTTTCAGAAAAATTAGTCAAATGAAAAAATGTTGTTTTGCGGTGGGGTAAATTGGTCATACATTTAAATATGCATTTTTTAGTCAATGTTTACTCCACTTCACATTAATTTTAACACATACTTGCATACTATTTTTAGTTTTTAATTGATCTTATATTTATTTCTTTCAGCCCACAGTAAAATGAGTGGTGCAAGCAAGAAAAAAATTTGTCAGTATTCGGAGGAATATTTAAAATTTGGTTTCATACCCGCTATCCATGATGAACAGTCACCTTTTTGTCTTTTATGCCAACAATGCTTGACCAATGAATCAATGAAACGAGGTCATCTTGAGGCGCATTTGAAGATGAAACATAATGCTCATATTAATTCAGATTTGAATTACTTTTAAACTTTAAAGAAAAATTTTGAAAGAGTAACATTAAAGTCTCTATTTACTGCTCATAATGCAACTGTCAATCGTACTCTTGAGGCTAGTTATCAAATTTCATTACTCATCGCTAAATCTGGGAAAAGTCATATGCTAGGAGAGAATTTAATCAAACCATCAATATTAGCATTTCTTAAAGCGGTTCTGGAAAAAGATGACAAAGATGTGAAAGCTATGTCACTCAGTAACAATACTATTAGCAGAAGAATAGACGAAATGAGTGAAGATATTGAAATACAACTTGTTGAAAAGCTGAAAATAAGAAAATTCTCGGTGCAAATGGATGAATCAACTTTGAGAGACAGTGAGGCCGTATTGATAACTTACGTAAGATATATTGATAAAGGGGATTTTGCTGAAGAAATGTTCTGTAAATCATTAGAAAGCACTACTACCTCCAAAGATATATATAATAAGCTAAAAAAAACTACTTAGATGTCAATAATATACCAATGAAAAATATAAAATCTTGTGCTGCAGATGGTGTTCCTAATATGATGGGTAAGAAAAATGGCTGCTTAAAATTGATGAAGGATGAGAATTCAGAAATGCTTCTTGTGCATTGTTATTCACAGGGAAAACTTGGTAACTAAAAACATTTCGACTGTTCTAAATGAAGTACTAAATTTAGTTATAAAGTGTATCAATGCTATTAAAGCTAATACCAAATGTGAGCGTCTCTTCAAGATATTTTATGAAGAACAAAATGCAGACCATGTGAGACTTTTACTTCACAGTAAAGTAAGATGGCTCTCGAAAGGGAACTGCATGAAAAGATTTATGAAACTATTTGATACTCTTGGTGATTTTTTAAGTGACAAACCTGAAATGAAGTATCTTAACGGTCGATGGTAAGGTATTTGTGAGTTATTTAGCCGATATCTTTGAAAAACTAAATATATTAAACAACTTCAAGGAACAAATAAAACTCTTGATGCAAAAGTGAAGATATTTGGTTTCATTACCTATATTTACAACAAAAATTTTGAAGTTTCATTGGCTCCAAAAATGTGAATTGATTTGATACTGTTATACTTGTTATTGTTGATCATCTGAAAACTTTATCAGCTGATTTAACAGAAAGATTTTCTGATTTGAAACAAATTGATTTCCCAACTTGGATGATGCAGCCAATGTTAGTGGATAGCACAGTTACTTATCGTAACAGTTGTTATCCATGGACAGCAGGCAGATATTCTCACACATGGGTGATGTCACCGACGGAGCCCCACAGCGGACAGCCTCGACAGCAGACTTGCTTGAAGATCTTTATAAAAACTTCCGAGTGCTGCACCGCGCATGCGCGCGTGCCTTCCCGCCCGAACTAGGGAGCGCATCTCCTGTGAGGATCCTCAGTTCAGATACCTAGCCAAGAAGCCAACCAGGGGAGGTGGGAGGGTCGTGAGAATATCTGCCTGCTGTCCCTGGACAACATCTGTTACGGTAAGTAACTGTGCTTTATCCCAGGACAAGCAGGCAGCATATTCTCACACATGGGTGACCTCCAAGCTAAGCATAAGGGATGGAGGGAGAGTTGGCAATTTAACAAAAAAGATTTTGCAAAACAGATTGGCCAAAATGGCCATCCCTCCTGGAGAAAGTATCCAGACAGTAATGAGAGGTGAAAGTATGAACCGAGGACCAGGTAGCAGGCCTTGCAGATTTCCTCAATAGGAGTTGATCTGAGGAAAGCTACCGATGCTGCCATCGCTCAAACTTTATGGCCTGTGACTCGACCCTGCAGAGGAAAACCAGCCTGAGCATAGCAAAAAGAGATGCAAGTAGCCATCCAGTTGGAGATGGTTCGCAACTTATTTAGATCAAAGGAGACGAAAAGTTGAGGAGGAGTTCTGTGAGGTTGAGTGCGTTGTAGGTAGAAAGCCAAGGCACGTTTGCAGTCCAAAGTATGAAGCGCCACTTCTCCAGGATGAGAATGAGGCTTAGGAAAAAATATTGGCAGAACAATAGATTGATTGGGATGAAATTCTGAAACTTTAGGTAAGAATTTTGGATGAGTATGGAGGACCACCTTGTCATGATGGAAAATTGTGAAAGGTGGGTCTGCAACTAAAGCTCGTAATTCACTGACTCGTCAAGCAGACGTGAGAGCAATCAGGAACACTGCCTTCCAAGTGAGATACTTGAGGTGAGCTTTATCAATTGGTTCAAATGGAGGTTTCATGAGTTGAGCTAAAACAACATTGAGATCCCAGACCACTGGAGGTGGTCTAAGTGGCGGATGAACATAAAAGAGACCTTTTATAAATTGGGAAACCATAGGATGTGCAAAGAGAGGTTTCCCATCAAGAGGCTGATGAAAAGCAGCAATCGCACTGAGATGACTCGAATAGATGTAGACTGAAGTCCAGATTGCGATAAGTGAAGTAAATAATCCAAAACAGAAGCCAAGGAGGTAGATGTTGGCTCTAACTGATGGGTGGAACACCAGGTAGAAAATCTAGTCCATTTCTGGCCGTAACACTAGCGAGTGGACGGCTTTCTTGAAGCCACTAAAATATCTTGTACAGACTGAGAGAACTGGAAAGAGTCATTTTGGTTGAAAGGAACCAAACTGTTAAGTGTAGCGACTGCAGGTTGGGATGGAGTAAGAAATCCTGACTCTGAGTAAGCAGAGGGAAAATCTGGTAGAAGTAGAGGCTCCCTGATGCTGAGTTGAAGTAGAAGGGAGTACCATGGTTGTCTGGGCCACCGAGGAGCTATGAGAATCATGGTGGCATGTGTTGACTTGAGGTTTACAAGAGTCCTGAGAATGAGCGGAAACGGAGGGAAGGCATAAAGAAACTGATCCCTCCAGTCCAGGAGAAAAGCATCTGCCTCCAGACGCTGAGGGGAGTATATCCGGGAGCAAAATTAAGGCAGCTTGTAGTTGAGGGGGACGCAAAGAGATCTATCTGTGGGGTCCCCCAGCGAGCAAAAACTTGACAAAGTGTGGGAGAATTGAGTGTCCACTCGTGAGGTTGAAGGCGACTCAAGTTGTCTGCCAGTTGTGTTGACCTTCAATGCAGACAACTCTAAGAAAAATGTTGCGATGAATCGCCCAAGTCCACATCCTCTGAGCCTCCTGGCACAGGGAATGAGAACCCATTCCTCCCTGTTTGTTGACATAATACATGGCCACCTGGTCTGCACGAGAACCACAGTGTCATGCAGGTGTTGAAAGGCTTTGAGAGCATTGAAAATCGCTCTGAGTTCCAACAGATTGATATGACAACGATAGTCCTGCGACGTCCACAAACCCTGTGTATGAAAGCCGTCGACATGGGCTCCCCAAGCGTAAGTGGATGAGTCCGTGAAGAGCACTTTCTGATGAAGTAGAGTGTGGAACAGCAAACCTCTGGCAAGATTGGAAAAGAGCATCCAACAGTGGAGAGACTGCTTGAATAAAGGAGTTACTGTAATCGGTTGAGAAGGCGGGTCAATCGCCTTTTGCCACTGGGATGCCAGAGTCCACTGAGGAATACGAAGGTGAAGTCTGGCAAAAGGAGTCACATGAACTGTAGAAGCCATGTGGCCGAGTAGAATCATTTGCCTTGCAGAAATAGATGGAAGACGATACACCTGATGACAAAGGCGAATGAGGGTATCTCGACGTGATGGAGGTAGAAATGCTCTGAGGTGGACAGTATCCAGGGTGGCCCCAATGAATTGGATTGATTGAGATGGGGTCAACTGGGATTTTGGAAAGTTGATTTCGAAGTCCAGACTTTGGAGGAATAGAATAGTCTGTTGGGTCGCTGCAATAACCCCTTGTTGAGAGGGGGCTTTGATTAGCTAGTCGTCGAGGTATGGAAAAACTTGAAGATCTTGAGTGCGCAGAGCTGCAGCCACCACTACGAGACATTTTGTGAAGACTCTGGGAGAAGAGGCTAATCCAAAAAGAAGGACTCTGTACTGTAGATGAAGATTTCCCACCTGGAATCTGAGATATTTGCGAGAGGCTGGGTGAATGGGGATATGGGTATAAGTCTCTTTGAGATCCAGCGAGCACATCCAATCTCCCTGATTCATCAGGGAATACAAGGTGGGCAATGAGAGCATCCAAAATTTCTCTTTGACCAGGAACTTGTTGAGCTCCAGAATGGGTCGCAGATCCCCCTTCTTTGAAACCAGAAAGTAACGGGAGTAAAATCCCAAGTTCCGCTGAGAGAGAGGAATCTCCTCGACAGCTCGAAGGCGAAGAAGAGCGTGAGCTTCCTGAAGAAGAGGAAGTTGCGACCGATTGGAAGGACACTCTCTTGGAGGGTGATCTGGAGGCACTTGAAGGAAATGAAGAGAGTATCCCTCTCACAGAATGGCAAGAACCCAGAGGTCAGATGTGATCATTTCCCACTGATGGTAAAAATGGGAAAGACGACCTCCTATGGGCAGAAGAGAATTCCGATGCAGGGAGGTTGGAATGCTCAAGTTGGGAATGTCAAAAAGACTGAGCTGGCTTGGTGGCAATAGGAGTTTGAGATTTCTGTTGACGTTGCTGCTGCTGAGGACGACGAGGCGGAGGCCTGGAAAAAGCAGGAGTCGTTTTCTGAGGATAACGACGTTGTGTCTGTTTGTAAGCCCGAGCTGGAGGTATCTTGGGCTTTGGTCAAATGAGAGAAGCAAAATAGCGCTCATGCTCTGCTTCAATGGAATCATCAAATAATTTGTTCCCCTGACAAGGTAAGTTGGCCAATCGATCTTGAAGATTGGGATCCATGTCAACAATACGTAGCCAAGCCAGTCTACGCATGGCTACAGCAAAGGCATATACTCGAGATGATAACCCAAAAGCATCATAGGAAGCCTGTAACATGAAGAGTCTCAATTCAGAAAGAGTCTTGAGGATTTGTTTAAACTCCGGAAGACGTGCTTTGGAAATGTCAGGATAAAAGGAAGGCAACAATTTCAAAAAATGGTTGAAATAGGTAGAAAAAGTGTAATTATAATTAAGAACCCTGTTGGCCATCATCGAGTTTTAGTATAAACGACGGCCAAACTTGTCCATGGTACGACCCTCCCTGCCTTTTTCAAAGATGATTCCACCACCAGGGATTGATGGGATAATTGAGATTTCTCAAATCCCTTACAGGGGACAGTATGGTATCTGGATTCCAATTTGGAAAGAATAGCCGTAATAGAATAGGGAGTTTCCATATTTCGTATGAAAGTCTGTTTAAGTACTGGAGTCATAGGTAATCTCAAAGTCTCCTTGGGAGGATGAAGAAGTTCCATGTCGGCTAAGTATTCTGGAGTATACTTAGAATCTGAATGAAGATCCAATTTGAGGGCCTGGCCCATATAAAAAACAAACTTAGCAAAAGAAGTAGACTTGGAGGTGGAGGACTCATCAGGTGAAGGAGTACGAGACCTCGGAGCCACAGAATAGGAAGGAGATGCCTCTCTAGAGTATTGAGACAGAGGTTCGGACTCGAGACGCATGGTAATGGAAGAAGCTGCACTTTACCTGAGGTGGAGTCATTGAATGTTTGCACTTCAGACTCCGCACAGGTGACGTTCCTGGAGTTTGAGGCACAGAATGTGTCGATGCAGAAGAGGCTCGTACAGTAGGCTTCGATGGAGGAGTTCTTGATCTTGAGAAACTCCGAGTCAAGGCCTCTCGAGATCGAGACGTGTTTCGCTGTAGGAGACTGGGACACAGACGCCTCTGCACAAAGCTTCAAAGAAAAATGTCTCGAGGCCTCGAGCGATGCTTCGGGCGAGACGGGAAAGACTTCGATGGAGGCTCCGGTGAAGAGTCACTGGAAGAGACTCGCTTCGGCTTACGAGACCTGCCTCGAGGCAACACCACTGGAAGCTCAGATTGATGCTCAGGCTGGTCCCTAGGAGGCAGGGTCGAGGAAGGAAGAAGTTGAGCCACTATCGAGGAAATCTGCATGGTTAAAATGGTCTTCAACATGTCCTCGAACAGAGGCACCGAGACAGGGGGATCCGGTCTCGTAGGTGCCACAGTGCGCTCCAAAGAGGGCGACCTCAAAGATGAGTATTCCCTACTCTTGGAGGCACGCTTAGGAGGAGGTCTCAAAGAAGAGTCTGGTGGCTTCTTAGGCACGGTACCTGAAGAGAGACAGGAAGAGGAGAGGTAAAAGAAGACTATCTGGCCAGGTCCAGAGCTGTCAAAACGGCAGTCAGAGAGGCCAAGCTTCGAATAGAAGAGAATCTAGCAAAGGACATTAAGAAAGGGGATAAATCCTTCTTCAGGTACATCAGTGATAGGAAAAGAAACACAAATGGGATAGTACGCCTGAGGAAAGCAGATGGGACTTATGCAGAATCAGATTCCAATAAAACCGAACTACTAAACGAATACTTCTGCTCAGTCTTTACCTGCGAGGCGCCGGGGTCCGGTCCACAGTTGCAAGCAAGGCAAAGATCAGAAGACCCGTTCTGGAATTTCGAGTTTACTTCCAGCAGTGTCTACTGTGAACTATCAAGACTCCAAGTGAACAAAGCCATGGGACCGGACAATCTACAGCCCAGAGTGCTTAGAGAGCTCTGTGATGTCCTGGCAGAGCCATTATCTGTGCTCTTCAATCTTTCCTTAAGGGTGGAAAGAGTCCCCTTGGACTGGAAAACTGAAATGTAATCCCACTCCACAAAGAGGGGCTGCAGGACAGAGGCTGAGAATTACAGACCGGTGAGTCTCACATCCATAGTGAGTAAACTCATGGAAACACTAATTAAGCATAAATTAGATACGATCTTGGACAAGAAGAATCTACGGGATCCCTGCCAACATGGATTTACCAAGGGTAGGTCCTGCCAATCTAATCTAATTAGTTTCTTTGGATAACAAGGAAACTGGATGTGGGTGAGTCCCTAGACGTCGTGTACTTGGACTTTAGTAAAGCTTTTGATAGCGTCCCACACCGCAGACTATTGAGCAAAATGAAATCAATGGGACTGGGAGAAACATTAACTGCATGGGTCAGTGATTGGCTAAATGGTAGACTTCAGAGAGTGGTGGTGAACGGTGCCCCTTCAAAAACGTCAGAGGTGATCGGTGGAGTGCCGCAGGGCTCGGTCTTGGGCCCGATCCTCTTCAACATATTTGTGGGAGATCTGACTCAGGGGCTTCAGGGTAAAATCACATTATTCGCCGATGACGCCAAACTATGCAACATAGTAAGTGAGAACACTTTACCAGACAGTATGACGCAGGACCTACTTCTATTGGAACACTGGTCCTCGACTTGGCAGCTAAACTTCAGTGCTAGAAAATGTAAGGTCATGCACCTTGGCAGCAGGAATCCGTGCAAAACTTACACACTGTTGCCGGGCCCGTCCCCGAGTAGGTGGGAGGCCAAGTTCGGACCACAGGCAGATTTATTGTAGCGCCTTTTATGTGGCTGGAGAAATGACAAACCTGGAAGACGGATTGTCTAGGAACTGGATTCAGCTTTATTAAAGTTTTCCAAAAGAAAAAAAAACAACTGAGAACATGTAGTTATTTTTGCACACTCTCCAGAGCCAAGTATATGCTCAAGTCCTTGTCCTGCCTGGAGCTTCCAGGTCCAATAAACAAAGCAAGCTCATATAAAACCAAAAAGAGGAAAACAAAAAGGTTTGGGGAGGCCAAGCTCCCCGTCATATGCTTCAATCACTAGAAGTCATCCCCCAGAGAAAAACAAAATCAATTACCTTCCTTTTACAAGTCCTCTGGAGGTAAGGCAACTTAAAGTGACTTCTCAGAATTGGACAGGACTGCCTCTGCCCTGCTTCAAGGCCTGCTTGTGTTCAGGGTTTTAATTAACCTGGACTGGATTTCTGGGAGAGTCAGCAGGCCCTACTATATCCCACTCTCTCCTACATCCATATCCTCCCCAGGTTCACTCCCTCCAGTAAGACTGTTCATTTCCCAGTCATTAGCCCCGTAGCACCGGCTGTCTCTCCACTCGGTAGCCTCAGGCTGTTCCTCCCAGCCCCCTCCTTGCCTATGGGTTAGCTCCTGGCTAACCTGACTTCTTCCTTGCACATCTCTTGGATCACCCTCCCAGGGTTTGTCCGGCCGGGCGAGATACCTCCCAGGGTTTCCAATTTCCCTCCTGCTGGGCTGCCTCTGGGCCAAGGTTCTAGACTGGGGCTCAGGCACACCTCCCTGGCTGCAATCCTCCCTGGCTGAAGGTTGATTGGCATTAGCCACAGCTGAGCCTCCCTGCTGCTTCTCTCTAGTTTGTATTTGAGGTTTTTTTACCGGCAAACCCTGGGGCTTAACCCCACCCCCTCCTGGATTGGTTTTGGGCTTCAGAGAGGGAGGAAAGGAGTAATAGGGGAATAATTAGGTTCTAGTGCCCTCCCCCTCTGACTCTTAGGCTGAGCTATCACCTGTCTTTTCTCTACCCTTCCGGGCTGTGTCGGCTGTTCCGGCTCCATGCCGGGTTTTCCTGGGACCAGGGCAGGATGCATGCTGGGTTTCGTGGTTCTTTTGGCTGGGACAGGAGCTTCCCTGTCACAACACTTAATGGTGAGACCTTAGGACAAAGGCGGAACGTGATTTGGGGGTGATCATTAGCGAAGACATGAAGACTGCCAATCAAGTGGAGAAGGCTTCATCAAAAGCAAGACAAATGATGGGTTGTATCCGTAGAAGTTTTATCAGCCAGAAGCCCGAAGTTATAATGCCGTTGTACAGATCCATGGTGAGGCCTCATCTGGAATATTGTGTATAATTCTGGAGGCCACATTACCAAAAAGATGTGCTGAGAGTTGAGTCGGTTCAGCGAATGGCCACCAGGATGGTCTCAGGACTCAAAGACTTCCCGTATGAAGAAAGGCTGAATAAATTGCAGCTATACTCACTCGAGGAACGTAGAGAGAGAAGACATGATAGAGACGTTTAAATATATCACGGGGCGTATTGAAGTGGAGGAGGATATCTTCTTTCTTAGAGGTCCCTCGGCCACAAGAGGGCATCCGCTGAAAATCAGGGGTGGGAAATTTCATGGCGACACCAGGAAGTTCTTCTTCACCGAAAGGGTGGTCGATCATTGGAATGAACTTCCACTTCAGGTGATTGAGGCCAGCAGCGTGCCAGATTTTAAAAGGAAATGGGATACACATGTGGTATCTCTAGGGGGGTAAAATCAAGGGGGTGGGGTCGTTAGAGTGGGCAGACTTGATGGGCTATGGCCCTTTTCTGCCGTCATCTTCTATGAGACGTACCCAGCAAGGACAATTTCACTGGAGGCACCGTCGAGGCCTTCAAGACCGAAGTAAGTCGTGGTCGAGGTCGAGGCCTTTGAGATCGAAGCTCCAGCTGAAGCCGAGGTTGAGGCCTTCGAGACCGAGGCGGGTGCCGAAGTCACGGTCGAGGCCTTCGAGACCGAGGTCGAAGCCGAGTCCAATCCCGAGGCTGAGGTCGAGGCCTTGTCAGGGGCTGGCTCCATGCCGCCAAAAAGATGCTGGAACTGGTCGCACCGACGAAAGGCCCTAGACTGAATAGTCCAACAAGATGTACACTCTTCAGGGGAATGAGAAGGCCCCAGACACAGAGAATGAGGGTCGGTAAGGGAAATTGTCTTTTTACACTGGCGACAGCGTTTAAACCCTATAAGGGGCTGGGACATAGAAAAAATAAAGTCTGTGTCGACCGAAACGAGCGAGTGGGCCTAGGCCCAAAGCCCGTGGACCGGACGAAAAAAGAAGAAACAATATTTATTTTTTTTAATGGAAAAAAAGAGAAGAGAAGAGAAGCACAGCGACCGAAAATAAAACAAAAAAACAGCCGCGGTGAAGGAAGGCAACGAAGTATGCTGCAGAGCGAAGATGAAGAGGACTTCTTGCTCCACGGAAAACGTTGAACTGAGGATCCTCACAGGAGATGCGCCCCCTAGTTCGGGCAGGAAGGCATGCGCGCATGCGCAGTGCAGCACTCGGAAGCTCTTATAAAGATCTTCAAGCAAGTCTGCTTTCGAGGCTGTCCGCTGCGGGGCTCTGTCGGTGACGTCACCCATGTGTGAGAATATACTGCCTGCTTGTCCTGGGATAATTGTCTGATATTTCAAATATGCAGTATCAAGAACTCGCAGAAATGCAAAATGATGAGTCAATTAAAACTTTATTTAATATAAAAGGAGCGATGGCATGGCTTTCTGAGGAAACCAAAATCAAATATCCAAATACAACCAAATGTGCAAGAAAACTATTGTTACCGTTTCCATCTTCACATTTAGCTGAATGTGGATTTAGTGTGATAAATGATTTGCTGCTAAAAAAAGAAATCTGTTGGATATAACACAACGGGGAGACTTTAGACTGAAGCTAACTAAATTGGAACCTTACATAAAATCTCTTTGAAGCAAGCATCAAGCGCAAGGATCTCACTAAATTTAAATAATAATTACTAATAATTAAAATAATATAGAAACATATTTCATTCAAATTATTTTGTACTTGAATTTCAGTTCTCCATTATATGTTTTGAAAATTTACTTACTGTGTTTGCTCAACAATTTCCTAGTGATTTCGTCCTATAACCTATCATTTAAGTTTCTTTAGTGAACAATTCAATTTTTGAATATTAAAAATTATGTATATGTAACGTAGGGGGCATAAAAATTTTAGAAAGGCTTAGGTGGGGCATAGCACAAAAATGTTGGGAAACACTGCTATAGAGGTTTTTTTTTTCTTTTTCTTTCCATGCTTTTGATTTTGGGGATGGGAGGGATTTACATTCCTTTCACTGTTATATTCCATTTGTGATATTTGACTGCTTGATTGTAGTGTGATCAGTTTCCTGTTTATAAATGCATTTTTGAAAGAAAAAAAAGAATTTATGTGAAGTAAGGGAAAATGGGAAACTTCCCAAACTAATGAACTGTTGTGCTCAAATATAACACTTGAACATTCAGTGAACAAGTAACAGCCAACAGAAGCATCAAAGGAGCTTAGGTACCTCTGTAGATGCTAAATATATTATACAGATTTCTTCAGGGCCCAAAGGGCTGACTGGCATCCAAGATCCATACTTGCGGCGTTATCTTCGGGCCAGCTCCCTTTTCCTCACTGCACAAAGCCACGGGCAGCAGCTCCTACGCACATCCTGCGCCTGAACTGGAAGCCTCTCTGATATCACAGTGTCAGTGGGAAGGCTTCCAGTGTGCGAGAAGCCGCTGCCCGCGGCTTTGTGCACTGCGGTAGTGAGGAACAGGGAGGCGTCCTGAATATAACACTGGGGGCGGCTTAAAACAGCCAGATGGGAGCAGGCCAGAAGGTAAGGCACAGCATGGAGGGAAACAACAAAGGTAGAGGGAATGATTTTATTTTTTAATTTAGTGATTGAATTGTGTCAGTTTTGAGAATTTACATCTGCTGTGTCTATATTTTGCACTGTTCAGGAAGAAATGCATTTGTTTCTTTTTCTCTGAGGTTGTACTGCATGCAGAGTCTTGCATCTTAGGGTTTGTATATATTAGTACTTTTAGTTTTTGGTCCCATATTTGCATAGGGGTTATCTGTTTTCTGGTAGGAATGAATGTTGAGAAGCATACAGTGTGCTTTGTGTAGTTTAATTTTGTGGTTAACCATTATGTGTTGTCAATAAGATTATATTGTGTGTATATTGTATATGAAAAATGAATGGAAAAAATAGTTACAATTAGTACTATTATGGAGGCGAGGTCTGGGGCAGAGATGGGCAGGGTCTGACCCACGACTTAGCCCAGTGTTCTTTAATCACCGGTCCGTTGACCAGTGCCAGTCCACAAAATAATTCTTTTATTTCCGCCGATCCATAGGTGTCAAAAGGTTGAACAACACTGAATCAGAATACAGGTAAGCGGTCTTCCTAATTAACATGAAATACTGAAATCACCTTTGGCAAAAAAGAAGGAACAGTGAGTAGGAAGACTCCAGCTTCCAAGATTTTAAGGAAAGGCTCTGGCTCTCTACAAGACCCTGGAGCTCCGAGACTCATCTCGCTGAGGTCACTGCTACCAGAAAAACCGTCTTTAGCATCAAGTCCAAGAGGGATGCTTCTTTCAGCGGCTCAAATGGAGCTGTGCTGAGACCTTGCAGAGCATTAAGATCCCACAAAGGGATCGGTGGTCTGATGCAGAGAGCACCCTTAAGACATATGGCAATGTCTGAAGAATGAAATGCCAGTTTAGGTTTGTGGTCCCGATCCCTGAAATAAGAGAGCCCTGCTACTTAGACCTGAAGGGAAGCCATGGTGCCAAGGCCAGCTTGAAAAAAAAGCCAACACCACTGAAACAAGAGCTGAAAACTGCTCCACACGTTCTTGGGCACACCAATCCTGGAAAGTCTTCCATGCTTTAGCATGGGCAGTGACTGTGATCGATTTCTTAGACCTAGGAAGTGTGACAATGACCACTTCTGCATATCCTTTGCATTCTAACATAAGAACAAAAGAATTGCCGCTGCTGAGTCAGACCAGTGGTCCATCATGCCCAGCAGTCCGTTTATGCAGCGGCCCTCTGGTCAAAGACCAGCACCCTGAGACTAGCCCTATCAGCGCCCGTTCTTGTTTAGCAGGAACTTGTCTAACTTTGTCTTGAATCCCTGTCCCTGCAGGGTGTTTTCCCCTATTACAGCCTCTGGAAGAGCGTTCCAGCTTTCTACCACTCTGGGTGAAGAAGAACTTCCTTACATTTGTACAGAATCTATCCCCTTTCTTTTTTTTTTTTTTTTTTTAATTTATTTATCAAATTTTTACATGTTATAAATCAAGTATCCACTTGTACAGAAAGTTGAAGAAAAGCAAGAAAATGATACTCAAAGGTAAAATACATAATAATCAAATAAAATAAAATAAATGTTAGCTTAAATTCAGCTCAAGTCCTCAACAATAGATCCAAGAAGGATAAGGCGGACATATTAACAAATGCTAACAACTGCTAACAACTATCAATTCAATTATTAGGAAAACAAGATCCCTTGGCTGAGAAAGGATATCATTATTCAAATGCACTTCACTTTGATTTTGATTTTCCTTCATCCAGCCGAGTTCCTGCCAAAAAAGCTGTCAACTGGAATGATTCAAAGAATACATATTTCTTCATATGGTATTGTATTACACATTTACAAGGGTGTCGAAGTAAAAAAGTCCCACCAATAGATGTAACACCTGGTTTCATCAAAAGAAACTCTCGCCTTCTCCTCTGGGTTTCCCGTGCCAAGTCTGGGAACATTAATATTTTTTGTCCAAGAAATTATTTCATTTTATTTCTAAAGAACAATCTAAGCAACCAATTTTTTATCTGGAGCAAGAGCCACAGTAAGGAGCAATGTTGCCGGAGATGCAAGCTCTCTATCCGAAAGTTCCAAGATTGCTGAAACATTAAGTGGTTGATTATTCTCCTGTTGTTTAGATGGTGATTTAATAGCTTTCATTGGTAGGTAATATACTTGAGTAAGTGGTGGTAATGTATCCTCTGGAATACCCAAAATCTCCACATATAACGTTTCAACATATTCCTAGGTGTCACCGAGGCTATCCTAGGAAAGTTAATCAGTCGGAGATTATTATTACGAGAAAAATTCTCCAAAGATTCCAGTTTTCTACGCATATTTGTATTATCTTTTATTATTGCTTCATTAAGCTGTTTTGATACTTTTAACTCCTGTTGTATATTCTCAATAGAATTCTTAGATTCACCAATTTCAACTTTTATGTTTTTTATCTCAGTTTCTTGAAAAGTAATTTTATTTTCCAGCTGCAAAAGCTGGGGCTTAACCGACTTGGCCAGGTCAGCCACTAAATCCCAAATTGAATCCAGTGTTACTTCTCTGGGTTTTTCAATAATATATGAAGGATTAAAAGTTTGAATAGTCTCACCAGTTTTCAGCAGTTCCTGGCAATCCTTCTGCTGGCCTGAAGTAGACCCTGATGTTTCCAAGTCCTCGGTGTTTCTTGGACTCACCTGAAAACTCAGGGAGTCCATCTCCACGCTCCCCTCATTGTTCTCCCTGGCCTCCGAGGGTAGATGCCTGCCTTCTCCCGGCAGCTCCTCCACTCGTGGGGAGCTGGTAACCTGAGGAGGTGGGGGAGGTGTCCTAGCGTCGGGGCTCAGCGTTGTGTCTAGCCCCAGGGAGATCACCTCATTTCCGCCCCTCTGAGGCGTCTCCAGTGGGGGTGCCGACGCTGCCGGGATATCCTGCAGGGTGTTTTCCCCTATTACAGCCTCTGGAAGAGCGTTCCAGCTTTCTACCACTCTGGGTGAAGAAGAACTTCCTTACATTTGTACAGAATCTATCCCCTTTCAACTTTAGAGAGTGCCCTCTCTTTCTACCTACCTTGTGCTAGGGAGGAAAGATGTACAACAGGATGTCCTGAGGCCATGGCTGGACTAGTGTCTAGACCAGGGGTAGGGAACTCCGGTCCTCGAGAGCCATATTCCAGTTGGGTTTTCAGGATTTCCCCAATGAATATGCATTGAAAGCAGTGCATGCAAATAGATCTCATGCATATTCATTGGGGAAATCCTGAAACCCGACTGGAATATGGCTCTTGAGGACTGGAGTTCCCTACCCCTGGTCTAGACCTTCGCTTCCATCTCGAGTCTTCGATTGAAGAACCTGTCTACTTTCTTGTTTTTCACTGTTGCCATGAGGTCAAAGTGTGGATGACCCCAGTGCTGAACAATGGCATGAAACACCATCATCGATAGCATCCACTCTCCTGAATCCAAGGTTTGTCTGCTGAGGAAGTCTGCTTGAATAATGTTCACACCCTGAAGATAACGTTCCATCCCTTGTGGAAGAGCATGTGGGTTTCTAGACATAGAGATGCACTCTTGGTGCCTCCCTTGCAAATGACATATGCCAACATTGTAGCATTGTTGAAGACTCTGGTGAAATTGCAGAAGATGCTCAAAGGTCAAACGATCAGAGCCAACTGAATGGCATGCAGTTCTAGTCTGTTGATTGACAATTCTTCTGAGAGGCATTCAACACCCATGAATTCAACGGTTGCAATAAGCTCCCCAGCCTAGGAGACTGGCATCTGTCATTATAATCACCCAGGAAGCAATCTAAACAGGTATGCCGTCTATTGTGGTTGCCGTGGACCCCAGAACTTGAAGATAGTCCCACACCGATGGTGCTGACTTGTCCAAGAGTTAAGAAATCTGAGAGCACAGCTTCTGTCTGCATGCCTCTGGTAGATAGATATGCCCAGCAGCTTTATTGAACAAGACTCCAGGGATTGAGTTGGCATCAAATTGCTCTTTCGGTAATTTACAATCCAACCCAGATTTTCCAGGACTCGAATCATTTGGATCATTTGTGCGCTGACACTCGGAGGAGGAGGCCCTGATCAGTCAGTCATCAAGGTATGGATGCACTTGCAGCGCCATCTTGTGCAGGTAAGCTGCTACCACAACCATCACTTTGGTGAAGCTGCAAGAAGCTGTCACCAGGTTAAAGGGTAGAGCTGAAAATTTATAATAATTTTCCAGAACATGAAATCTGAGAAACCTTTTAGTGGTCTGAGAAAATAGGAATATGCAAGCATGAGAGGCTTGGAACTCTCCCGAGTTCACCGTTGCTATGACAGATTGAATTATCTCCATGCGAAAGCGTGGAATTTTAAATGTAAGGTTCCAATAATTGGAACACGATAGAGTAGATGGAGTATCTCTATGAGCCCGTCTTTGGTCAGCACAGGCTCTATGGCCTGAATATTGAGCAACTTTCTCACAGTGGCTTGTACCTTGTCCACCTTTTCTGGGCGCCCAGTGGGAGAGTCCACAAACCAATCTGTTAATGGCCTGGCAAATTCTAGCTTGTAGCTGGATCGAATAAGGTCCAGGATCCATCGTTCATATGAAATCTGAACCCTGGCTTCAGAAATGGTGAGAGTCTGCCCCTGATATGAAGGACCTTCGGCCTGGCGTCATTGCTATTTCTTGTTGGATGGAGCAGTATGGGATGCAGAGACCTGGTTGCACCTGGATCTGGCAAACCTCTGCCTATAGCCCCGGGAGAATCTCTGTGAAAGAGAACTGGAATATTGGTGAGAGTGCCTGAAGCCACAAAAATTAGAGTGCCCTGAGCCTCTAGAGATTCTGGGTCAACTATCAGGCAGGGTCTTAGGGTGGCCATCTACCACTCAGTTTATGAGATCATCCAGGCTTTTACCAAATACTAATTGCCCCTTAAAAGGAGTCTGACAAGAGTAGCTTTAGAGGTGGAATCACTAGCCCATTGTTTGATCCAGAGCATTCTACAAGCAGAAATTGAATAAACCGATTCTTTACCCAGGATCATATACAGCATCAGCTACATAATCCACACCAGATAAAAGCAGCTGAGAAGGAGGTTCATCTCCCTCACTCTCCTAAGAGTGCAGTCTGGACAGACAAGCACATGTAACAAAGGACGCTGTTGAAGTACCTTTGAATCCCAAAGCCACTGCCTCAGTCTCTTTAAGCACACTGCCTTCGCTTGGAAGGGAGGTGTGCAACCAAGCTACTTTAGGCTGACTAAAAAGTTGCTGACACTCCTGTGCTATAGGATACAGCCTGGACTTTGCTCTTGCTACTTTGAGAGACCCTTCATACCAGGGAAATACAGAGGACTGAACCCTCACCACACACATGAGGGGGGAGGAGGTTTAAGGGGCTGTCTGAATGTCCAAATTCAGCTCATGCAGAGACTTCGAAATGAGATCTGGTAAGGCAGCAGACAGAAATAAACGCTGAACCGTGGAATCATTCCAGGACCGGATGGCATCCATCCAAGGGTAATCAAATAATTGAAAAAGGGCCGAACTGCTTCAACTAATAGCCAATATGTTGATCAAATCGGGAAGGATTCCAGAAGACTGGAAAGTGGCGAATGTTATGCCAATCTTAAAGAAAGGTTCGAGGGGTGATCCGGGAAACTACAGACCAGTGAGTCTGACCTCAGTACCGGGAAAGATGGTAGAGGTGCTGATAAAGGACCACATCATTGAGCACGCTGATGGACATGATTTGAGGACCAGCCAGCATGGCTTCAGCAAAGGAAGATCTTGCTTGACGAACTTGCTGCACTTCTTCGAGGGAGTAAACAGGCAGATAGACATGGGTGACCCGGTCATAGAAACATAGATGACGGCAGATAAGGGCCATAGCCCATCAGGTCTGCCCACTCTACTGACCCACCCCCAAGTCTACTATCCTAGGGATCCCACTCCTGGTGACAGGTTCCCTTGGCTTAACCCTCTAAGGGATCCCACATGGGCATCCCATTTGCTCTTAAATTTTTGCACACTGTTTGCCTCGATCACCTGCACCGGGAGCTCGTTCCAAGGATCAACCACTCTCGGTGAAGAAATATTTCCTGGTGTCGCCATGAAATTTCCCGCCCCTGAGTTTGAGCGGATGCCCTCTTGTGGCTGAGGGTCCTTTGAGAAAGAGAATCTCTTTTTCCATCTCGATACGGCCAGTAATATAATTAAACGTCTCAATCATGTCTCCACTCTCCCTACGTTCCTCGAGTAAGTACAGCCGCAAATTTTTCAGCCTTTCCTCGTACGATAGATCCTTGAGCCCCGAGACCATCCTGGTGGCCATCCGTTACACTGACTCTACTCTCAGCACATCTTTTCGGTAGTGTGGCCTCCAGAATTGCACACAGTATTCCAAATGAGGTCTCACCATGGTTCTGTATAATGGCATTATGACTTCAGGCTTCCGGCTGACGAAACTCCTGCAGATGCAACCTAACAACTGTCTTGCCTTAGATGAAGCCTTCTCCACATAATCAGCAGTTTTCATGTCTGCGCTGATGATCACTCCCAAGTCTCGTTCTGTTGAAGTGCTAGCTAAGGTCTCACCATTCAAGGTGTAAGTTCTGCACAGATTTCTGCTGCCGAGGTGCATGATCTTGCATATCTTAGCGTTGAAGCCCACCTGCCAGGTCGAGGACCAAAGCTCCAACAAATGTAGGTCCTGTGTCATACTATCGGGTGAATTGCCGTCTCTCACTATATTGCATAGTTTGGCGTCGTCAGCGAATAATGTTATCTTACCTTGAAGCCCCTGAGTTAGGTCCCCTATGAATATATTGAAAAGCAGCGGGCCCAAGACTGAGCCCTGCGGTACTCCACTGGTCACCTCCGATGTTTTAGAGAGGGTACCGTATAACTACCACCCTCTGAAGTCTGCCACTCAGCCAGTCATTGACCCATGTAGTTAGTGTTTCTCCCAGCCCCATTGATTTCATCTTGCTCAACATCCTGCGATGCGGGACACTATCAAAAGCTTTGCTGAAATCTAGGTATAGGACGTCCACGGATTCTCCCAAGTCTAGCTGTTTTGTTACCCAGTCAAAGAAACTGATGAGATTGGATTGGCAGGACCTACCCTTGGTGAATCCGTGTTGACTGAGATCCCGTAGATTCTCCTCATCCAAGATTGCGTCTAATTTACTTTTGATTAGTGTTACCATGAGTTTGCATACTATTGATGTGAGACTCACTGGTCTGTAGTTTGCAGCCTCTGCCCTGCAACCCTTTTTGTGCAGTGGAACGACGTTAGCTGTTTTCCAGTTTATGGGGACTCTCCCCGAACTTAGGGAGAGATTGAAGAGTCCTGATAGCGGTTCTGCCAGGACATCACGCAGCTCACTGAGCACCATGGGGTGTAGATTGTCTGGTCCTATGGCTTTGTTCACCTTGAGTCTTGCCAGTTCATAGTAGACGTCGCCAGGTGTGAACTCGAAATTCTGAAACGGGTCTTCCACGCTGGGCCTTGCCTGCAACTGTGGACCGTGCCCGGTCAACATTGTATATCTGGATTTTCAGAAGGTGTTTGACAAGGTTCCGCATGAATGACTACTTCGAAAAATTGCAAGCCATGGGATTGAGGGTGAAATACTCACGTGGATTAAAAAAAGCTGGCGGATAGGAAATAGAGAGTGGGGATAAATGGACAATACTCAGACTGGAAAAGCGTCACGAGTGGAGTGCCGCAGGGTTCGGTGCTTGGATCCGTGCTCTTCAATATATTTATAAACGATCTGAAAAGTGGTACAAAGAGTGAGGTGATTAAATTTGCAGATGATACTGTTATTCAGAGTAGTGAAGACACAGGAGGATTGTGAAGATCTGCAACGTGAAATAAATATGCTTGAGCAATGGTCCGCGACATGGCAAATGAGGTTCAACGTGGATAAGTGTAAGGTGATGCATGTCATTAACAAAAATCTTATACACAAATATAGGATGTCTGGGGCGTTACTTGGAGAGACCCCCCCAGGAAAGAGACTTGGGAGTGGTCGATGAAGCCATCCGCGCAATATGCCGTGGTGGCGAAAAGGGCGAATAGCATGCTAGGAAAGATTAAGAAGGGGATCACGAACAGATCGGAGAAGGTTATCATGCTGCTGTACCGGGCCATGGTATGCCCTCACCTGGAATACTGCGTGCAGCACTGGTCACCGTACATGAAGAAGGGCACGGTACTACTCGAAAGGGTCCAGCGAAGAGCGACTAAAATGGTTAAGGGGCTGGAGGCGTTGCCGTACAGCGAGAGATTAGAGAAACTGGGCCTCTTCTCCCTTGAAAAGAGGAGACTGAGAGGGCACATGATCGAAACATTCAAGATACTGAAGGGAATAGACTTAATAGAAAGTAGGGAGAACAAGAGGGCACACCCTGAAGTTAAAAGGGGATAGATTCCGTACAAACATAAGGAAGTTCTTCACCCAGAGTGGTGGAAAACTGGAACGCTCTTCCGGAGGCTGTTATAGGGGAAAACACCCTCCAGGGATTCAAGACAGTTAGACAAGTTCCTGCTCAACAGGAACGTAAGCAGGTAGGGCTGGTCTCAGTTAGGACAGGGGCCGCTGGAGAAGCGGACTGCTAGGCACGATGGACCACTGGTCTGACCCAGCAGCGGCAATTCTTATGTTTTTATTCCCAGGTTCTAGAGGCAAAATAGGGTCCAAAGTGCCAGCAAACATTCCCTGGTCCCCTGCTATGGGAGGTGCATCCATAGACAATAAAGGAGCAGTAAAATTATCCTCATCCTTGGCAGTCCCTGGAAACAGGTCTCCTGAGTCCCGAACAGTGGTAGACTGAGAAGCAGATGTGCCCTTAGAAGCAAGTCTGACACACAGCGGGACTACGCAAGAGAACGGCTCTCTTGAAAGGCTTTCAATATAAAATTTATAAATTCTGAGAAGAAAGCCATACCAGGGAGTGATGACACTACCTTGCATTTCTTGGGCTGCAAGTTATCCACATCCTTTTGCGCAGAATGGTCCATATTTTCAGACCCTGAAAACAGAAAAGGCAGCCCCAGTGGGCTAGCTGCCCTTTTTGTCAGCTGAGCACACAGAGGAGAGGTTAAGCTGGTCACTCTCACCTCTCTGGTCCGTGGCAGCATAGCACATGCTGCAAGAATGCTCCTGAGGAACAGAATTTGAACAATCCTGGCATGAATCTGGGGTATAAGCCCAAGAATTCCATCCCAACCAGTTTTGAAGCAAAAAATTGAGTTTTGGAAATGCAGGGAACTTTTCAAAAAAAGATCTTTAAAAATCAAAGAGGGTCACCATCAAGATTTTCACGCTTAAAATCACTAAAATAACTGACCTACTAAAGACATAAATTGGTGAATTTAGTATTTTTGAGGAGGAGAAACATGCAAGAATCTTCAAAAATCTAATTTTCAGACCCCCCCCCACACACACACACACACACTGATTCACATCAGAGGCTGTAACAGCTTTACTCACAGTGACCTGTGCTGGAAATGTGCTGCAGCCTGCCTCAGCTCTTTACAGTAGCTGGAAAGAATCACTGCCTCATGCTGAAAATTCCTCTTCAATGCTGATCTTTGGATTGCCAGACTCAGCGCCTGACTGCACCCCCATGGACCAACGGATGTGCTAGCAGAAGAGGTAAAAAATGCAGCTGGCCCCCTTGTAAGACATTGCTGAGCTTCTTATGGAAGCCTAACAGCCTGAACTCAAACCCCTGCTAAGCAGTGAGGGAAAGTAAGTGGGGATGGCCCCGAAATCAACAATACTTGTGCAGGCTGGTTAACAGATACCACCAGGGATCGGCCTGTCAGCTACAGACCTCAGTCTGCTTCTTCTCTATGCAGGCAGAGCTGGCACTAAAGGTGACAAGCTCCAAGCACTTAAAAACAATTAATAAAATAAAAAGGTGAGAGAGGAGAAACACTCCTTCCAGCTCGTGTGCAGATGGGAAAAACCGCAGGTGGCAGTAGAGCTCCTGGTAAAGTAAGAACATAAGAAGTTGCCTCCGCTGGGTCAGAGCAGAGGTCCATCGCGCCCAGCAGTCCAATCCCATGGCGGCCCATCCATGACCTGTAAGGTGATCCTTTGTCTAAAACCCTTCACTCCCCTTTATTCTTCTATCTATACCTTTTCATAATCCTATCTCTACCTCTATCTGTATCCCTCAATCCCCGTATCCTTCAGGAATTTATCCATCAAACCACTCAACCATATCTACTTAACAAAACAACCATCAATCAGGAAGCAAATTCTGCTCAAGAAAATATACAACAATGACGCTATCGACTTAGGAGGCCTCTCCTCAGGCCTTTCCAACCTAGCACAAATATTAAAACCCAATTATACTCCCTTATGTGGCAGCCAAGGACTTGCACACTGAAGTAAGAGCCCTCTATAAAGCCTTAGCACCAACCAAAGAAATCAGATACTAGCTCCATAAACTCTCCTCCCTCTGGTTTACTGAAGACCCCCAAATAGATCAAAAAACCCTTTTTAAACTAACAAAACAGATATTCACAGCATCACAAGGAGATAGATAACTAAAACCTTAACACTAAACACTCTGACTTCTTTGCTGATAAAGTAGATACGATACAATCCCAACTCAAATCCATTGCACTACCATACCAACACCCAATGACCCAGACAGGATACTTAAATCCACAAATGGGAAACCTAACTCACTTTGAACCTATATGACATGATGACCTCACCAAGATACTAGACACTCTGCCCCTCTAGCTCCATCCTGGACCTCTGCTCACTGCACATCTAGTTACTATGAAAGAAGCCTTTGTAAGCGCCATCCAGGTTCATGCCTGTTTTTTTGTCATATTTTCAAAATCAGGTAATTTGAGTTATCAGAAATGGTCAAGTATCAAGGACCTATATATAGGTACATCCTGCATGGATCAGCACTTTCCGCTCTACTTTTTAATCTCTACATTTAGGGAACATTTTTTGAGAATTGAATGTCAGCTATCATTTTTATGCTAATATTTAATTCTTTTTTTCCTATGGATGACTGGAAAGTTGATCTACAAAGGACATTGCTGAAATGTCTGCAAGCTGTAGATACATGGATGACTGAATACAAATTAGCATTGAATCTTGCTAAGACAGATGTGATGCTGATTGGATGGAATGAAGATCCACAGTGGTCCTTATATGTAAAAGTTCACAACATGAGACTTACAAATTCATAGACAGTTGAAGATTTTGGGTGTCTGGTTGGATGCGATGTTAAGTATGAAAGATCAGGTGTTGGCAGTGGAGAAATCTGTTTTTCCAAATGAGATTACAGAGTAGATTAAAGCTTATGCTGTCAGGTTATTATTTCTGTGTGGTGGTTCAAACTATAATAATTGAATTAATGCACTTTAGGGATTTTGTCATCATGGTGCAGAGCAAAATGTAGCCACGTTTGATATGCGGTGGAAGCAGGTCCGAACATGTTACACCAAGTTTGAGAAAACTGGTTGTCTATTAAATTTTGCATTGTCTACAAGGTCTTGGTTCTGACTTTTATTTTCAAATAATTTTTATTGAGCACAAAAGTAAAAAAGATACAAGAATCTCAACCGAGGAAAGACAGGCTCAACTTTTCAAATAAGACAACAAAATTAAAACAATCCCACCCCACCCCTCCGTCAAGCCAAGCAAAAAGGTTGAAGAAAGCAAAAGTTACACCAAAAAGAACTAAAAGAATCTGGGGAAGTAGACGACTCTGAGACAAGGGAGCCAGTATTCCACAAAGGTTCCCATGTGCGCTGAAAGGAGCATCCCAGTAAAGATTGTCACACCCATGCTCTCTGCGAACACCCTGAGCCGTCGGGTAGTGACACAAAGTTACTGGCATGGTCCCTTTAGAATTAGGGTCTCCTTTCAAGTTGGTAGCCACTGGCAAATGTCCAACTAAGCTTATTCCCCAAGGGCTTTGAAAAAAAATCACGCTTTGTCAGAATGGCCTTGGTGCAAAACATAAGCTTTTATTCGGCCACCAGGTTTTCCTGGTAGCATGAGCATCATACAAAAACCAAAAAGAAAAAGTTCCTTTCACTCATGATCACTCAGTAATCAGCTCTGAGCTCGTCTGATAAACCACATACAGTCATTAGTATTTCATGAGGCTAGGAGGTGAAACAGTTAACACAAATAACTTTCCATTGTAGCTTTACAGAAGAGACATTCCTGTTCATGTCTGAGAAATATTCTGTGCTGTCCTGCAATGCACTTACTCTCTCCAGCTGGGCTGGACTTTCTCCCTAGTCCCGAGCAGGCTTTTCCCTGAGAGGGTTAATCTCCTTCTCCCTACGAGGCAGGCAGACTAATTGAGTTAGTTAGTTGCTATGGCAATCTCTTTACAGCTGGGCATTTTCATGGAGACCTGAAGCCAGGAAACTCTGGGGTTTAAACTAGCCAGCATTACAGCTGAGCTTTTGGTTCAGCTGTGAACATAACCTGAAGAGGAGATTACTGTATCCTTTACAAATTCCAGCACACTAGCATGTGAAATTGCAGTACAGGATTATTTTCCCTAGTAACTCCCACAGTCATTAGTTCAAAGAGCAAACAGAGAAATACAGCCAAAACAAAACCTCTGTTCACAGACCTTTTCCAGGATATTCAGCTCTCCATTTCTTCTGACCAGCTTTCCTGTATAGCCCCACTTTCCTCCAACACCATTGGCTCTGGGGGAAGGAATTTGGTGGCCAAATTACCAGTCTGTTCCTCAGTCATTTCCCAGTCAGTGCTGAGGAACTGCTCAGCCCCGTCCTGCCTCTGCTCTACTGCCAAGCCTCGTTCTGCTCCTCTTCCTTCCTCCCTCTGCTCTCTGATGAGCCTGGCTTTAAGCTGAGGGAAAGAACCACTCCCCCTTGGCTTTGGATGGGGGAAGGGAATTCCTTCCTCAGCCCATGCCGTTTCTCTGAGGGGAAACTACTTGAGAGCTTTCTGCCTTACAGGCATTGGACAAAAGCAAGGCAGCTTCTTCCTGCCTGGCTTTGGGACTGCTTCAGATAAGTCTAAGCCTTCCTGTTCTATTTCCATTTCTTCACTGTCACTCACCAGGTAGTCAGCTAATTTATTGTCCTGGGCACTGACCTGGTCAGCCCTTCTGCACTGGGGTTTGTATATTTTCCTTCCTATCCCTGTGGCAAACCTTGGGACCGACGTCTGTTTGTCACATTCCCCCACACTTAAAAGCTGACTACCTGTTGTAGGCAAGACACCTCAATGGTGTTTTTTATTTTTCCTTTTTTGTCCTGTGGATTGAGTGAGTTCGGTCCCCTGTGGATTCCCCCCTTCAGGGTGACTAGGGGTTAGATGAGGAAAAAACTGTGCCCACTGCTGAGGAGAGAGTACCACCTCCTCTCCTATCATCACTGGGTCCGGTAGGGATAGATCTTCCTCTACCCTATTCATTCCAGCCTCCTCACTTATCCTAGTATTTTTACATTCCTTTCCAGGCCCCTGGGTAGTAGCTGGTGGGTCCTGAAAATCTTCAGGCCAATGTAGAACTGGTGGTTGGGTAGGCTCTTGAACCTCTACACCGTCCACCCTCTGAGCTAAGGCCGCTACCACCTCAGCCATCTCCTCCAGACTTTCTTGTTTAACTCTCCCCACTTGGGTTTGAATGTCCTTCAGAGTATCCTCTATTTTGCTGAGCTGGGCCCTCTGCTGTGCTATTTGAGCTTCAAATGTTTGTGTTTGTTTGCCCACCGTAGCACTCTCTCCCTCCCTGTCTTTCCATTTACCGGATAGGGTTTCCATAATCTTGCCTAGTTCTTTTTGTTGCTGTTGATTGTCAGATACCTGTATACCTATTTGCGTTACCTGACTAGATAGTTTCATCAGAGCCTTACTGAAGGAATCCGCAGTCTGTTGTGTATGGTTCAACAGTTCCTGTTTCCCTTCCTTGCTGACCATTTCCTTCTCAGCTCTAAGAGTCTGCAACTGCGCCTCAATTCCCGTTTAAGCTCATGTTCTATTACTGAATCACCCCCCCCCCCTTTGGGTTTCCAATAGGGGTTTTTCTCCTGGATAAGTTGCCATAGTTTCCTGTTGTGTTTGAACTATAGGGCCCGTCCTATCCGTTGAGCCAAATCCTTTATGCCCCCTACCTGTTCCCAGTAGCTGTATCCACCTTTCCAAATTTGCTGGCCAAATCCTCTCGCATATCATCTGCGCTATACAGTCCCCGTACTGGACCTTATACGGTTCCGTGCCATTACCCCGATAATCAGGGTCAATAACCCCTGCGCCTACCTCTATCGCCTTCCTTACTGCCAATCCTGAGCGTGAGGCAAGTCTTAAGTAGGAACCTGGGGGTGGTGAAACTTGGATGTCGGTACACACTACTGCTCTCCCACAAGTGGGTATCAGCATATCCTGGGCCACGTACAAGTCATAACCTGCTGCCCGCTCATAGGCTCTAGTCGGAGCCTTGGCTCTGTCTGAGATTGGCGCCCACCTTACTGTAGGCTGCCAGCCTTTACGTAACCTCCTGGGGCGGTTCTGTTTCTTTTTGGGCCAAGTCCCAAATACCTGGCGAACATGCCCTTTAACTTTGTTGTTAAATTCTCCTGCCTGGGCTTCTCCTCCCCGGGTCCTTAACCAATCCTGCCCCAGTACTATAGGGTAGGGCAGACTATGCACTAGGGCGACTTGCAATGTCCTCACTGCCCCTTCGATCTTTACATTCACCCTGTGAACAGGATATTTTTTTGTGTCACCATGCACACACCCTATTTCCACCTCCTCAAGGCTTGTGCGGTCTGGATTATCCCCTTTAATCTTATGCCACAGCTCCCTGGCTATAGCGCTCTGTTCTGCTCCAGTATCGATCAAGGGAGTCACTGGTCTACCCTTGATCCATACCTTCCGGAGATACTCCCCCTGAGCTTTCTGCTTCACCCCACTAGTTATGGTGAAGTCTCCTTTCTGCCTGCACTCCCCCCGACGATGCCCTTTACCCCCACACTTAAAGCATTGAATCTCAGTGGATGGTGTAAACCTTCTCTGAGCAGGTCTCCCCTGGGTTCTGGGCACCCTATTCTCCCTTGGTGTCATATCCCCAGGTGTGTGTGTTGGGGCGGGTGTGGGTGAGTGTGCTTTAAATGTAGATCTTATATCTACCATACATTGGGCATCCAAATATGTCTCCATCACGTGCAACAGCTGTCCCATTATTTGTGACTGTGTCTCCATTAACTTGACAAAGTCCTTATGGTGACGCTCTGCTGCCTCCTGGCTGGCTTGCCAAAGTCCTTGGTTGGTCTCTAGGACTCTCTTGAGCTCCTTGTTCTGCCGCTGCCATTCAGCTGCCACTGCCGCCGCTGTCTCCATCTTGGACCTGCAGAGACTGGGGAAGAAAGTACACTATCCAAGTGTGATAACTTAGCTTGGCCTCCCAGTACCACCCTCGCCAGACCCCACGTATAGCGCGCTTACTGCGGAACTGACGAGTCTGCGCCTGCGTGCTCCTTAACAGGGTGTACCGCCCTTCTTTTGGAACTTCCTGGTTCCCTCTGGTTCCTCAGGAACACCCTGCACCATCTGTGTCCTGGCTCCTGTGCTGGAACACTGCTGTCGGTTGCCTGCCTGTGGAATCCTCCGCAGTTGAGCAAGCTCCTCCCTGGACCCGGAAGCTGTATCATGTTGTAACCGGTACTCCCGACAATGGCATCCAATTAATTAGTTCACTGCATTCATACTGTGCTTGTAAAAAAAACACTTTTCCTCCAGAAACCAACCAAAAATTCCTCCAGGAACTTGACCAAAGTTGTATCCTTCTCCCAACTTTGAAAGGGATTGTATCCCACTCTGATACCACTCTGTCACACCCACGCTCTCTGCGAATACCCTGAGCTGTCGGGTAGTGACACAAAGTTTGTTACTGGCATGGTCCCTTTAGAATTAGGGTCTCCTTTCAAGTTGGTAGCCGCTGGCAAATGCCCAACTAAGCTTATTCCCCAAGGGCTTTGAAAAAAATCACGCTTTGTCAGAATGGCCTTGGTGCAAAACATAAGCTTTTATTTGGCCACCGGCCGTGGAATCACTGTGCCACTCCAGGTTTTCCTGGTAGCATGAACATCATACAAAAACCAAAAAGAAAAAGTTCCTTTCACTCATGATCACTCAGTAATCAGCTCTGAGCTCGCATGATAAACCACATACAGTCATTAGTATTTCATGAGGCTAGGAGGTGAAACAGTTAACACAAATAACTTTCCACTGTAGCTTTACAGAAGAGACATTCCTGTTCATGTCTGAGAAATATTCTGTGCTGTCCTGCAGTGCACTTACTCTCTCCAGCTGGGCTGGACTTTCTCCCTAGTCCCGAGCAGGCTTTTCCCTGAGAGGGTTAATCTCCTTCTCCCTACGAGGCAGGCAGACTAATTTAGTTAGTTGCTATGGCAATCTTTTTACAGCTGGGCATTTTCACGGAGACCTGAAGCCAGGAAACTCTGGGGTTTAAACTAGCCAGCATTACAGCCTGGTGTTTGATTCAGCTGTGAACATAACCTGAAGAGGAGATTACTGTATCCTTTACAAATTCCAGCACACTAGCATGTGAAATTGCAGTACAGGATTATTTTCCCTAGTAACTCCCACAGTCATTAGTTCAAAGAGCAAACAGAGAAATACAGCCAAAACAAAACCTCTGTTCACAGACCTTTTCCAGGATATTCAGCTCTCCATTTCCTCTGACCAGCTTTCCTGTATAACCCCACTTTCCTCCAACACCATTGGCTCTGGGGGAAGGAATTCGGTGGCCAAATTACCAGCCTGTTCCTCAGTCATTTCCCAGTCAGTGCTGAGGAACTGCTCAGCCCCGTCCTGCCTCTACTGCTCTACTGCCAAGCCTCGTTCTGCTCTCCTCCTTCCTCCCTCTGCTCTCTGATGAGCCTGGCTTTAAGCTGAGGGAAAGAACCACTCCCCCTGGGCTTTGGATGGGGGAAGGGAATTCCTTCCTTCCATGCCGTTTCTCTGAGGGGAAACTACTTGAGAGCTTTCTGCCTTACAGGCATTGGACAAAAGCAAGGCAGCTTCTTCCTGCCTGGCTTTGGGACTGCTTCAGGTAAGTCTAAGCCTTCCTGTTCTATTTCCATTTCTTCACTGTCACTCACCAGGTAGTCAGCTAATTTATTGTCCTGGGCACTGACCTGGTCAGCCCTTCTGCACTGGGGTTTGTATATTTTCCTTCCTATCCCTGTGGCAAACCTTGGGACCAACATCTGTTTGTCACAAGATGAAAGATCCATAACATCTCTCCGTTCCCACATCAGAAGAATGATCAGACTCCAGAGAGAAATATCCAGAGCATCAGCCTCCAACCATTTAAGAAGAATACATTTCAAAGCAACCAAGATAGTCCACTTGAGGAAAGGTGCCACTTCCTGCCGACGAGGGCAATAATGTAGAGGAAGTCCAAACAGAAGGGGAGAACGCTGAATGGTAATATTCCAAATGTGTTCCACAAATGTAAAACCTTGGTCCCAGTGAACTTGGATATTAGGGCAAGACCAAAACATGTGGCCCAGACCCGCCTCGGGGTCACAATGAGGACACTCAGATACCCGAAATCGGGAAAGAAAGGCACATTTAGGTGAAACATAGAGTCTCAATACCAACTTATAGTGTATGTTACCTAAAAGGTAACATATTTGCAGTAAGCAGGCAATTTCTTAACTGCTAACAATATTACATCTTCAGGCAAATCAGTATGTAAATCACAGGACCAGGCGGCCCACAATCTATTATGATCAAGCAAGGGGGATTCATCTTTCACATGATGATGGTGAAATTTAAGTGATACTGGGAGTTGGGAACCAAAAGTATAAGCAGTGGACAATTCTTGAGTGCAGAACAGTAGATTAGCCAGCAGCAGAGAAGTTAACTAATGATGGATTTGCATAAATGCAAAGCCACCAGTGGGAGAGAGGTCATAGCCCTGTTGTAACTGAGCAAAAGACTTGAGTTTCCCATCCTCTGCAAGCAGGTGATAAAAGTAATGAATCCCCCTTGCTTCGCATCTGACAAAGATAGCAGCATCCACTCCAGGGGAGAAGTTACCATTAAAACAGATAGGAAGAAAAGGAGATTCCTTGGAGTGGAAGGAGTGGAACTTACAGACCCACTGCTACAACCGGGGGAGAGGACGATACAGGATTTTATGAAGGAACAGAATGGAGATAAGCACTAAAATGAGTAGTGCAAAAGCAAGAAAGTTCTAAAGCAATGTTATTGAAATCAGAAGTTCTCTGCAACCGTCAGAAAGCATATATTCAACAGGCTCAAACCACCTTTATACCATGGCGTAGCAGCAAGGCTATAAGGCAGACGAGCACATCTATCCACTCAAAGATACTCTTGGACTAACAGGATTAACCGAGTTTCATCTTTATGTATCAAGTAAAGGGGCAGGACCTGAAATACATATAGCTAACAAGAGACAATGAGCATATTGTATAAACTCACTCTACCAAGAAAAGAAAGATGTAGACCCTCCAGATGCAGTTTATTTGTGAGAGACAGAAACAGAGGTTCTATATTCAAAGAATATATGCAAGAGAGGTCACTAGAGATAAGAACTCCTAAATATCTCAAGGATGATTCAGCCCACTGTAATGGGAATGACCCGACCCAAGCAGTTCTGATCTCAGGAAAAGAGGGCAGAGCAACTGATTTAACCAAATTAAGAGACAATCCGGAATAAAACCCATATTCAGAAATAAGAGCCAAAGCTGACAGCAATGAAACCTCTGGATGAGTTAGAACCAAAAACATGTCATCAGCAAAGGCTACAGTTATAAATTCTCCACCTGCCACATGCAAACCACTCACTGCATCAAAGGATTGCAAAGTACAAAGCAGGGGTTCTAAAGAGAGAAGAAAATGAGAAAGGGGGCAACCCTGCCTAGTACCTCGCAGGATAGGGAAAGAATCTGAACAAGTTCCATTAACTAGTAGAGACGTCCTGGGATTAGCATAAAGAGTGCTGATTGCATTAAGGTAGAAATCCCAAAGGCCAACATAATCTAGAATACTAAACAAAAAGGACCAGTGAACACTATCAAACACCTTGGAGACATCCAAGCTAACAAAGAGAGCAGGAATACGATGCTATTGACAATGAGCCATAGCAAAAATAACTTTTCTAACATTGCAAAACGACTGTCGGCCATGACCAAACCCTACCTGATCCTAATGGATCAGGGTAGGAAGATGAGGAGCTAACCGATCCACGAGGATACGAGACAGGAGTTTAAGATCAACATTGAGCAAGGAAATAGGGTGATAAAAACCAGGATCATCCTCCAGCTTTCCCGGCTTCAATAGCAAGTTAATAAGGGCTTCATTAGTATAACGAGGAAATGAGCCGGTAGAAATAGCGTCGTTCTAATAAGATAACTACAGTCCACAAAGGTGTGGTGACAGAAGCCGGTAAAACTCTCCAGAAAACCCATCTGGTCCAGCTTTCCCGGATTTCAATGCCTGGATTGCAGTTTGCAATTCCTTAGCCTGGAAGGGACAATTTAACCTTTTCCTATTGTAATAAATTTTATGTTACACTGATTCCAATCGTAATTATTTTAGCAAAGTTTTATGTTATTCACCGTTATCATTTACGGCTATTGTAAACACAATGGCCCAATAGATGGGACAAATGATAGGTAGAAGGTGTACTATATATCCCATGCCATGGGACATACGATGGCAACGACATTTTTTGGAATGTCCCATCATCCAGGACACACGATAGGAAAAGGTTAATCTAGCCACCACCTCCTCGGATAGTCGAGGTAAACCAGAGGATTGAATGTAGTCCATTAACAGTTCAGAAGAAACAGCCTCTGGGGAACCATAACGTTTAGCAAAATAGTCGTAAAGAACTCAAGACACCTCAGGAGTACCCGTAACGCGGCTCCCCACAGGTGTCCGGAGTGCCAAAATAGGCCTAAGGCTAGTCTTAACATCTACTAGGCGGGCCAAAATATGCCCCAGTTTATTGCCAAAGCGATGAAAGTGGTGTTTATGAAAAGCCACCCATTTCTGAGAGCAAGAATGGATGAGAGAGTTAAGGGCCCCCTGAGAGGACAAATAAAGTTCTCTATTTTCCGCCATGGAATTCGAGAGAAAGGTCCACTTGGCTATACGTAAAGCTTTCTCCAAGGTGATAATACCCTTATGGATACGTTTAGTGCGGGCACATGTAAAGGAGATATGACCCCGAAGTACCATTTTTGCAGCTTCCCAGAATAAAACAGGGTTATCCTGATGTTGGCCATTATGCTCTAAGTCAGGGGTAGGGAACTCCGGTCCTCGAGAGCTGTATTCCAGTCGGGTTTTCAGGATTTCCCCAATGAATATGCATGAGATCTGTTTGCATGCACTGCTTTCAATGCATATTCATTGGGGAAATCCGAAACCCGACTGGAATATGGCTCTCGAGGACCGGAGTTCTCTACCCCTGCTCTAAGTAATCCTCCCACTCTCTAAGTCAGGGGTGTCCAATGTTGGTCCTCAAGGGCCGCAATCCAGTCGGGTTTTCAGGATTTCCCCAATGAATATGCATTGAAAGCAGTGCATGCAAATAGATCTCATGCATGTTCATTGGGGAAATCCTGAAAACCCGACTGGACTGCGGCCCTCGAGGACCGACATTGGACACCCCTGCTCTAAGTAATCCTCCCACTGAGAATGAAGAAACTTCTTGAACTCAGCATCATGAACTAGATAAAAAGGGACACACCAAAATGGAGATTTTACTTAACATCTAAATGAATATCCATCCAAATTGGGGTGTGGTCTGAAATATTCAAGGGTCCTATTTCTGCCGATAAGACAGAAGGAAACAGTTCAGGAGCCAAAAAGAAATAGTCAATATGGGACCAGGTGTGATGGGCGAGAAAAGTGAGTATAATCTCTAACCTCCGGATGTAATAAACGCCAAGGATCAACTACGGAAAGAGAATCACAAAAGTCAGCTAACAAGTGTCCTTTAACCCCAAGAGGTGTGGATGGTGTTACATATTTATCACAAATAGGATAAAAAACCAGATTAAAATCTCCTAACAAAATAACAGGGTCCCCAGAATAACAGGAACAAAAGAGTAGGAGGCCCTGTAAAAAGGAAGCCTCCGATGAATTAGGACCATAGACAACTAGCAACAAATAACATCTATCCCTCAGTGTTAAGGGCAAAAGCAGAACTCGCCCATCCGAATCAGCTTCTTAAACTTGAACTCCAAGCGGAGAAGACTTACAAACCAGTACTGCAATTCCACCATGTCATCCAGGTGGGGAAGCATAATACACTTCACCCACCTAGGAACGACGTAACTTAAGAAGTTCAGCATCAATGAGCCTAGTCTCTTGTAAACATGCAATGTCTGTGCGATAACGTTGAAAAGCCGCTAAAATTTTGAATCTCTTAATAGATGTGATCCCTCCAACATTCCAGGAAAGGATTTGAAATGGTGTACTCATAGGACAACAGTCAAGGCTTACTAAACAAAAGTGAGATTAGGAAAATAATAGAACCCCAGGAGCCCAGCCTCCCCCAGGACACAGAGATCAAAAGGGAGCAAAGCAAGAAAAAGGAAAATAATAAAATCCCCCCCAAAACAGGCTTAATAAAAAAAACTCCAAAATAGGCCTATTAAACAAAAAAGGTTTACTAAACAAAAGTGAGATTAGAAATAAGAGAATCCTGGGGGAAGCATTTCCTGGAGGGCGTAGTGACAGGCGACCAGGGAGTTGTTTGTGAGCTGTTTGCTTTCTGTTCCCCCGGAGTGTCTCTCCCGATACTGCAGTGCCTATTGCTAACAGGCACTGAAACTGGACACCCACAACATCGGGTCCTGCAGCCCGGGAGATAAGAAGTGCCTGCTCCTGTGGCATATCGGGGAAGCATTTCCTGGAGGGCGCAGTGAAAGGAGACCAGGGAGTTGTTTGTGAGCTGTTTGCTTTCTGTTCTCCCGGAGTGTCTCTCCCGATACTGCAGTGCCTATTGCTAACAGGCACTGAAACTGGACACCCACAACATCGGGTCCTGCGGCCCGGGAGATAAGAAGTGCCTGCTCCTGTGGCGCGGCCACAGGGCGTGGCCGATGGGGCGTGCCCTGAGGGGCAGGTCATGCCCCTTACGAGCCCCTTGAGAGCCACTGGAGCCTCTGGAGTGTGAACAGCTTTAAGTTAAGTTGAATTTAATTACCTAATTGTGCTATATGTTTGTTTCCTGATTGATATGGGGAAACGCAAGGGGAAACCTCGGGTCTCAACACCAGTTAGTGTTGGACCTATGAATAAACATTTGTTGTTACCAGGTACTATGAGGTCAGTAGATAAACCTGACTCATTTTCAGGAGCTTCCTTGAGTTATCCAGAGCGTACCCCTCTCCTCTCTCCTGATCTTCCCAGGAACTTGGAACCTATAGGTTCGCAAGGGGCTTCTTTTGAAGCCTCCGACCTCCAACAAACTGCGGAGATTGTTTTTTTCACAGATGCCTCAAGTTTTTCCTGGAATAATTAGTCAGAGGAGTTGGAAGAAAACCCAGAGGAAGTTAACTTAAAAGACTTGTGGACTTTGAATACGAGGATGGAGGTGATGTTAAGGAAAGTTACTAATCATGTTCAAGTTTTCTCCAATGAAGTTGTTGATAAATTGGGAAATGTAGATGCTAACATCAGGAATTTAGATCAACGTACGCTTTCTCTTGGAAAGCAGATAAAGAACTGACAGTCATCTATGGTGGCAGTAACAAAAGACTCCTTGAATATTCACTATAAGTTGGAAATGAGTGAGAATCAGGTTAGATCAAGGAATCTGAGATTAGTTAATTTTCCAGTGACTCACTTATTATCTCCCGAGATACTATTGAGAAAGTATCTCAAGGAGATATTAGGGGTCACTAATTCTGACACCATGATGTTCTCTAACTTCTTTTATATTCCTCAAAAGAAAAAGTTTCCAGTAGAAGGGGGAATGGATCAATTGAGTACTGTAGAAGTAGATTTAACAAAATTTCTTGAAGATTCTCAAGATTTGATCCAAACCCGGGCTACTCTTTTAATTACCTGTGTTAATGAACTAGATAAAACTTTAATGTTGAAGTTATATTTCCAGAATAGAGAGGCAAAATTCTGTGGAGATAAGGTCTTAATGTTCCCTGATGTGGCAAGGGCTACTCAATATAGGAGGAAAGCTTTTTTGGCTTTACGTCCTAAAGTTCTTGAATTGGGTGCAACGTTTTTTCTTAAATTTCCCTGTAAATGTATTCTGCATCTTCAAGACAAAGATTATGTGTTTTGGGAACCTTCCCAATTAGAACCTTTTCTTAAAGGAAGGAAACAAGACTAATTACTAGCTTTCTTTAGTGGGGGGGTTTATATAATAGCATCCAAAGAGGTATATAGGTTACTGAAGGAGGGTAAGTCTGTTCTTTTTTCTTCCTTCCTCCATACCTATTTTGTATTTCCTGTTAAGTTTATATGAAAAATGAGATGTCTTCCTTCATTAGTGGGCTAGATGGATATGTACCTAAGGGCGTAAAATTTGGTTTTTGGATAGTGTATAATTTCTTTATAATCCACTAGCTGATGCCCCGGCGTTGCACGGGTATTTAATTATAGCAATACCACTGTAAATGGATTTAAATAAAGATACTTTATAGTGGTGAATGAAATAATTTTGTTACAGCTTTATAAAAAGTACAATATTCAAAGTATAATGTGAAATATTTGACAAAATGAATACAATTCAACTAACACAAAAATTGATTATAAACAACATTTTTAGTTTCACCTCCCGGAGCAAGGACATATACATTCTTGGGTGAACCCACCCTTCCCACGTGTGCAGGTGGGCCGCGAGACCCCCAGAACATATCACCCCAGGTAGTGAGGGATCTGCATACCAAGTTTTGTTCAAATCGGTCCCACAGCTTCTTACATTTTTTCCATTGACTTGAATGGGTGAAATCTGATTTTCTATTTGTAGCTCCGCCCACGTGTGCAGGTGGGCCGCGAGACCCCCAGAACATATCACTCCCGGTAGTGAGGGATCTGCATACCAATTTTCATTCAAATCGGTCCCACAGCTTTTTACATTTTTTCCATTGACTTGAATGGGTGAAATCAGATTTTCTGTTTGTAGCTCCGCTCACGTGTGCATGTGGGCCGCAAGACCCCAGAACATATCACCCCCGGTAGTAAGGGATCTGCATACCAATTTTCGTTCAAATCGGTCCCACAGCGTTTTACATTTTTTCCATTGACATGAATGGGTGAAATCCGATTTTCTGTTTGTAGCTCCGCCCACGTGTGCAGGAGGGCCACGAGACCCCCAGAACATATCACCCCAGGTAGTGAGGGATCTGCATACCAAGTTTCGTTCAAATCGGTCAAGCCGTTTGTGAATTACTGTGAGAATGGCAGCTTTTTACATTTTTTCCATTGACATGAATGGGTGAAATCTGAATTTCAGTTTGTAGCTCCGCCCACGTGTGCAGGTGGGTCGCGAGACCCCCAGAACATATCACCCCAGGTAGTGAGGGATATGCATATCAAGTTTCGTCCAAATTGGTCACAGTGAGAATGGCAGCTTTTTACATTTTTTCCATTGACATGAATGGGTGAAATCTGATTTTCTGTTTGTAGCTCCGCCCACGTGTGCAGGAGGGCCGCGAGACCCCCAGAACATATCACCCCAGGTAGTGAGGGATCTGCATACAAAGTTTCGTTCAAATCGGTCAAGCCGTTTGTGAATTACTGTGAGAATGGCAGCTTTTTACATTTTTTCCATTGACATGAATGGGTGAAATCTGATTTTCTGTTTGTAGCTCCGCCCACATGTGCAGGTGGGCCGCGAGACCAACAGAACATATCATCCCAGGTAGTGAGGGATCTGCATACCAAGTTTCGTTCAAATCGGTCAAGCCGTTTGTGAATTACTGTGAGAATGGCAGCTTTTTACATTTTTTCCATTGACATGAATGGGTGAAATCGGATTTTCTGTTTGTAGCTCCGCCCACGTGTGTAGGGGGGTCGCGAGACCCCAAGAACATATCACCCCAGGTAGTGAGGGATCCGCATACCAAGTTTCGTTGAAATCGGGCAAGCCGGTTTTGCGGAGGCAGTTTTTACATTTTTTCCATTGACATGAATGGGTGAAATCTGATTTTCTGTTTGTAGCTCCGCCCAGGTGTGCAGGTTGGCCGCGATACCCGCAGAACATATCACCCCAGGTAGTGAGGGATCTGCATACCAAGTTTCGTTCAAATCGGGCAAGCCGTTTTTGCGTTGGCAGCTGTTTTACATTTTTTCCATTGACATGAATGGGTGAAATCTGATTTTATGTTTGTAGCTCCGCCCACATGTGCAGGTGGGCAGTGAGACCCCCAGAACATATCACCCCAGGTAGTGATGGATCCGCATACCAAGTTTTGTTCAAATCGGGCAAGCCGGTTTTGCGGAGGCAGTTTTTACATTTTTTCCAAGACATGAATGGGTGAAATCAGATTTTCTGTTTGTAGCTCCGCTCACGTGTGCATGTGGGCCGCAAGACCCCCCAGAACATATCACCCCCGGTAGTGAGGGATCCGCATACCAAGTTTTGTTCAAATCGGGCAAGCCGGTTTTGCGGAGGCAGTTTTTACATTTTTTCCAAGACATGAATGGGTGAAATCAGATTTTCTGTTTGTAGCTCCGCCCATGTGTGCAGGAGGGCCGCGAGACCCCCAGAACATATCACCCCAGGTAGTGAGGGATCTGCATACCAAGTTTCGTTTAAATCGGTTAAGCCGTTTGTGAATTACTGTGAGAATGGCAGCTTTTTACATTTTTTCCATTGACATGAATGGGTGAAATCTGAATTTCAGTTTGTAGCTCCGCCCACGTGTACAGGTGGGTCGCGATACCCCCAGAACATATCACCCCAGGTAGTGAGGGATCTGCATATCAAGTTTCGTCCAAATTGGTCACAGTGAGAATGGCAGCTTTTTACATTTTTTCCATTGACATGAATGGGTGAAATCTGATTTTCTGTTTGTAGCTCCGCCCACGTGTGCAGGAGGGCCGCGAGACCCCCAGAACATATCACCCCAGGTAGTGAGGGATCTGCATACAAAGTTTCGTTCAAATCGGTCAAGCCGTTTGTGAATTACTGTGAGAATGGCAGCTTTTTACATTTTTTCCATTGACATGAATGGGTGAAATCGGATTTTCTGTTTGTAGCTCCGCCCACGTGTGCAGGGGGGTCGCGAGACCCCAAGAACATATCACCTCAGGTAGTGAGGGATCTGCATACCAAGTTTCGTTCAAATCGGGCAAGCCGGTTTTGCGGAGGCAGTTTTTACATTTTTTCCAAGACATGAATGGGTGAAATCAGATTTTCTGTTTGTAGCTCCGCTCACGTGTGCATGTGGGCCGCAAGACCCCCAGAACATATCACCCCCGGTAGTGAGGGATCTGCATACCAATTTTCGTTCAAATCGGTCCCACAGCGTTTTACATTTTTTCCATTGACATGAATGGGTGAAATCCGATTTTCTGTTTGTAGCTCCGCCCACGTGTGCAGGAGGGCCGCGAGACCCCCAGAACATATCACCCCAGGTAGTGAGGGATCTGCATATCAAGTTTCGTCCAAATTGGTCACAGTGAGAATGGCAGCTTTTTACATTTTTTCCATTGACATGAATGGGTGAAATCTGATTTTCTGTTTGTAGCTCCGCCCACGTGTGCAGGAGGGCCGCGAGACCCCCAGAACATATCACCCCAGGTAGTGAGGGATCTGCATACCAAGTTTCGTTCAAATCGGGCAAGCCGTTTTTGCGTGGGCAGCTGTTTTACATTTTTTCCATTGACATGAATGGGTGAAATCTGATTTTATGTTTGTAGCTCCGCCCACATGTGCAGGTGGGCCGTGAGACCCCCAGAACATATCACCCCAGGTAGTGAGGGATCCGCATACCAAGTTTTGTTCAAATCGGGCAAGCCGGTTTTGCGGAGGCAGTTTTTACATTTTTTCCAAGACATGAATGGGTGAAATCAGATTTTCTGTTTGTAGCTCCGCCCAGGTGTGCAGGTTGGCCGCGATTCCCCCAGAACCTATCACCCCAGGTAGTGAGGGATCTGCATACCAAGTTTTGTTCAAATCGGGCAAGCCGTTTTTGCGTTGGCAGCTGTTTTACATTTTTTCCATTGACATGAATGGATGAAATCTGATTTTATGTTTGTAGCTCCGCCCACATGTGCAGGTGGGCCGTGAGACCCCCAGAACATATCACCCCAGGTAGTGAGGGATCAGCATACCAAGTTTCATTCAAATCGGGCAAGCCGTTTTTGCGTTGGCAGCTCTTTACATTTTTTCCATTGACATGAATGGGTGAAATCCGATTATCTGTTTGTAGCTCCGGCCACGTGTGCAGGTGGGCTGCGAGACCCCCAGAACATATCATCCCGGGTAGTGAGGGATCTGCATACCAAGTTTCGTTCAAATCGGTCAAGCCGTTTTTGCGTTATCGCGGCACATACATACATACATCCGATTTTATATATATAGATATCTTATTATGTTTGAATGAATGTAATAATGTTAAAAATAATTAAAAAAAAAATAAAAAAAAAGAGAACCCCAGGAGCCCAGCCTTCCCCAGGAAACAGAGATCAAAAGGGAGAAAAGCAAGAAAAAGGGAAAGAATAAAATCCTCAAAAACCCCAAAATCCCTAGTTCTGACTTAAAGTTATTCACTATAACATCCCAAGGTACTTGACACAATTGATGAAGTTTTACCAGCTTCCTAGATAATTAATATCAGAAGGAATGTTTTATCAACAAATGAATTAACAAAAGTACATTATGCTATGTACTTTTGCTATGTGTGTTATGTTATGTTACATTATGTTATGTATTATGAGAGCATCTGTAATTATCAGTTGCAGGTGTATTATTGTGGAATATGTTGACAAGACAGTTGAGGCTGCTTTCTGATATTCAAAAAATTAAGAAATTGTTGAAAACAGCTTTGTGAAGGCATTCTCTTCATTGAATTATGTTTCTGATTGTAAATGCTTCAGATGTGGTTATCTATTTACCTATGTGTTAGGTGCTGATTGTTTTTATGTAAATCACTTAAATTTAAAAGGATTAGACCTTTTTTAATACAATAAAAAAATAAATCCTTCCTCTCATCAACACCTCCCTACAATCAGACTCAGTGCCCACAAACTGGAAATCAGTTATCAGACCAATCTGTCTAATTGGCTGGCAGATTGATGATTCTTGACATGACCCTCAAGAGTCAGCCCAGCATGGACATCAGTGAAGGAAATGCAGAGGCCCTTAGATTAGCCTCCATTGAAAAGATTTGCAAAGTGGTCTTCAGTTCACACATTCACATCTCTTTATTGCTTTGAGCGGCATATCTGAAGCAACAGTTGGTTCAGACAGTTCTGCAGAATTTGTTTGCTGTCTAGAAGCCAACTCTACCCTCCTAGGCCCATGTTTATTTTGTTCCAGGCTGCACCCTATAACAGGACTGTATATAAGTTCAGGTTGATTAGTTCCTGGTTGGCCTTGCTGTTGCAAGTCCCTGTTGTCCTTGAGCGGTAGTTTTCTATAAGCCTGGTAGCTAAGGATTCCCATTTCTGAGAACATTGTTCTGCTTGTAATCAGAGAAAGCAAAGTTACTCACCTGAAGCAGGTGTTTCCTGAGGACAACAGAACATGTATTATTACATCCCTTCCTGCCTCTCCTAGGAGTTGTATTCTTTGTTACTGAACTGCTGGTCTTGTGCACTCATGCTAGGCAGCAAGCCTCTCAATCATGCTTGGTATGATGCAGCCAAAAGATTTTTAAAAGTTATAGAACAATGTGTAACATCTGCACTGGGTTCCATCATATGAGAATACATCATCTGGTGCAGGTGAGCTACTTTACTTTATTCATTGTTCACAGAAGCAGACATAAATCAGTGTTAGTGGATAAACACATCATGGATGTGGAAAAAAATAAACAAGAACAATCTCTTTTTTTGTTATACTGAATTTGCCTAATTTTATTCCAAACTCATTAAAAATGTTGCAATATCTTTAATTTTAGAACTATTAAAAGTATAACTGGAGAAGTTCAGTTTTATGGTTCTAGGAAAATTAAACCCATGTTAAAATTATGTTCCATGATGAACAAATAATGATGAAACTAAACAAATATTGATAATTTTACCTGGAATATTCCAGTTGAACTAATTTTATTAAGAACTGTAGTACATATTGGAATTGAACAGTTATTTCTTTAAACTCATGAGGTATAATTTAAAATAGCTGTCATAATCAAGAATGTTGACCTAACTAATGGTCACAAGAGCAGAAAAATAGCCCATCAAAAAGTCAGTTTGCTAAGATTTTTGGGTAGCTTTTTCATGTTTTAATAGAAGAATTGACTGATATGAGAATATAAAGCTTCGGATTCCCAGTGATGCTAAACACTCCAGTATAATCAGATAATATGGGTTAAGACAGACACCTTTCACTAAAAATTAATTAATTATATCTCCTGGGGGAAGGACATCATACAATGTTGAGTGTATCAGATCATAGGATCTCTTATAACACATAGTTATTCAAGATCCCCATCTTGCAATTCATCTGTCACCTCCACCTCCAACTAACAAACAGACTGTTGATCAAGTTAATCAACATATATAAAGTACCCAAAAATATTTTCAAAAAACTTCTTTAAAAAATGTATAATTTTTGAATGGCAACACTTAACTTATAGGCACATCTTTATTCCAGCGCTAGCAGTTTCCAGTATATTTGAGTCTTGATACACCGCTTTTATAGTCAAAGCGGTTTCCAATGAATACAAAATATTAAAAAAATATAAAATAAAGAGAACAAATACAGTTACCATACAGACATAACATGATACACATGGGCAAATGGGGAAGATACATGGCATAAAATAAAAGAAAGGAGAGGTAAAAACCAAAAGATAAAAAGGGAATCTGACGTCTGAAGTTTTGAATAACAATTTAGTAAAAATCTCAAAAGAATCTCTGAAAAGAAATGTTTTAAGATTAGATTTAAAATTATTGAGATTCTTTTCTTGTCTTAAGATCAGAGGTAAAGCATTCCACAGTGTAGGAGCGGTTGCAGAAAAGATTGTTTTACGTATTGTAGTACAGAACAATTGGCAGACTGAAGGGACCGCTAGAAGATATTGTTGGGAAGAACGTAGTGTCCTATGTGGATCATGTGGGATTAACATCCTATCTATAAAGGATGGAATGTGATTAGATTGAAGTTTAAAAGTAAGAAGTAGTATTTTGAAAGTAATCCTATGTGAAATGGGTAGCCGGTGAGCTTTTCTGAGGAATGGTGTTACATGGTCGAATTTTTTAGCGTTAAAAATGATTTTTACAGCAGTATTCTGAATGATTTGCAATCTCCTGATCTTCTTTTGAGTGATGCCCTGATAAAAGTGAGTTACAATAATCTAAAGTTGAAATTACTAAAGAATGGATAAGTATATTGATTGAATTCGGATTAAGAAGTGATTTGAGAGATCTGCTCATTTTTAATTTGAAGAAACATTTTTGTACCACAGAGCTGATCTGAGATTTAAAAGATAGCATGTTGTCTGGTTCGAGGGATTAATGCATCTGTTGCCAAGACACACCAACGAACACAACTGTGTAAAAGACTGTTGATCAAGTTAGTTGGAGGTGGGGGGTGGACAGACGATTACACAAATAAATCACAATATGGGGATCTGGAATAACTGTGTGTTATAAGAGATCCTATGATCTGATACACTCAACATTGTATGATGTCCTTCCCCCAGGAGATAATTATTTAATTTTTGGTAAAAAGATGTCTGTCTCAACCCCGTATTTTCTGATTTTGCTGTGGTTATTTCATATGGGTGAGCATTTGATAAAAACACCCAAACTAGTTCTATTATAAACACTCCAGTATGACATGTGATAAACAACCTAACAATTAAAAATATTTAAAAAAGCAGCACTAAAACAAAAGCAAGCAGCAGAATATTTATTGGAGTTACACTGACTACATTTTCTTAAATGGTTTTGGACACTGGATCTTGCTGTTGTATTGTTAATATGTAAATGTCATCTTCTAAACACTTTATTCAGATAAAGTAATTTTTAAACATTTTTATCCAATGTGCCCAGTTTAATACTAGAAAAACTGATCAAGGCAGTACATAATTTTTACCTTTACTACAATTAAGAGGAAATCAGAGACAGAAAATATTTTAAGAAATAGCTTTAACTTTATGGATTACATGTACTGTACACAGCTGTTCCAAGACTGTACTTGGACAGACTTTACTAACTTTAATCACTCTATTTGTTTCAAATCAAAATTCTGTACATCTCCTAGTATCCACACAATTGAAAACACCTAACAAAACACACACTCCTTTAAACCTTTTTTTATTCTTGTAAGCATTTTAGTTTTTGGAAAAGGATAAAGAAGCTGCAGCATAAATGTAATTTTATTCAAACAAAACATATGCTACATTGAAAAATAAATTTCATCAAAGCTTGATTCCAATCATAGTTGTGTAGAAGTTTCTTTTAATGGTATATACTGAAATTGCACTTGGCAAACATGATTATATTGTGAGTCCTATTTTTTTCCCCTTCCAGTAGAGATGGGTTATTCTGCATTTTTCTTTAAGATTCCCTTCCGGGAATGCTTGTACTTATCTACATAGGCTTTCACCAGATTTGCCACTTTAGCTGAATCCACTTCTCCACTCTTACTGTGACAAACCTAAGTTTGAAGAAAAATATGTATTATATTTAATTTAGAGCAAATGTAATATTCTAAACTCCATTTCAATGAGATTACTATACACATTAAAAACTGTGTCATACATCAGGCCTTACAAAATAAAAAGTCTTGCAAACACAATAAATTTTTCTTTTTGCCTAATTATATTAAATATTTTTAAGCTATGCTGAATATTAAGTCATCCAACTTATAGTTGAGTCAACCATTTTTCCTCCTTTTGGGGGGAAAAATGAGGGTCTCGACTTATATTCGAGTATATATAGTATATTATTTCAAACATTTTTCAGTGATTACTTTTATGTTAAGTAACTTTGAACAAGTAGTACTATTATATGAAACATAAAAAACAACAAACCTATTATTCAGGAAAAACAATTACAGAAAGATATAATCATTTTAAGAGGTATCATCATCTAACAGCCCAAGGTTGGAGTGGTAGTTGCAAGCTATCAAAGCTATTGAGTTGCCCAGTGTGTTCTACTGAGCATGAGTTCTCATGTTAGTGTACTTGTGCAAGATCAGTTCAGATAAGGAAAAGACAACTCTTTATCTAAGAACCGATATCCTGCTGTCTTTGGAGAATATGTTACAGGTAAGTAACTTTACTTTCTCAAAAGACAAATGGGAACCCTTTGCTACAGGCTGACTTTTAAATAAAAATAAGAAAAAAAGGAAACAAATACAAATGGCAAAGCAAACATGTTTCTGAAGGCAACTAGCCACCTCCCTGTGAAACCTCCTGCAAAGCCTCAAGCTCAAATTCTTCATCTACGCAGATGACATTACAATAGTCATCCCACTAATCAGTTTCACACCAGAGTTGCTCACGTCTCTTTCAAGCTCACTTATTCAGATAGAACTCTGGATGCTATCCTACAGACTAAAATTAAACCCTGACAAAACCAAATTCTTCCTAGCTACCCCCTACGACAAAATCAAAGACACCACAATTCAAGTGAAAGGAACAGTTTTCCCCCTCGAACAAACCTTAAAAGTATTGGGAGTCACCCTAGACAAACATCTATCCCTAGAAAGACATACTGATATTACAGTCAGGAAATGCATCTCGGTGCTCTGGAAACTCCGCACCATAAAAAAATACTTCGACGACACCTCATTCCGCCTGTTAGTTAAATCCTCCATTCTCAGCATCCTAGACTACTGCAATATCATTTACTTGGGCTCCACGAAGAAAACCATCAGGAGACTGAAACTGTTCCAGAATACCGCCATCCGCCTTATATTTGGCTTGAACAAATGGGAACACATCACCCCTTTCTACCACAAACTACATTGGCTACCATTTGAATCTAGAATCCTATTCAAGTTTGCGTGCTTCTGCTACAAAACTGTATTTGGTTTATCTCCGAGCTACCTCAACCCACACTTCAACCTGAATTGCAACAATAAGAACTCCTGCAGAATCAATCTATTCGCCTTCCCCTCCCTAAAACTATGTCAGCTCAAAAGGTTCTTCGACAAAACCTTCGCCTTCCAGGCGGCCAAACAGAACCCATGGCTAGCCCAAATTGTGCTTGAGGCCCCCACCTACCTCGACTTCAGAAAACTACTCAAAACTCATTTATTCCACGGACAGAATCCCTAATCCCCCATCTTCCACTTCTCTCATCCCTTCCACCAATGATCTGAACTCTCCTCTTACTCCTTCTTATTGTTCACTCCCAACCTAAACTCCAGACTTGTACATTCCCATCATGCTTACCTCAACGACTTCGTTGCTTGTAAATCTGATTAATTAATGTGAACTGCCTAGAACTCCCTGGGTATGGCGGTATACAAAAATAAAGTTATTATTATTAAATTGGTTTTTCCTATTTTTTTAAATGAAGGACCCCAGAAAATAATAAAAATAATGGACCTAAAGCAGGATATAATTGGTTTCTAACTCTCAAACAGACCTTGCAGGACAGATCACCAAATCACTGTCATGTTAGGAGCCCTTCTACAGACAGTAATGGGATGTGAAAATGTGAAAGGGATACCACACTGCAGCCCTGCAGATTTCTTAATAAAAAGAGATGTTTATCTGCTACTCAAAGTAATAGTACTGCTAGGTTTATTGGGATCAAATAAACAAAAAGTTTGGCACACTTTCTAAATGTGTTAATCCATTTCAAATAATTTCAATCCAGTTCTTTTGCAACTGGACCTATGAAAGGCATGTCCAGATTCGTGGACATGTGGACTGGAAAACTGTGTAAGAAAGATGATCACCTAGGGCGTGGCTTGACAAACATGGTGGCCCGACGCGTTTTGTGAGCTCTCTTCACAGACAGCAACTAATACAGATAATCAGACTGCTTTTCTGCCCAAATCTGAGACTCTCTGTCAGCCCTTAAGAACCATACATTATACTGATGTCGCTATCTAAGCCAGGTAAACCGGATCCACTCTAATCCCCTCTGCCAAGCGATAAGAGACCCAAGCATGATCCGTGCTCGCCAGACAAAATGGCACCAAAATCGCTAGACTCTCAAATTGAACTGCTCATATCAAAAATAAGAGAATTTAAAGGAATTATGCATAAACAAGTTGCAGAAACTCAGATGATACGCACCAAAATTGAAGCTTTGAATTCTCAATTTACAGATGCTAGATATCACATAGATGTGCTCAAATACTTGACTAAATCCCATTCTCAAAATATTACACGTGCTCTCAGCCAGGAGAAATCCATACTTCAGCTTCAAACAGATTTAGAAGATATGGCAAAGAGGAGCCGCCGAAGCAATATTCGTATTCTGGGCAGTCTTCTGAGGGGTCGGACACTATTCTCTTTCTGACGGATCTCATCCCGTCCCTACTCAGCTTACGTTCACTGCACCTATTGAGACTGAACGAGTGCACCGGGTCCCATCCAGGCTCATACCCAACCAGAAATCGCCAAGGCCCATTGTTGCAAAAATCCTGCAATACAACATGCGCTGGTGATCCTGAATGCAATGAAATCTAAGAAAGAACTTTTATATTAAGGCCAGAAAATCCTTTTTGTTCCGGATCTGGCGAAGACAACTGCAGCCAAGAGAAAAATATTCCTACAACAACGACAAGATCTAAAAGATATCGGTGCAAGATTTGGCCTTCTATACCCAGCCTGGATGAAAATCACATAAAAGAATAAGACATCTACCTATTCTGATCCAGCGGAGCTACAAAAATTCATTGACTCTACTAAAATGCAGTGATGAAGAGCTTTTTCCACTTCCCCATTTGGCAATATGGTCAAAATAGCAGCTCAGCGACTTTCAGCATGCCTGCTGTCCCGGAGTAGGCCAGAATGTGCTCCAGCTTGACCACTGTGGTTTCATTCCCACCCATATATACTTTATTGTTCTATTAATGACACATTGCTAATCTTGCTGGTTTTTCTAAATGTGTCATTGTTGGTGGTTTTTTTATATAAGGATGTCATACCAATTTATCTAAGTATTTTGTTAGACATGCATGTCCATTAACTATTTCTTTTTCTTCACAGCTTATATTTCAGATGTTAAAGAACATAGTTCTTCCTTTAAGGTCTGAATGTTAGATTTACATATTTTATCATTTAATGTTAATGAATAATTGCATAAAACGTAAGAAAATTGCACTATATTCACTCACTTGCTCTTGACATATCAATGTTTCAGGAGACTCACCTTTCAGCTTCTGATGCTGCCAAAACTATAATTAAGGGTTATTCCCCTCCTTTTTTTTCTCTAACCATCAGGAAAAAGAATGAAGTTTCCATTTATATTAGAACATCCTTACCGATCCAGATTATGGGCTCCTTTTATGCTAGCGGTTTTAGTACACACACCGGATTAGCACACGCTAGCCGAAAATCTAACGCCTGCTCAAGAGGAGGCGGTAGTGGCTAGCACAAGCAGCAATTTAGCGCGCGCTATTCCACGCGTTAAGGCCCTAGCACGGTTTTGTAAAAGGAGCCCTAAATCTCAGAGGATAAGGAAAGTAGATGGTGTTTATTACATGTTTTGATTCAAGATAAACCCTTAACCCTAATTAACATATGTGCACCAGTATCAGATTCTCCAAATTTCTTTAGATCCTTACGAGCAGCATTAATACCGTACTCTGCCTCCCCCTTGATTATTGGAGGAGATTATAATCAACCACTAGATTTGATACTAGATCGTACCTCACTTTGCCGTTCTTTCAAATCTAAAACTCTAACTGAGATACAATCTATGATATCTAATTTTTATCTTATAGATATTTGGCGGATTTTAAACCCAACTCAAGACTATACACATTACTCAGCTCCAGATGATTCGTACGCCAGACTTAACTATTTTCTCTTCTCCACTCTTACTACTTTTCTTAGTAATTCCATCATTCATGCTATTACACTTTCAGACCACGCTCCTGTCTCACTATTATTACATCTCTTTCCAATGTCTCGTTCACAACATACATGGAGATTTAACAACAGTATCCTTACTGATGAAAAATTAGTTGAAAAGCTGGCTAGATTTACCACCAAATTCTTTCACAATAATATCCCCAACTCTGATATCTCCCCCCACCACTAATTGGGAAGCATATAAAGCTACTTTGAGAGGAGAGATTATCAGTATGGTAGCCTAGAAAAAGAAACAGACTTCTGAACACATTAAACTTTTGGAAACTAACATCAAAGACTTAGATATTAGATACAGTAATGATCCAATCAGGAACAAAAACACATTTTCACAGCTCCATAAACTCAAATATAAACTCAACTACATATATTCAGGTATTGCTCGCCAAGATAGATTTGTACAAAAATCTGGCCATTATATTGGTGATAACAATATTGGACGATCTTTAGCAAAATATCTCAAGGGAAAGAATGAATGTCTCCTTATATCTTCTATAAGAGATTCAAATAATCTTACATTAACCAATACTATGGAAACCAAGAATGAGTTTGAATCCTTCTATTCTCAACTCTATGCCTCCGAAGTCTCCCCATCACAACAGGATATTATGCACATGTTACACTCAATTCAACATCCCACCTTATCACAACAACTGAAACAGGAACTGGAACTTCCAATAACAGCCCAAGAAATCCATGATGCTATTTCCTCCCTAGCTGCACACGGTCTGACCATTGAATTTTATCAAAAATTTGCTGTACAACTCACCCCTCATTTACTCACTTATTTTAATCATATTCATACCTTTCCCGATCAACAACGAAACTTTATGGAAGCTACGATAATATTATTCCCAAAACCAGATCGAGACCCCACATTAGTCAAGAATTATAGACCCATATCGCTGTTAAATGTTGACTATAAAATTTTAACAAAACTTCTTGCTAACTGTCTCAATAAAGTTATTGAACTTCTGATTCCACCAGATCAAGTGGGATTCATCAAACACAGAGTAATAGGTGATAATCTCAGGCTATTCCACGATATAAACAGTTGCTCGAAGCGCCTCCTGGAACCTGCAGTGGGATTGGCCATCAATGCTGAAAAAGCTTTTGACAGAGTAGAATGGCCTTTCCTGTTGCAGGTTCTACGATGGTTTAACTTTGGTGAGTCCTTTATTTCTTGGATCCACTCTCTCCAAGTAGATCGGAGAGGGTTATATTGCCGCTTTATAGAACAATGGTCAGACCACACTTGGAATACTGTGTCCAACATTGGTCTCCCAACCTAAAGAAGGATATAAAACTGCTGGAGAGAGTGCAGAGACGAGCAATGAAGCTAGTAAAAGGTATGGAGAAACTGGAATACGAGGAACGACTTAAGAGACTGGGATTGCTCTCCCTTGAGAAAAGGAGACTGCGAGGGGATATGATCGAGACCTTCAAAATACTGAAAGGAATTGACAAAATAGAGCAGAAAAAAAAATTATTTACAATGTCCAATTTAACACAGACAAGAGGACACGGAATGAAGCTAAAGGGGGACAAGTCCAGGACAAATATCAGGAAGTTCTGTTTCACGCAAAGAGTGGTTGACACCTGGAATGCTCTCCCAGAGGAGGTTATAGCGGAATTGACCGTCCTAGGATTTAAAAGCAAACTAGATGCACATCTCCTTACAAGAGGCATAGAGGGATATTGGTGACTAAAAATTACGCTAGGTGTACACCTGGCTGGGCCTCCGCATGTGCGGATCGCCGGACTTGATGGACCGAAGGTCTGATCCGGAGATGGCGCTTCTTATGTTCTAACCCTACCTCAAGTCCTCATTAATAATTCATTAACTAACCTTCTCCAACTGCATAGAGGCACCAGACATGGTTGTCTTATTTCGCCACTTTTATTCGATCTTTCACTAGAACTCTTACTATCTAGTATACGCCAATCCTCCCAAATTTTAGGCATTTCATCCCTGACCACAGAAATTAAATAGTGGCTTATGCTAATGATATTCTTCTCTTTCTACGTAACCCTCAAACATCCATACCAGCTTTTCAACAACTGGTTTACTATTATTCTCAACTATCAGGGTACAAAGTTAACTGGGAAAAATCAGTTACATTTCCACTGAACGACCAAATCACGGAAAGTGATGTAAGTCACTTCGGATTTACTTGGACCACAAAAGAAATAAAATACCTCAACACTTATATACAAAAAGACTTTAACTGTAATATAGAATTTAATATTACTAAACTTAAGACCCCGATTACATCACAATTTACCAAATGGTCTCCACTATATCTCACTTGGTAGAGCAGGATCTCAATTAAACTTTGACTTTGGCGCCTCAATTAAATTACCAACTTGCAATGTTACTATCCTTGTGTAGGGCTTCCATATATGGTTGGATTGATCAGAAAATATAATCTTTCCTATGGCAAAACAAGAAACCTAGAATTTCCCAGAAAAAATTGAAAGCTGCCAAGATAAATGGAGGTATTAATCTACCAGATTTCTATAGATATCACCTTGCCTCTTTACTACAATATAGTACACAATGGTTCCGAATCGACATGTGCATTTCATTTCAACCTCCAACCTGGTTGGAATTAGAGTAACACATATGTTCCCAATACCTAATCCAAGTTCTTCCTACAATGTCTCTTCTATCCAATCTCAAACATTTCCCTATTATGAAGGCTACCCAATTGGCTCTTCGGTTTTCTTGATAAACTTGCCACAAACTCCATATATAGACACCGAGATATGCCACTCTGGAACAACTCAGTTATCAAACATGCTAAAAAAATCTTTATCTTGGAGATTATGGCAAAAACATGGGGTGTGGACTGTTAATCAATTATATGATGGTGATATTCTCATCATTGAATAGCAAATATCAACAATGGACATTACTAACGAATATATTATCAAAGACGCAACTATTGTTAACTGCTTGTATGATTAATTGGTGCACCAAGGTCAAAAAGAAAGGTAAAGCTATACCAATACTATCAGCTCCTAAGGGATTCTTATTTTGTGAGTGCAGAAGATAAATGGTCCAAAAACCTTAATGTCTCTTTAACACATTCTGACAGGAATACATTTTGGTCAAAGACAAACAGGCCTCTCTCTCCTGTCAGCTAGCTTATCACAGTCCATTTATTTTCTTATGTGGACAGTCACTTGGACTCCCTCTAGTATGAAAAAAGTTACACTTAGAGATAATGATAAATGTTGGCATTGCCTCTCATCTGAGGGTAATTTGCCACATATGCTTTTTGAATGTGACACTAGTCACCCCTTTTGGGAAGCTATATTGGCGCCATTAAAGTGATCACGAATTGTACTGCTGATATATCATGATATCATTATTTTGTGTTCCCTACATAACTGTTTTGATAATTCAAAATGTAAACCAAAACTAATTGATTTGCTGATATCTATTGGCCTTACAACTTTGGAAATCGACTTCTAGGCTCAACCATCCCTTTTGGTGGAACTCAGTGTGCTTATTCAAACGATTCGAACAATATGCTGTTGAGAAACGTTATCCACTACTACATCACCCACAGAATCAATTATGGACTCCCACTGACGATTTTGTAACTGCACAAAAATTGTAATTTATCATTATCAATAATAATAAAACCCTAAGCGCACATGCGCATTCCTACCTGCATGATCTGTGATCCGTAGGTCCATGATAGGTAGGAGTGCGCATGCGCGCTTAGGGTTCTATTACTTTGGGAGGAAATGACCGGGGCCTCCGGAGCGCAGAGGAGCGGCAGCGACAGAGGCGGTACAGGCCGACAGGTGGCAGCGGAGCAGGAACTCTGAGGGGAGTGCGACCGGGGAATTGCCGCGAGGTGACAGGTGGCAGAGGAAGAGCAGCAGCAGCACTGGCGGCAGCAGCAGAAACTCTGAGGGAAGCCAGGGAGGGAGGTAACAGGGAGGCCTACTGCTGGACATGGGGAAGAGGTGCTGCTAGACAGGGGGGAGGTAAAAGGAAGGGAGAAGGGCTACTGATGGACAGGGGAAGCAGGCAAGGGGGGGGGGGGGTGGTGGACAGCCAAGGAAACAGAGAAAAAGAAAGACAGACAGACAGAAAGCAGCCAGGGAGAGACAGACAGAAAGCGCCCACATCTATTCTAGCACCTGTTAATGTAACGGGCTTAAAGACTAGTTATCATAATATTCTTTGCTCTTATGACATGTCTAGCTGTTAATTTGATTATGGCTTGATATCTCCTGATAGTTTTGTTCACTGTTCTTTTGTATATTTGAAATATTCAATAAACAGATTGAACTTAAAATGAAAGAAAGATAATCACCTGGTTAAGGCCAAGTCCACAAACACCTTAGGCAGTAACTTAGCATGTGATCAAGTTACATAAGGTTAACCTCTTTAAATTAAACCTTTGTTAGTTTTTCCTTATGGAATTAAGGATCCTAGATCATATTTTATTCCTGTGTGCCAATATTCAATCTTTGTGGTAAAAAGCATGGCAGATAGTTTAAAAAATTCTTCATTTATAATTACAGCGCTCTTATTTATTGATATGGAAATCTTTAAACCTTACAGAAGACAGAAAAAGAGGAGTCTTCCTTTGCCCAGCACAGCAAGAAGCAAAACAAAAGAAATGCAAATCTGATGTCACAATACAACACAAGGGATTTCATTGAAAGTTCCTATGAGAAGTGCCAATTACGATCCTGGTTTCGGCAGAATACTGCCTTCCTCAGGGGAACATACCACACTGATAACAGGATATTATAGTGGTATCTCTTATTTCAGGCAGTCTTGAAAAAGACCTTTAGGAATGTACTGAAAGAAGTACTGACAGCCAAACTTCTAAAGAAACTTGTTGAAAACATTGCCGAAGAGGAAGTTTTCAGGAGGCAGTTATAATGGCTTGTACTGAGCCAGAAAGATTAAAATCTGCTGAATTCAGATCGAGAGGTACCAAGCTATCAGAGGCAGGGATTGCAGTTTGGAATGTAAAAGAGATCCTCGACTCTGAGTGAGCAAAGATGGAAAGATTTGTAAAGGGATTGGATTTTTGGCACTCAGTTGAAGGAGAAGGGAAAACAAAGGTTGTCTAGGCCACCGAGAAGCTATTAGGATCATGGTGGCTGATATGTACTTGAGCTTGACTAGAGTCTTGAGAATGCGGAAATGCATAGAGGAACTTGTTCATCCAGTTCAGAAGAAAGGTATCTGCATCAAGACAATGAGGAGAGTAGTCTGGATCAGAATTGAAGCAGCTTGTGGTAGTGGGGAGATACAAATAGGCCTATCTAAGGAGTCCCCCATATTGAGAAGATGTGGCTCGATATTTTGGAGCAAATTCCCACTCGTGTGGCCGAAGAAATCTGCTGAGCATGTAGGCTAGAGTATTCCATTTCCCTTGAACATATATGGGTTTGAGGAATATGTTTCAAACAATTGCCCAGCTCCAAATGTACTTGGATTCTTGATACAGAGGGGGAGAAACTGTTCCTCCTTGTTTGTTGATGTAGTACATCGCTACTTGATTGTCTGTGCAAACAAAAAGAATTTGGTTGGAAAGACTCCCTTGAAAGGGTTTGAGAGCATTTCAGATTATTCGCAGCTCTAACAGGTTGCTGTGTAATGTCTTTTCTTGAGTGGACCTTGTGTTCTGAGACTGTCAAGGTGAGCCCCCCAAGCATACATAGATTTGTCAATGGTGAGTACTTTTTGATGTGGGGGAACCTGAAAACAGCAGACCCTTGAAGAGATTTGTTGCATCCATCCACCACTGAAGAGACTGATGAAGAGATGAGGTGACTGTAATCCGTTGATATAAGGTATCGAGATCTTGGGACAATTAAGATGCTAGGGTCCACTGAGCTGTTCTGAGATAAAGTCATGTGAAGGGGGTAACATGAACAGTGGATGCCATGTGACCTATGAGGCACATCATCTGTTTTTCTGAGATGGTTTGTAGAGATGAAGTAAGGTGTCTTGTCTTTGTTAAAACGCCTGTAGACGAGTAGTGTCGAGTATGGCTCCTATGAAATGTACCAGTTGAGAGGGGTGAAGCTGCGACTTTGGGAACATAGTAACATAGTAGATGACGACAGATAAAGACCCCGAATTGTCCATCCAGTCTGCCCAACCTGATTCAATTTAAATTTTTCCATTTTTTTCTTCTTAGCTATTTCTGGGCAAGAATCCAAAGCTTTACCCTGTACTGTGCTTAGGTTCCAACTGAAGAAATCTCTGTTAAAACTTACTCCAGTTCATCTACATCCTCCCAGCCATTGAAGCCCTCCCCAGCCAATCCTCCACCAAACGGCCATATACAGACACAGACCATGCAAGTCTGCCCAGTACTGGCCTTAGTTCAATATTTAATATTATTTTCTGATTCTAAAAGTTGACTTCAAACCCTAGAAGCTGAAGAAAAGTTATTGTCAACCATGCTACTGAGTGGACTGCTTGAGGAGATGTAGCTTTTATCAGCCAATCATCCCATGAGTACATAGGGTTGCTGCCACAACCACTAAGCACTTGGTGAATACTCTTGGAGAAGAAACTAGGCTGAATCGCATACCTTTGTACTGGAAGGGTTGATGAGCTATTTGAAAACGCAGAAATTTTCTGTGATCAGGATGTAGGCCTCTTTGAGGTCCATAGAGCATAGCCAACTGTTTCATTCTAGAAGAGGGTATAGTGTCCCTAAAGACAGCATGCAAAACTTTTCTTTGACTAGATATTTGTTTAAAGCTCAGAGGTCAAGAATTGGACAAAGACCTCCCGTCTTCTTTGGAATTAGGAAGTAGAGAATGACACGGGGACAAAATATGTCCCCGTTCCCGCAGGAAATCAATTTTCCTGTCCCGTCCCCATGAGTTTTGTTGCTGTCCCTTTCCTGAAAGCTCTGCCTTAATTGTGTAAGCCTCAAACACTTATGATTTTAAAGTATTTGAGGCTTGTGCAAATGAGGATGGAACTTGCAGGAATGGGGCAGGGGCAGGGGCAGGGACAGGGAAAAATTTGTCCCCTTGTCTGTCTCTATTAGGAAGTATCTGGAGTAGAAACCCTGAATTTTCTGAGAAGGGGAACTTTTTCTATAGCGTTTAGTTGAAGTAGAGCTTTGATTTCCTGAAGAACGGACGTCTACTGAGATGTAAAAGATGACTCTCTTGGAGGGTGGTTTGGGGGAATGGTTAGGAAATGGAGAGAGTAACCTTCCTGTATTACTTTGAGGACCCAGGAGTCTGTAGTGATGAGAGTCCAACATTGATGATTCAATTGAAGACAATTTCCGATGGGTTGGGGAAGAGGCTGAGAGGGAGGTATTTTGGTCATGCTTTCTAGCAGCACATCAAAAAGACTGAGTTGGATTTTGAGAAGCCAAAGACTGGGACTTCTGAGGCCTCTGATGTTTCTGCCTCTTCTGTGGTGGATGCTTAGAAGAAGATGTTGTGGAAGGGTATCACCTCTTATATGAATAAGTAGTAGTTTTCAGAGCAGGCTAGATGGTTGAGCATTAGTCTTAGATCTTTTTAGAGAGTTCCAATTCTGCTCATGCTAAGTAAGCTTTTGAGTAGCAGCCTCTATCCTGTCACTGAAGAGTTCTTCACTGAGATAAGGGATGTTGGCTACCTGATCTTGAAGGTCGGAGACTTGCAGCCAAGCAAGACGCCTCATAGCAAAAGACATGGCGGATGCTCTGGATGCCATTTCAACAGCATCAAATGACATTCTGGCCATATATTTTCATGTCTGAAGAAGACTGTGAGTGATATGTTGAAAGTCGGTTAAGTGGTCTTATGGAATATGTTGCTAAAAAAATCAGCCAACTTTTTTATGAGCTGTTTAAGGTAAAAAAAACATGTAGAAGTTGTAATTTATGACTTGTTTGGCCAAAATAGAGTTCTGGTAAAGATGTTGGCCAAACCTATCCATAGTGCGCCCCTCAAGTCCTGGAAGCACAGTGGCATAAACCCTGGAGCTGGAAGACTTTTTAAGTGTAGATTCCACAAGCAACGACTGATGTGGCAGTTATGTTTTGTCAAAGCCAAAACAAGATATTATTCTGCAGAGGGAGTCAATCTTTCTTGGAGCTATAGTAATAGAAATAGGAGTCTCCCAGTTTTTAAAGAGCGCTTCTTTTAGTAAATTGTGTAAAGGCAACTTAAGAAGCTCTTTTGGGGAATCATCAAAGTCCAATACATCAGTGCCAGCCTCCAATTTCTCAGGTAGTGCCTTTCCTGTCTAATATACTTAGTAAATGAAAGTCCTTTGGGAGGAGATCTTCTTCTAGAAGGGGGAGACGGATCTGCAGGAATACCATAAGATTCAAGAGCTGCCAATGTAGGCTCACATTTAGAACCAGTATAGTGACAAGAGAGGTCAGAATCTGCTTTGTGACATCGAGGTGAGTCTCTGTATAAAGAAGATTTCCTGTGAGAACATCGAGAATGGCCTCGTTGGTGTCTGTACCGATCTGATGATGAGGATGAGCGACGCGATGAGCATTTGGATCTGGAAGCATGAGATACGAAGTATAGTGATACTTCAATGTAGAGCCTCTATACTTCGATGCAGAGGTGATTACATTACATTACATTAGTGATTTCTATGTCTCGATGTAGAGTGACAATGCTTTGATGAGGAACGCCGACAGGAGACACAGGAAGGAGAACAGCGTCTTGATGTAGACCTGGAAACGGTACCATGTGGCCTTGGAGTGCTATGCTTAGGCTGGGCCAGTACCGAGGGAGTCGATGCAGGCACCGGTGTCGAGTTATTCTTTGAAGGTTTGCACCAGTATCCTTGGCTCAACACCTGGTACCATTAGTGTGGCAGGGTATTGAGGGGTGGGTGACCTCGAAGAGGATGCAGGCCCTGAAGGAGAGACAGCCACAGGAGAGCGTTTGCGTCGACATTTGGCCTGCATCGAGGAACTTGATGTGGTAGAGGCCTGCAACACTTGCTGGAAAGAAGATGGCTTCTTAGCAGGCTTGCCAAAGCTGATGATGGTACTACTGATACCAAGGATCCGGATTTAGCACCGAGTTCATAGTGGAGCCAAACAGCTTCTCCTGCTGGATGCGACGAGCCTTCAGGGAACATTTCTGCAAAGTAGAACAAGTACGAGCACAAGTGCCTACATGGTGCTCAGGGCCCAAACACCAACTGTGTGGGTCAGTGATTAAGATAGGGCACTGGCACAGACAGCACTTTTTGAACCCGCTTGAAGGTTTGACATTGACAGAAAAATCTAGGCGGTTAAGTCAAACTCAATGATGAGGAAAAGAAAAAGCCCACCGAGGTCAGAAAAAAAGGTCAAAAGGCTTGACAGAGGTACACTCAGCAAAAAAGAAAAATGTAATGGGGGGGGGGGGGCACAGACTTAAGAACAAATATAATAAAAGAAAAGAAATAGTAGCCGAAAGGCTAAAAAGAAAAAATGTTGATGGGAAGGCAACACAAAATGGACAGTCCAGAAAAAAGCACTTCTTCACTCCACAGATAATGAAGAACTGAGGTACCGCGAGTCGTCATCAGGCAGGAAGGCACTCGTACATGTGTGGTGCAGGCAGTCGCAAAGTTTTTAAAAACTTAACGTGGCAATACACTTTTACTACTGTCTACCGGGCTCCTTGGATAATATCAAACACATGTGAAAATATGTGGCCTGCTTGTCTTAGGATAATAATCGATTTTAAGCAAAATTGAGGTGTTTTGAGACAGAGAGGCTTTTTAATTAAAATTAGGAAATTGAAAATGGCCAACATGACAGCATTTTTGGTGCAGAAAACGGCTCGGGAAAGTTACAGCAAGTTCCAAAAAAATTCAGAGAAGGGAATTTTGGAGGTGGGGTATCCTATATCTAGCCTCAGAAACCTCCAAAACTGACTTTTAGAGACCTTCCCTGATTTTCCCATAGGCTGTAATGACTTTACTTACTGTTCTTTGCTGTACTGATGCTATCGCCTGCTTCAGCTCTCACTGCAGCTACGTAGTGAAGAAGACTCTTGCCTCTAAAAAGTAAATCCTAAGTCCAGGGCTGCCAAGTTGGGTCAACACCAGACCGAGGCTTCAGACCCCCATGAACCCCCATGAACCCCCAGGAAGAGGAAAATGATGCCGGCACCTGTCAAAACCATCCTGAAACACCAGGGGGCAAACAGCCTATTCACAAGTGACTGATAAATCAGGGGTGAGCCTTATTCCAAGGGGAACGACCCCAGAGCTCCTTGACTGTTAGTGCAGGCTAGCTAGACAGATTCCTTTTCAGTTGCCCTGCCAGCAGCAGATAGCTTGTCAAGAGGATCTGCGTCCTCTCTCAGGCAGAGCTGCTCCAGGGCCACGGGGAACCTATTAAGCACTGCTAGCTTCAAAATTTTATAAAAAACCTGAATAAAAGCTTCTCAGAGAAAGACACCTCCTAGCTTGCTTGCAAAAGGAAAAACAGAAGAGTGGTAGTACAGCCCATTGAGGAAGGAAGCAGAGCTGAAGAACAAGTACTGAATCCTTCTGCAACAGCTTGCGATTTGGGGGACTTACTGATACTAACCAAATGTCCACGTTCTTCAAAATCAGAACAGTTGTATATTTCTTCCGTTCGTCAAATTCGCAATGACTCAATCCATTCAAAGATCTTTAATATTATAGGCCCTACTTTGTATGATTCACTACCCCTTGATATTACAACACAACATTCATATTAAGAATTCCATTTAGCTCTAAAAAACCTATTTATTTAAAGATTCTTTTTGCATTTAACCTCTCCTTTCTCTTCTCTCAGGCATGGGTGTTCTGTCTCTTTGACAGCATGTTCTCATTGGCAAAATAATTATTTCCTATTACTGTTTTAATTGAAATGGAGATCCTCCTTTTAATTTTTTTTAATGTTTGTTACATGAGTTTGAGCTGTATTGTAAACCACTTGGATGGCTAAGATTCATGGGTGGTATATCAAATTTTGACAAAAACATAAAACTTGATGTTTAGATAAATGCTTTTTTGAGGAAAAACCTATTTAAAAAAATCCAAGTTAAATTTTAAATATCCAAGTTAAATAAAAAATAATTGATTTTTATCCACCATGGTCTGCTACCTCCACCAGTCTTGCCACCCTTTCCCCACAAGGATAGGGTAGGCAGGACAGGTTGAAGGGTAGCCCTATTCTTTTCTAAATTACTCATCTCAGTTTACCCATGATACCCTTCTCTTCCTCTTGAGGCCCGACTTCTCTCTCATTTATCTTATTGCTGTACCTTCTTCCCTCTCCTTTTAAGGAATGCAAGGAAGAACTCTCTCATTTTGATTTTCCAACCTCCTTGTTTTGGGATATTTTAACATCCATGTTGCCTAGGGAAGCCAAAAGGTTGGACACCCCTGGTGTAAAGCATAGTTATTCACCTGTAATAGGTGTTATCCGAGGGCAGCAGCAGATACTCTCACATGTGGGTGATGTCATCCACGGAGCCTGGTACAGACAGCACAAAATCTCGAGACTGCCCATACCATACATGCGTGAATGCCTCCCCACCCGTCAGCTCACAGGACCTTCAGTTCAGCAACAAAGCTAAGAAACCAACTAGGGTAGATGGGAGGGTCGTGAGAATATCTGCCTGCTACCTCCGATAACACCTGCAACAGGTGTTATCTATGTTTTATCTGAGAATAAGCAGGCAGCATATTCTCACATGTGAGACTCCCTAGCTGCCAAGATCATGCATCTGAGAACGAACAAGCGAGCAACTCAAAGTGTATGGGGAGAATGGAAGTTGATATGCCCTGAAGAAATGGGTTTTTTACCGTGAAACATTGGCTCTTGCTTAAAAATCACTTATTTCCTCAAAATACAGAGGCAGCTGTTATCCGAGTCCTGCATTAAAATTGAATAGTGGTTGTTGCACATTCTCCTCGGAAGTTTTTGCCAATGATGTGGGTGGAGGAGGTTTGAACATTTGTGCTCTACCTAAATAAAAACCTGAGGCTTTTCTTCCATTGAGATAGTGCTCTCAAATCAGATAGTTGAGTATTCATATTTATTATTTAATATTCTTTTAGCCAGCATGGCACATTCGAACACTTTGTTCCCAAATGTATCTAGTGTTCTGCCTTCTCTGCCTGGTGGAATACTTGCATAAGTTCAGGAACTATTAGCTCGCTTCAAAGCACATTCCATTAGGACTAGTGTTGTAACTGTGGATTGTTAAAACCTGGGCATGATTGGAGTCTGTAGAAAGTATTTAATTTTGTGGAGCCATTGGGAAAGTGGAGATTACCAGTTTTTGAATAAGGCTTCCTTCATAAGATTGTGCAGAGGGACTTTTATACAATCCTTAGGCCACTCCTTATAGTTAAGAGCATCCATGAACTCTGACTCAAGATTCCATATTCATTGGAAGTGCCTACCCCATTTGTCCGATAAACTTTGTAAGAGACAGACTTTCTGGAGGTAATATTTGTTTAAGAGGTGGAGATGAATCAGAAGGATTCCTGTAGGACTTATCTGCAGACAAGTCAGGAAAATTGCTAGAAAAGTGTGGTGACAAGTTGAGTCATACTTCTCGATGTCATCCTTTGCAGTTGTCTAATGTCAAGAAGAGCATCGAGATAAGCGAGGAGGAGCATCAAGATGATGAGGTGTGCTCCATAGAAAAAGATGGAAGTCTCCTTGACTTAGTCTGAGATTGGTGCCCTGTTGGAGTTTGAGGCATTGCTTGGACTGAGCTGAAACTGGGTGTGTTAATGTAGTAATTTGCATAGTGTGACCGCAACATTTCAGCTAGTTCCTTCTGCAACAGCACATTCAGCTGTTCTTGCAGAGAAGGCACCGGTACCGATATTAGCAAGTGTACATTAAGCACAGTCTGCGTCAGGTGTCAAGGCATTGGGGACCTCGATGTTGAGGCACACCTCAGAGACACTAATTGCAGAGATGGCAATCTGGCATCAGCATGTTGGCGTTTAGAGCACGTCAATGATGCTGATGCTTGTTTTGTATTGGAGAGATGTTTATGCTTTTTAGCTTTTTTACAAAGTTCCCCCGATAAAAGATGTTATTGACGCCATCAGTACCAGTGTTGATGACAGGGTTGAGCAATATTGAACATCAGTGTCAGAGTTGATCCAAACTGTTTTTCAAAATGCAATTTCCTGGCCTTAAGTGACCTCTTCTGCAACTTTAAGCAGTGTGTGCAAGAAGTATCTCAATGATGAGGACCTAGGCACTGGAGACACAAGTTATGTGGATCCTTGCCCAAAATGGCTCTGCAGCATCAAGTACACCGCTTGAAGCTGCTAGGCACTTTGGACAGGGAAGAAAAATAACGCCAACAAAAGGTCAATGGATTCAATGGTCCAGGGAGGTTGAGTAAATGGTATACCGAAAATGAGTATACACTTCTTGCCTAAGAACAGGCTGAAAAGAGTTTCTAGGTCCAAAATCAAAAGTTAATAAAAAATTGAAAATTTCAACTTGAAACAAAAGAGAAATATTGAAAACAGAAGATTATGACTAAAATAATGGAAGGCACAAAAAATATGCACAAAAAACACATAGAAAATACACACACTAGAGAATCTCTGAGAACAGTTTCTTTGCACTCCGGAAAACTAAGAACTGAAGGTTCTGCAATCCAATTCAGACGGGAAGGCACTTGCACATGCACGGTTCGGGCAGTCTCAAGATTTTTAAAGTGACAGTACACTTTTGCACTATCCGTACCAGGCTCCGTGGATGACGCCACCCACATGTGAGAATATGCTACATACTTGTCCTCAGATATTTGTTTCTTATTGCTCTTTCTGGTTAACATAGTAACATAGTAGATGACGGCAGATAAAGACCCGAATGGTCCATCCAGTCTGCCCAACCTGATTCAATTTAAATTTTTTAATTTTTTCTTCTTAGCTTTACCCAGTACTGTGCTTGGGTTCCACCTGCCGAAATCTCTGTTAAGACTTACTCCAGCCCATCTATACCCTCCACCAAACGGCCATATACAGACACAGACCGTGCAAGTCTGCCCAGTACTGGCCTTAGTTCAATATTTAATCTTATTTTCTGATTCTAGATCCTTTGTGTTCATCCCACGCTTCTTTGAACTCAGTCACAGTTTTACTCTCCACCACCTCTCTCGGGAGTGCATTCCAGGCATCCACCACCCTCTCCGTAAAGTAGAATTTCCTAACATTGCCTTTGAATCTACCACCCCTCAACCTCAAATTATGTCCTCTGGTTTTACCATTTTCCTTTCTCTGAAAAAGATTTTGTTCTACGTTAATACCCTTCAAGTATTTGAACGTCTGAATCATATCTCCCCTGTCTCTCCTTTCCTCTGTCTAGAGCAGGGGTGTCCAATGTCGGTCCTCGAGGGCCGCAATCCAGTCGGGTTTTCAGGATTTCCCCAATGAATATGCATGAGATCTATTAGCATACAATGAAAGCAGTGCATGCAAATAGACCTCATGTATATTCATTGGGGAAATCCTGAAAATCCGACTGGACTGCGGCCCTCGAGGACCGACATTGGACACCCCTGGTCTAGGGTATACATATTCAGGGCTTCCAGTCTCTCCTCATACGTCTTCTGGCGCAAGCCTCCTATCATTTTCGTTGCCCTCCTCTGGACCGCCTCAAGTCTTCTTACGTCCTTCGCCAGATACGGTCTCCAAAATTGAACACAATACTCCAAGTGGGGCCTTACCAATGACCTGTACAGGGGCATCAACACCTTCTTCCTTCTACTGACTACGCCTCTCTTTATACAGCCCAGCATCCTTCTGGCAGCAGCCACTGCCTTGTCACGCTGTTTTTTCACCTTTAGATCTTCGGACACTATCACCCCAAGGTCCCTCTCCCCGTCCGTGCATATCAGCTTCTCTCCTCCCAGCATATATGGTTCCTTCCTATTATTAATCCCCAAATGCATTACTCTGCATTTCTTTGAATTGAATTTTAGTTGCCAGGCATTAGACCATTCCTCTAACTTTTGCAGATCCTTTTTCATATTTTCCACTCCCTCTTCGGTGTCTACTCCGTTACAAATCTTGGTATCATCTGCAAAAAGGCACACTTTTCCTTCTAACCCTTCAGCAATGTCACTCATAAACATATTGAACAGGATTGGCCCCAGCACCGAACCCTAAGGGACTCCACTAGTCACCTTTCCTTCCTTCGAGCGACTTCCATTAACCACCACCCTATGGCGTCTGTCCGACAGCCAGTTTCTGACCCAGGTTCACCACTTTGGGTCCTAACTTCAGCCCTTCAAGTTTGTTCAACAGCCTCCTATGAGGAAATGTATCAAAGGCTTTGCTGAAATCCAAGTAAATTACATCTAGCATATGTCCTCGATCCAGCTCTCTGGTCAGCCCACCTATAATTGTGGGCTAAATAAGGAAATTCTTTTTTTTAAAGAGGGAGTTTCCGAAAGTTTCTTAGTTTACTAGATTTATTTTCAAAAGAACTTTGTATGTTTGATTTAAATATAAAAATCTGCATAAATAAAAAATAGTGAATTTTTTATCTCAAGCAAGGGTGTGCCTATACTTGTGCTTCTTAACACTGATACCTAGTTCAAACTCCTAGACCAATGATCTCTGTATGGCCCCAGGGCTGCAAGAAGCTCCCAAAGTCTTACATTGAAGTCCTCAACCAGTTGGCTGAAATTCTCTTCATGTAAATGTTTTAATTTCAAACTTACCCACTTGATATAGGGCTAGATGCACTAACGTCAGCGATTGTCGCTAAACCTGTTTTCACAGCTTTAGCAACGATCGCTTTCACTGACTCAATGAACAAAATGGCTCTTTTTCCCCTCGATCGCCCATTTTCCAATCCAGCCATGCAAATTAGCTAAAACCCTTGTAAAGTAGCTAAGTGATTGATGTACTAATCACTTAGCAATGCAAAAACAACAACAACAGGAGTTTTAGCTAACGGAAAAAATACGACTGGTCTAGTAGACCTGTCAGTAACTGTGTTACCAACAGATCTGCCTGTTTTTTCTTTTTTTTCAATGGCACAAATATTTTATGTGTTACACACTCAAAATGTGTGTCTTAAAAAAAAAAAATTAAAAAAGTCCCCCACCACCGATGATTGCCCTCCCTAACGACTCATGACAAACGCGGCACCGGGAATCCCTTCCCTGAGAGAAATTTGGCAGGAGGGGTGCCCACTCCCCATCCTGCCATGATGTCATCGCCCCTCCAGAGAAAATTAGCAGGAGAGATGCCCACTCCCTCCTGCCAACAAGCCCCCCCAACCATCCTCTACCCTCCCCCAAAAAAGAAAAGGACAGGAGGGATGCCCTTGCCCTCCTGCCACCAGATGTTTTTACCCCGAACCCACCCCTGTACCTTTGCTAGCCGTTGGGAGCTGGAGGCAAACACATCTCTCCAGCTCTAAGCCCGATCTATGGAAAATGACGGGCCTTCTACTCCCTTGTGCACCAAGTGATGCACGGGGAGAAGCCTAAGGCCCTGACTGGCTCAGACACATAAGAGAACGGGCCTTAGGTGTCTGAGCCAATCTGGGCCTTAGGCTCCTCCCTGTTCATCACTTGGTACACCAGGGAGGAGAAGGCCCGTCAATTTCCATAGATCGGGCTTAGATCCCTCCAGCTCCAACAGCTAGCAAAAGTACGGGGGTGGGGTTCGGGGGAACATCTGGTAGCAGGAGGGCAAGGGCATCCCTCCTGCCCTTTTCTTTTTTGGGGGAGGGTAGAGGAAGCAATGTTACTTACCGTAACAGTTGTTATCCAGGGACAGCAGGCAGGTATTCTCACTAATGGGTGACGTGATCCAACGGAGCCCCGATGCGGATGCCTCACAAGCAGTTTTGCTTGAAGAAACTCGAAGTTTCAAATCGCCCGCACCGCGCATGTGCCTTCTCGCCTCATGCAGAACGCGTCTCCTCAGTTCAGATAGCTAGCAGAGAAGCCAACCAGGGGAGGTGGATGGGACGTGAGAATAGCTGCCTGCTGTCCCTGGATAACAACTGTTACGGTAAGTAACATTGCTTTATCCCAGGACAAGCAGGCAGGTATTCTCACTAATGGGTGACCTCCAAGCTAACCATAATGGGATGGTGGGAGAGTTGGCAACTTAGGAGAATAAATTTTGCAACACTGTTTGGCCAAACTGTCCATCCCGTCTGGAGAATGTATCCAGACAATAATGAGAAGTGAAGGTATGAACCGAGGACCAAGTGGTAGCCTTACAAATTTCCTCAATAGGTGTAGATCTGAGGAAAGCCACAGAAGCTGCCATTGCTCTGACCTTATGGGCTGTGACTTTACTGTGAAGGGGTAATCCAGCCTGGGCGTAGCAGAAAGAGATACAAGCCGTCATCCAGTTGGAGATGGTGCGCTTAGAGATAGGACGTCCCAACATGTTCGGATCAAAGGAGATGAAAAGTTGAGGAGCAGTTCTGTGTGGTTTGGTGCGTTCCAGGTAGAAAGCCAAAGCACGCTTACAGTCCAGAGTATGAAGAGCTGATTCACCAGGGTGAGAATGAGGCTTTGGAAAAAACACTGGAAGAACAATGGATTGGTTGAGATGAAATTCCGAAACAACTTTAGGAAGGAATTTGGGATGAGTGCGAAGCACCACCTTGTCATGATGAAACACTGTAAAAGGTGGATCAGCTACCAAGGCTTGGAGCTCACTGACTCATCTAGCAGAAGTGAGACCAATGAGGAAGACAACTTTCCAAGTGAGATACTTCAGCTGAGCCTTGTGAAGAGATTCAAAGGGAGGTTTCATAAGTTGAGAAAGAACAACATTGAGGTCCCAAACCACTGGAGGCGGTTTGAGAGGAGGACTGACATGGAAAAGTCCTTTCATGAATCTGGAAACCACAGGATGAGCAGAGAGAGGTTTCCCTTGAAGTGGCTGATGGAAAGCAGCAATTGCACTAAGATGGACTTCTATCGATGTAGATTTGAGGCCAGAATGAGAAAGGTGCAAAAGATAGTCCAAAACCGAAGACAAGGAGGAGTGTTGTGGCTCATGATGATGAGAGAAACACCAAGTAGAGAATCTGGTCCACTTTTGGTGGTAGGATTGTCGAGTGGCAGGCTTCCGTGAAGCTTCCAAGATGTTTCGCACAGGTTGGGAAAACTGGAGAGGAGTTATGTTGAGAGGAACCAAGCTGTCAGGTGTAGGGACTGCAGGTTGGGATGAAGCAGAGATCCCTGATGCTGTGTAAGTAGCGAGGGAAAAACAGGTAGAGAGTACGGCTCCCTGGTGCTGAGTTGAAGGAGAAGGGAGTACCAAGGTTGCCTGGGCCATCGTGGAGCAATCAGAATCATGGTGGCCCGGTTTGACTTCAGTTTGACTGGAGTCTTCTGAATGAGAGGGAATGGAGGAAACGCATATAGGAAGAGATTCATCCAGTCCAGAAGAAAAGCATCTGCCTCGAGGCGCTGAGAAGTGTAGATCCGGGAGCAGAACTGAGGCAGTTTGAAGTTGTGGGGGGGCCGCAAACAGGTCTATCTGAGGCGTTCCCCACTAAGTGAAGATCTGATGAAGGGGCGTGGAGTGGACAGTCCATTCATGCGGTTGCAGAAGGCGACTCAAGTTGTCCGCTAAGGCATTGTCCGCCCCCTGAATGTAGACAGCTTTGAGGAAGGTGTTGTGGCGAATTGCCCAATCCTACACTTTCAGAGCTTCCTGGCAGAGGGAGGCCGATCCCGTCCCTCCCTGTTTGTGAGAGCGTTGAAGATCACCCTGAGTTCCAGGAGATTGATGTGGCGGTCCGTGCTGGTCCAGTAACCCTGGGTGCGGAGGCCATCCAGATGAGCCCCCCAAGCATAAGTCGACGAGTCGGTCGTGAGGACTTTCTGGTGACGGGGCGCGGTGAACAGTAAACCTCTGGATAGATTGGATGATAGCATCCACCAACGAAGAGACTGTTGCAGAGCAGGAGTGACCTGGATGTGTTGAGACAGAGGGTCGGACACCTGCGTCCACTGAGATGCCAGGGTCCACTGAGGAATCCTGAGGTGAAGTCTGGCAAAAGGAGTCATGTGAACTGTAGAGGCCATGTGGCCTAGAAGGATCATCATGTGTCTCGCCGAGATGGACGGGCGAGAGGACACCGAGTGACAGAGGTGGAGGAGAGCTTCCCGGTGTGGAGGGAGGAACGCTCTGAGTTGGGTAGTGTTCAGGACAGCTCCGATGAAGGGGAGAGTCTGGGAAGGCTGAAGATGGGATTTTGGGAAGTTTATCTCGAATCCTAGATGCTGCAGCAACCAAATCGTCTTCTAGGTCACGAGGACGACTCCCTGAGATGTTGAATCCTTGAGCCAGTCGTCCAGGTAGGGGAACACCTGGAGGCCATGGTTCCTGAGTGCTGTGGCCACTACTATCAGACACTTGGTGAAGACTCTGAGTGATGAGACCAGGCCGAAGGGGAGCACTCGGTATTGAAGATGAAGATGTCCCACCCTGAATCTGTGTTGTGACAAAGGAACCGGCTCGACAGCCCCGAGCTGTAACAAGGCCTGGGCTTCCTGAAGAAGAAGGGCGGTCTGGGTCAAGTTGGAAGGATACTCTCTTGGATGGTGTTCTGGAGGAATTTGATGGAACTGAAGAGAGTATCCCTCCTTGACGATGGAGAGGACCCATAGGTCTGTGGTGATAGTCGTCCATCAGTGGTAAAAGTGATGGAGATGACCTCCAATCGGTGGAGCAACTGAGAATGGCAGAACGACAGATGTTATGCCCTCTATGAGGCAGTCAAAAGGGCTGAGGAGCCTTAGGGACCGTTGATGGTTGAGGCTTCTGATACTGCTTTTGGGAATGCTGCCTCTTCACAGGCTGTCGGATGGGTGGAACCTGTTTCAGAGGATAATGCTGCTGGTAAATCAACGATGGGCATGATGGACGAGGAGCAGGCTTAGGCTTCGGACGCAGGATGGACTGAAAGGACTTTTTGTGGTCCGAGAGCTTCTTGGTTGCCGCCTCGATGGACTCGTCGAAGAGGTCGGTACCAGCGCATGGCACATTGGCTAGCCTGTCCTGGAGATTGGGGTCCATGTCGATGGTCCTGAGCTATGCCAGCCGGCGCATGGCCACCGAGCATGCTGTGGCCCGAGCCGAGAGCTCAAAGGCATCATAGGAGGACTGCATCAATTGAAGCCGGAGTTGGGACAACGAGACCAGAACCTCCTGGTACTCAAACTGTGCTCTAGGGTCCAGATAGGGCATGAACTTCTGGAGTACAGACAGGAAGAATTCAAAATAGCTGATGAAATGGAAGTTATAATTCAGAACTCTGGAAGTCATAAATGGAGTTCTGATAAATTCTCCTGCCAAATCGGTCCATGGTCTTGCCCTCACTACCAGGTGGAACGGTGGCGTAGACCTGGGAGGGGTGAGACCGCTTCAGTGAGGACACCACCAAAAGGGATTGATGGGAGAGTTGGGAGCCATCAAACCCTTTGTAGTGAACCGTGCGGTACCTGGCATCCAATTTTTCCAGCACAGCGGGGATGGAATAAGGTGTTTCAAGGCACCGCACAAAGGTTTGGTCCAGCAGCTTGTGTAAGGGGAGCTTGAGGGATTCAGCCGGAAGTTGAGGAAGGTGCATAGTCTCCAGGTATTCCTTCAAAAATTTAGACCCCGTGTCCAGGTGTATGTCTAAATCAGTTGCCATCTGCCGGAAGAACGAGGAGAAGGACAGCTGGTCAGCCAATGCAGGGCCTCGAGAAGGACTCGAGGACGTTGAGGCCTCTGGATCCAATGAGGACGGGGATCGTGGTGATGATAAAGACCCCAGTGTGTCCTCGAGCTCCGGCATTGGAGGGGGGTGAAGTAGCCGGTGGTGAATACTCGAGAAAAGGCTGCTTCTGATGAGGCGAGGCGTGCCTGGAAGAGTGCCTCGATGAATGCCTCAAACGATGATGCGAGCTGTGCTTGGAAACCGGCCTCGATGGACGAGGTGAGTGGGTCTTCGCTGAGGCCTCTAGATAGTGGATGGGGCTGGAAGCGGTTGATTGAAGCAGAGGTGGTTGGCTGGGCTCGCCCCGAGGGACTCGTAGAGGCTCGAGCCCTTGTATCAGGTGAATCGGCTCCAATGTAGGCATTTGCAAAGACTCTGCTCCTTGCATCGAGTGGATCGGTTCCAATGGAGGCACTCGCAAAGACTCTACTCCTTGCATCGAGTGAATCGGTTCCAACGGAGGCATGAGCAAAGACTCTGCTCCTTGCGATGCATGCATCAATGCCAGACCAGACATCGCAGGAGTGTGTGTATTGCTGAGGCACCGGAGGGGGTTCGATCTCACGGGAGGCCTCCGCGTGCCCAGGCTGGATTTGGGAGAGAAGCTTAGGCCCCATGGTGGTGAAGAGCTGAATGAATTGCTTCTCCAGTAAGGTCTGGAACGAGGCCGGCAAGGATAGATCTGCATCAGCAATGGCCTCAGCAATGACCACCTGCACGGGCCTTGCGCTCCTTAGAGGCAGTGTGTGAGTGCTTGGGCACTTTTAGCACTACTGGTGGAATGGGCTGCTGTGCTAGCTGACCTGAAGAGACCGAGGAAGGCATCGCAGCGGGCGCTGGAGTCTGAGCCGGCACAAACGAAGCGGGCTTGAGGAGACTCGAGGCCGCAGAGGTGGAAGACTGGTGTGTGGGTGATATCGAAGGCGAGGGTCCCTTCGATGAGGATGGCTCCGCCGAGGACTCCATGAATAGCGCTTGAAAGCACGTGCGGTGAGTGTGGAGCAAGGCCGGCACGATTTCGGAAGGTGTTGAGGCCCGAGACACCGAAGATAGCGTCGATGAGTGTCCGTTAGCAAAATCGCGCACTGGCACTTGGCACACTTTTTAAAACTGGTGATAGGCCGGGACATAGGCCGGAAAAGCTCCGACGCAAGATCGAAGGGATCAAGGGGAGACCCAGGAAACTACAGGCCGGTAAGCCTGATCTCGGTCCCGGGAAAGATGATGGAAGCACTGGTCAAGGACACAATCTGTGAGCGCATAGAAAAAAATGGACAACTGAAGGAGAGCCAACACGGCTTCTGCAAGGGTAGGTCATGCTTCACGAACCTACTGCACTTCTTTGAGGGGATAAGCAGCCGGATGGATAAAGGGGAAGCCATAGACATCATATATCTTGACTTCCAAAAAGCCTTCGACAAGGTACCCCACGAAAGGCTGCTAAAGAAGCTGTGGAATCACGGCGTGCAAGGGGATGTCCACCGATGGATTAGACACTGGTTGGCGGGCAGAAAACAGAGGGTTGGAGTAAAAGGGCATTACTCAGACTGGCAATGGGTCACGAGCGGAGTTCCACAGGGATTGGTGTTAGGACCGCTCCTATTCAACGTGTTTATCAACGACCTGGAGATGGGGACGAAATGTGAGGTCATTAAATTTGCTGATGACACCAAACTCTGCAACAGGGTCAAAACCATGGAGGATTGTGAGGACCTGCAAAGGGACCTGACGAGACTGGAGAAGTGGGCAAAAAAGTGGCAAATGAGTTTCAACATAGAGAAATGCAAGGTCATGCACGTAGGAAAAAAGAACCCGATGTTCAGCTACAAAATGGGGGGAATATTGCTAGGGGCGAGCAACCTTGAAAGAGACCTGGGGGTGATGGTGGACACAACCTTGAAACCATCAGCGCAGTGTGCGACAGCCTCAAAGAGAGCAAACAGAATGCTGGGCATCATCAAAAAGGGTATCACTACCAGGACAAAGGAAGTTATCATGCCGCTGTATCGTGCAATGGTGCGCCCGCACCTGGAGTACTGTGTCCAGTACTGGTCGCCGTACCTCAAGAAGGACATGGCAGTACTTGAGGGGGTCCAGAGAAGAGCGACTAAACTGATAAGAGGAATGGAAAAATTTTACATACGCCGACAGGTTGAAAATGCTGGGGCTGTTCTCCCTGGAGAAGAGGAGACATGATAGAAACCTTCAAGATCCTGAAGGGCATAGAGAAAGTGGATAAGGACCGATTCTTCGAACTGCGAGGGACCACGAGCACCAGGGGGTCACTCGGAGAAATTGAAAGGGGACAGGTTTAGAACCAACGCTAGGAAGTTATTTTTTACCCAGAGGGTGGTGGACGCATGGAATGCTCTTCCGGAGGTTGTAGTAGGCGAGAGCACAGTAAAGGGGTTCAAGGAAGGTTTGGATAGGTACCTAAAGGATAAAGGGATTGAGGGATACAGATAGCAGCAGAGGTGGGTTATAGAAGTAGAGGTAGATTATAAAGGCAAATATTCACTTCACAGGTCAAGGATCTGGTGGGCCGCCGCGGGAGCAGGCCGCTGGGCGAGATGGACCTCCGGTCTGACCCAGTGGAGGCAACTTCTTATGTTCTTATGTAGACTTGCTTGTAGAAACTCAGAAGTTTTGAGACAGCCGCACCGCGTATGTGCGAGTGCCTTCCCGCCCAGCACAGAGCGAGTCTCCTCAGTTCAGATAGCTAGCAGAGAAGCCAACCAGGGGAGGTGGGTGGGTTGTGAGAATAGCTGCCTACTGTCCCTGGATAACAACTGTTACAGTAAGTAACTGTGCTTTATTCCAGGACAAGCAAGCAGCTTATTCTCACATATGGGTGACCTCCAAGCTAACCAAAATGGGATGGTGGGAGCGTTGGCAACTTAGGAGAATAAATTTTGTAATACTATCTGGCCAAAATGGCCATCCCGTCTGGAGAAAACATCCAGACAATAGTGAGAAGTGAAAATATGAACCGAGGACCAAGTAGCAGCTTTGCAAATTTCCTCAATATGTGTAGATCTGAAGAAAGCTGCCATTGCTCTGACTTTATGGGCTGTGACTCGACTCTGTAGTTGTAATCCAGCCTGGGCATAGCAGAAAGAAATACAAGCAGCCATACAGTTGGAGATGGTACGCTTAGAGATTGGATGCCCCAACTTGTTCAGATTGAAGGAGACAAAAAGTTGAGGAGCAGTTCTGTGTGGATTTGTGCGTTCCAAGTAGAAGGCCAAAGCATGTTTACAGTCCAGAGTATGAAGAGCTGATTCTGCAGGGTGAGAATGAAGCTTAGAAAAGAACACTGGAAGAACAATTGGTTGAGATGAAATTCTGAAACCACTTTAGGTAGGAATTTAGGATGAGTACGAAGGACCATCTTGTCATGATGGAACACAGTGAAAGGTGGATCAGCAACTAAAGCTTGCAGCTCACTGACTCTTCGAGCAGATGTGAGGGCAATGAGAAACACCACTTTCCAAGTGAGATACTTCAGATGAGCCGAAGACATTGATTCAAATGGATGCTTCATCAATTGAGCAAGAACAACATTGAGATTCCAAACCACTGGAGGCGGTTTGAGAGAAGGTTTGACATTGAAAAGTCCACCAAATGAGCAGAGAGGGGTTTCCCTTCAATAGGCTGATGGAAAGCAGAAATTGCACTGATGGACTCGAATCAATGTAGACTTGAGGCCAGAGGTGGATAAGTGAAAAGATAATCTAGCACAGAAGATAAGGAGGAATGTTGAGGCTCCTTATCGCGAGAGATGCACCACATAGAAAATCTAGTCCATTTTTGGTGGTAGCACTGTCTAGTGGTAGGCTTCCTAGAAGCCTCTAAAATGTCTCTTACAAGTTGAGAAAACTGAAGAGGAGTTATGTTGAGCTGTCAGATGTAGAGACTGCAGGTTGGAATGAAGTAGAGATCCTTGACTCTGTGTAAGCAGAGACAGAAAAACTGGTAGAAGGTATGGCTCACTGCTGCTGAGTTGAAGTAGAAGGGAGTACCAAGGTTATCTCGGCCTTCGAGGAGCAATCAGAATCATGGTGGCATGAGCGTTCTTCAACTTGACAAGAATCTTGAGAATGAGAGGGAACGGAGGAAATGCATACAGGAAGAGATTTGTCCATTCCAATAGGAAAGCATCTGCCTCGAGGCGATGAGGAGAATAAATCCTGGAGCAAAACTGAGGCAGTTTGTGGTTTTGGGGAGCTGCAAAGAGATCTATATGAGGCATTCCCCATTTTTCCTGGTACCAAGGTCAGACTCACCAGTCTGTAGTTTCCCAGATCTCCTCTCAAACCTTTCTTGAAGATTGGTGTAACATTCACCCCTTTCCAATCTTCCGGAATCCTTCCCGATTTGATCGACATTTTGGCTATTAGTTGAAGCAGTTCAGCTATAGCCCCTTTCAGTTCCTTGATTACCCTCGGATGGATGCCATCCGGTCCAGGGGATTTATCGTTTTTAAGCCTATCAATCTGCCTGCATACCTCTTCTAGACTGACTGTCAACCCTGTCAGTTTCCTGTCTTCGTTTCCTGCATATAGCCTGTCGGCTTCCGGTATGTTGTGTATATCCTCTTCGGTAAATACAGACGCAAAAAATGTGTTCAGTTTGTCGGTGATGGCTTTGTCCTCCTCTAGCATTCCCTTTATTCCATAGTCATCCAACAGCCCCACTGCTTCCTTCGCGGGTCGTTTCCCCTTAATATATCGAAAGAACGGCTTGAAGTTTTTCGCCTCCTTGGCTATTTTTTCCTCATAGTCTCTTTTGGCCCTCCTTACTACCTTATGGCACCTGCTTTGATGTTGTTTGTGCTTTTTCCAGTTTTTGTCCGTTTTTGACCTTTTCCATTCCTTAAACAATAATAATAATAATAAATAATAATTTTATTCTTATACTAGTTTTATAGCCCGTTACATTAACGGGTGCTAGAATATATGTGTGTGTCTCTCTTTATTTCTTTCTCTCTCTCTCTCTCCTTAGCCGCTTTCTTTCTTTCTGTCTTTCTTTTATCTTGGCTGTCCATCACCACCCCTTGCCTGCTCCCCCTGTCCATTCTCCCTTCCTTTTACCTCCCCTGTGTCCACCACCACCACCCCTTCACTGCTCTCCTTATGCAGCAGCAGCCCTTCTCCCTTTGTTTTACCTCTCCCCTGTCCAGCAGCACCTTCCTTCTCCCCCTGTCCAACATTAGGCCTCCATTCCTTTTTCTTCACCCCCCGTCCATCAGCACCTCTTTCCTTCTCCCCCTATCCAGCAGTAGGCGTCCCTTCCTTTTTCTCCCCCCTCCTCCTTCTTATCCCTATGATACACTTACCTTGCTCTGCCCGTGATCAGAGGCTCCCGACAGCCGCCCAGTTGCACCCATTGGAAAAGTTCCCTCTGCGGCATCCCACACCCCTCCTGACGTGACTCCCGCTGTCCCGCACCTGCCCCTGTGTCTTTCTTCTTGTCTTTCTGTGTCCCTCCCTCCGTCTGTCTGTCCAAAGCAGCATTTCCTCCCCCACCAGTTCCCTGTGCACCTGCCCCTGTGTCTTTCTTCTTGTCTTTCTGTGTCCCTTCCTCCCTCTGTCTGTCTGTGCAAAGCTGCATTCCCTCCCCCACCAGCTCCCTGTGCCTGCATTAGCGTTTCCTGTACCCTCTTTCCCTTCCCACAGTCGCGACTACAAACAGTCTCGGGCCCGAGTCATTTGTCGGCCCCCCTCTTCCCTTACCGCGGGCCCGACTGGCGATTTAAGCAGCGTGTCAGCAGTCTTCACACGCTGCTTCAGGCCCTTCTACTGCCCTGATTTGCTCCGGACGTGCCAGAGTAAATCAGGGCAGTAGAAGGGCCTGAAGCAGCGTGTTAAGAGTGCTGACACGCTGCTTAAATCGCCAGTCGGGCCCGCGGTAAGGGAAGAGGGCGGCGGCAAATGAGTCGGGTCCCGGACAGCGGAAAGTTGCTGGGCTCATTGGTGGTGGCGCTGAGTGGCCGCGATCTCTCTCCTCCCAGACCCCCCCCCCCCCCGGAGGAACGGAGATCGATTTGCCGCCATTTTGAAGATCGTTCTGCCCTGCTCCTTGCCTTAGTATATTTTTAAGTTGAAAGACACAGCGGCGGCGGCTCCTCTCAAGATCCCCGACTGCATTGGACTTCTGACGCAGGTGGGGATCGGGAGAGGAGCCGCTGCCTGGTCTTTCAACTTAAAAATATAGTAAGGCAATGAGCAGGGCAGAGCGAAGAACATTGATTCCCATAAGATCATCCGCCTCGGGGGAGACAACCGCCGCGTCCGACATGAGCCTCGGGGGAGGAGAGAGGACTTCAGGCAAGGAGCAGGGCAGGTCAAAAAACAGCACGGGCCGACAGCCTCCGTGTCCGACATCCGTCTCGGGGGAGGAGAGAGAGAGTGTTTCCGGCGCACTCCTATCTGAGATGCTGTACATCTCACGGAAAACGGACCCACGCGATGGAACTGCGCATGCGCGGCCTAGCGTTTTATTATATTAGATACCGCCAAAGCCAAATAAGTTGAAGGCGGTTTACAGCAAGAGGCGCTGGACAATCAGCGAAGAGGTTACAATCAAAGTCAGCAATACAATCTTACATAATAAAGTATATGAATGCTAAAAGGTTCAAAGGGTTACAGAATTGAATAAGAAGTGCTGAGTAGATTCTTAGTTAACAAATTTCATCTCTGATTGCTTCCTTCACCGCTACAGTAAGCCACGCCAGTTCCTTGTTCTTTTTACTCTTGTAATCCCTTGTTGATATGCAGTATATATAGATTTTGCGCTTCGGTGACTTTGTCCTTAAAAAGGGACCATGTCTGCTCTATGGGAGGGGCCTTATACAATCTGAGCCAATCACAGCCTCAGTTCCCTCCCCAGATGCATCGTGAAGGGGCCTAAGGCTCTGATTGGCCCGGACACACTTCAAACTGTTCTTTCAAGACCATGGCCATCCTGTGATTCTGCATATCAATCAGCATCACTCCTCCTTCATAAAGGAGGGCTGTGCGCTTGGGGACTGGAGCCACTATACAGTCTACCTTTGGCTGATAAAACAGATGCTCAAACTCTGGGGCCATGGAATAAAGCCTGGACATAGCTATTACCACCTTTAAAGAGCTTTCTAGGGTCTCCCACTGTTCTATGACTAGAGCAGTGATTTCCTGGAAGATTGTACTTGTAGATTCAATTCTTTGACCGTAGCTGCAATAAAATGGTGGATTGAAACAGACTTAAACAGCCAGTAAATGTAGGGACCATCACCCTGATCGAGGGCCACAAAGGCATCCTGCTCGACAGAACTAAAATTGGAACCGGAGTTATCCAGGATTAGTCCAGAGCCCCAAGAAAAAGGAGGCATGGAATCTGACTGCCTACTCAGCTAGTCTGGGTTTAGTGGTCGCTGGTACTGGGAAACAGATCACTTACCCCTAGAAGTGAAGACATTCTCTGAAAACACTGTGGCATGCTCTTTGGCTGCAAATTATGGCCCGGGTCTGCTGAAAATGCTTTGCACATGAGTTGGACAAATTCTGGGGAGAACCCTAAGTAAGGGGTCTCAATGCACCGAAGCCAGCGAAAAAGTGAACTTTTGAAAAGAAAAATTGAGCAGAGCAGACCAGAAACACCTCTGCACGGTTAGAAAGAAGAAGGAAAAACTGAAGGGGGGCACTATTCTCCACTGCCAATGTGGGAGGTTCTGAAAGCTGTGAGAATCACCCTTCTGCAAAACCCGGTTTGAGGGGTTTGGAACAAATGCTTCCAACACAGCAGAGGAAAGGCCAGGGCCGGATTAATGGATAGGCCCAGTAGGCACGTACCTAGGTCCCAAATTTGTCAGGGGGGGGGGTCCGCTGAAGAAAGAGGCCTCAAGTGTTTGTTTGTTTTTTTTCCTTGGGCAACAAGGGCTCCCCTGGGAAAGATCAGCGGCGCTACACCCCCCCCCCCCTGGGAAAGACCGGCAGCGCTATCTCCCCCCCCCCGGGAGATCAACAACACTGTCCTTCTCCTTGCATCGACAACAACAAACTGGAATGTGACGTCGGAGGGGGTGGATTGGCAGACGCAAGGAGTTGCTACAAGATCCCGTGATTACTGCGTCTGCTGGTCCAACCCCTCCGACATCACTTAGTTCTTCCCTGAGCAAAGCCAGTAGACGCAGTCATCGCGGGACCTTGCAGCAAATCCTTGCATCTGCTGGTCCACCTCCTCCAACGTCACATTCTGGTTTGTTGCTGTTGATGCAAGGAGGAGGGCAGCATTGTCGATCTCCCAGGGGGGCATGTTGCCAAAAGAAAAAAACAAACACTTGAGGCCTCTTTCTTCAGCGGGCCCCCTCTGACGTAGAAGGGTGGTGGAGGGAGAGAAAGGGGCTAGGGTGGTATGGAAGGGTGTTGGTGGAGGGAGAGAAAGGGGGCAGGGTGGTATGGAAGAGTGGTGGAAGGAGAGAAAGGGGGCAGACGCTGATGGAATTGGTGTGCAGGGAAAGGGGAGAGAGAGATAAGGGGGAAGGATACTGGATAGAATTGGGTTGAAGGGAAAGGGGGCAGATGCTGATGGAAGGGAGAGGAGAGAGTGAAATGCCTGACCATGGGGGTGTGAGAGAGAGAAGGGAAGGGAAGGAGAGGAGAGAGATGCCAGACCATTGGAGGAAGGAAGGGAAGATGATGGATGCCACACCAATGGGGGGGAAGAGATGGAAGGGAGAGCAGAGAATTTCTGGAAGCGGCATTAAAAAGAGAGCAGATGCCATATGGAAGAGGCAGAAAGACGGCAGACAGTGAATGGAATGTAGAGAATGATGAGAAGATGAGGAAAACAGAAACCAGACAACAAAGGTAGAAAAATATTTCTATTTGTTTTATTTATTTCTTTTTGCTTTAAGATAAAGTAGTATTGTAGCTGTTTTGATAATCGTTTATTAATAGAAAATGGAAATAAGGTGATCCTGTTTATTGGACTAATTTTAATATATTTTATACTAATTCAGAAACCATAACTCCTTTCCTCAGGTCAGGAGAGGGATACTGTAACAGCAGTATAGTTTACTGACCTGAAGAAAGAGGTTTTAACCTCTGAAAGCTAAAATGACAGGCACTAAATTTTCTTCCCATCTTGCCCCATGCCTCCTACTCAAATGCAAAATATAAATTGGTGGGTTTCCCAAAGCTCTGCCAGCTGAAGATCTCTTCCTCTAGGAAGGAAGGGGAGATTTGTTTAAAGATGTTTGGAGGAATCATAGAAGAAAAACTGTACACTGGCACTGGTATAGTAATCTTTGTTGTTTGTTTTGAATTTTAAAAAAAATAAAGTGGAAACAAAGAAGTAAGTAAATAAATGGGGGTGGGGCATTGGGCGGGGCATGGTGGGGCGGGGCAGGGGGCCCCAGTGTACTTGTGTGTCTAGGGACCCTCAACGAATTAATCCTGCCCTGGGAAAGGCCCAGCCGGGGCTGTCCAGAAGCAGCCTGTTTATGGTGCTGCCTCTGCTCACCGGTTGCCATTACTGCTTCAATTAAGTGAGGGGGAAGGGTTTGTCAGGACCAGCTGCCGCTGCTGCTTCAGAGGCCAGAGGGAGGGAGGTTTGTGGCTGCCAATGATGCTTCGGGAGAGCTGCAGGCACTGAGGGAGGGAGAGCATATCCGGGAGTGTGGTGGGGGGGGGGGGGGGGAGGAGGTGGATCACAAGTGTATGTGGAGGGAAAGAAGGGAAATGGATGCTGGACCTGCAGATGAAGGAAAAATTATGTTCTTACCTGTTAATTTTCTTTCCTTTAGACGCAGCAGATGAATCCAGAGACCAGTGGGATAGCAGACATCTACCAGTAGGTGGAGATAGAGAAACTGATTAACAGGTGGTCCTATCAGTTGGCACTCCTCCTGTATCTCCAGTATTGCTCCTTGCCCAAGCATCCGGAACTAGGAAATATTGAGCATGTAAAAACTTCTTTCCATCAATCAATTGCCAAGGGCAAAATACAGAATACAACTACCAACAATAACAAAACTGAAATGTGCAACAAAGAAACTGACAGACCATCTTCGGAAAGGGTGGGGTTCTGGATTCATCTGCTGCGTCTAAAGGAGAGAAAATTAACAGGTAAGAACATAATTTTTCCTTCCTATTCAACAGCAGCAGATGAATCCAGAGACCAGTGGGATGTAGCAAAGCAATCCTCAATCTGGGTGGGAAGCAAAAGCAGCCTCCGCAATAACCGAAGCACCAAATCTAGCCTCCGCACGCGCAGCGACATCCAACCGGTAATGCCTAGCAAATGTAGTCTTAGAAGACCAAGTAGCCGCACGACAAATCTCCTCCAAGGACAGACCCCTGGACTTGGCCCAAGAGGTAGCCATCGCTCGGGTTGAGTGGGCACAAAGCTTGTCTGGCAAGAGCTTCCCTGCTATCAAGTAAGTGGAAGCAATGGCCTCTCTGATCCAACGAGTGATGGAAGCCTTGGACGCTGCCAAACCCTTGTTGCGTCCTGCGAATAACACAAAGATGTGGTCTGAACGAAGAAAGTCGTTAGTAACCTGCAAATAATGTAAAAGAATTCTACGCACATCAAGGAAACACAATGAAGAGAATCACTCCCCCCAGTCCTCCCGCCGAAAAGCAGGAAGGAAGAGAGACCGGTTCACAAGGAAGGAAGACACCACCTTAGGAAGAAACGAAGGTACCATCTGAAAGGAGACTCCAGAATCTGAAATGCGCAAAAAAGGATCCCTGCAAGACAACGCCTGCAACTCTGAAACCCGATGGGCAGAAGCCATGGCCACCAAAAACACCGCCTTCAACGTGACAGCCTTTATAGTTGCTTTAGATAATGGTGCAAGTGGGGCCTTCCGCAACCCCCCAAAGGACAATGTTAAGACTCCACTCTGGTCCGAATATGGTATACACCTTTCAGGAAACGAACCACATCAGGCTGAGACATCAGGGTAGAATGAGATACCCGGCCTCTGTAACATGCAATGGCCGCCACCTGAATCTTAAGGGAATTATAGGCCAACCCTTTGGCAACGCAGTCCTGCAAAAACGAAAGAATATCAGACAGAGAAGCCAGGAAGGGCGATAGTCCCCGAGTAGCACACCAAGACTCGAAAACCCGCCAGACTCTAGCATATGAGGTAGAAGTAGATCTCTTTTTGACTTGAAGAGTGGAAATAACCTGCTCTGAATATCCCCTACGCCTCAGCCTCGACCTTTCAAGAGCTAGGCCGTAAAACCAAAGTGGGACGGATTTTCCATGTAGATCGGACCCTGCGACAGCAAGTCCGGAGTCACCGGAAACGTCAACCGATCGCCCGTTGACAGTCGTATCACGTCCACATACCAGGGATGACGCGGCCAATCCGGAGCCACCAGGATCACCCTGCCCGGAAAGTGAGTTATGCGATGTAAGACCCTACCTATCATCGGCCAAGGAGGAAACACATAAAGGAGACAATCTGGAGGCCATGGAAGCACCAAAGTGTCTACCCCCTCTGACTCCCGCTCGCTGTGCCTACTGAAGAACCGAGGGAGTTTCGCATTTCGAGATGAGGCCATGAGATCCATCTCCGGAAGATCCCACTTCTGAACTATCAGGTCGAACGCCTGAGTGGAGAGTCCCCATTCTCCAGGATCTAGAAGATTTCTGCTAAGGAAGTCTGCCTTAACAGTTGCGTGTCCCGCAATGTGCGCCGCCGAAAGAAGAGGAAGATGAACTTCCATCCATTGAAGTAGGACCATTGCCTCGCTTGCTAATTGAGGATTTCTTGTTCCTCCTTGCAAGTTGATATAGGCCACCGCCTTGACACTGTCCGAAAAGACCCTTGTCGGTCGGTCTTGAATCATGGATTGAAACACCTGAAGCGCAAGCCTGATCACCCTCAACTCTAGCATATTGATTGACCACTGAGCCTCCTCCTGAGACCATACTCCCTGCGCTGAGGATTGAAGGCACTGAGCACCCCATCCCAGCAGACTGCATCTGTCGTAATCAGTCCAGAGTCACAAGCGGCATGCCTTTGAACAGATTGATCTCATTGAGCCACCAATGTATGCTGAGTGAAGTGAGAGAATTCCACTGAAGGTGACAACTGTAGTCCTGAGACACCGGGGACCACCGTGAAAGAAGGGACTGCTGCAACGGTCTCATGTGAAAGCGAGCCCAGGGCATCATCTCCAGAGCCGCCACCATCGACCCCAGAACTTGCACATAATCCCAAAGTCTTGGCCTGGGTGACTGGAGAAGTAGGCGACTGCAACTTCACTCCCCGGTCCCTGGGTAGAAACACCTTCCTCAGACTTGTGTCAAACCGCACTCCCAGATGCTCCAACGATTGGGATGAGGTAAGCGAGCTCTTTGGAAAGTTGATGACCCACCCCAAAGATTTAAGAAGAGAAATCACCCTCCGGGTTACTGACAAACTCTCTTGTCTGGAAGATGCACGGATCAACCACTCATCCAAGTAAAGATGAACTCGAATCCCCTCTTTGCAAAGAAATGCCGCCACCACTACCATTACCTTTGAAAAGGTGCGTGGAGCTGTGGCGAGACCAAAAGGCATCGCCCAAAACTGATAATGGTGGCCTAGAACCGCAAACCGAAGAAATCGTTGATGCGGAGGCCAAATAGGGATATGCAAGTAAGCCTCTTTGAGATCGAGGGACGTCAGGAACTCCCCTGGTTGAACTGCTGCAATGACCGAGCGGACCGTTTCCATCCGGAAATGTTGGACATGGAGAAATTTGTTAACCCGTTTGAGTTCCAGCACTGGTCTGACCGACCCTCCCTTCTTGGGCACAACGAAGTAAATGGAATATCTGCCCTTGCCCATTTCCACAGGAGGAACTGGAACCACCGCCCAGAGATCCAGAAGCACTTGAAGGGTGAGCTGCACTGAGGCTCTTTTGGTTGCTCCAGTGCAAGGGGATACCAAGAAAGAATCTGCGACAGGAAAGGAAAATTCCATCTGTTGGGTCCACTGCAGACATGCCCGTGCCGCATAGGAACTGCACACAGCCGCCTGCAATGTAACCGCTGCTACTTCAAAGGACATCTTGTGAAGATTCTATCTTCCGATCCTGGATGTCTTTTAGCGCAATACCTCCCTCAACTGGCAATGTAGTCTTTTTGGTAACCGCAGCCACCAAAGCGTCCACCCTCGGGAGCTTAAACTTTTCCAGCTCATCCTGAGCGAGAGGGTACAACTGCCTCATGGCTTTCGTCACCCAGAGACCGGCTTCCGGCGTATCCCATTGAGCCATAATAAGCTCCTGCATGGCTTCATGAACTGGAAAGGATCTAGGTGGTTTCCGCTTACCCGCCATAAGAGGGTTAGCAGACCCTGATACTATGGGATCCCCGTGAGAGATGTTCAACCCTTGTAATGCCTTAGATATCAATGAGGAAAGTTCTTCCCTGTGAAAAAGACGGAGCGCCATAGGATCATCTACTTCTCTACCAAGCGCCTACTCCGTGTCCAAATCAGGCACCTCGCCCTCTTCCAAAGACTCAGGAAGAGCCAGAGACAAGGGGGAGACCGAAGCAGAATCCCCATCATCTGCAAGAGCCAGCCTGCGACGTTTAGCTGTCTGAGACTGCCTCAGATTGGAAGAAGTAGGCTGGAGCAAAGAAACATTCACATCCATTGTCTGTGCAGGCTGAGAGCTCTGCAATAAAAAGGCACGGTGCATTAACATAACGAATTCAGGAGAAAAAGAGCCCTGAACCAACCCTGCCAGCACTGCCTGTATAGTGTCCTGCAGCGAAACCGCGGCCCCCCCAAGCTCACCAGAACCGCCGACAGCTGCTAAACTCTTCCCAGCCGTCGACGTGCACTGAAGCGTGGCGGGCTCTACCACGAACGAAGGGGAGCTCGGCCGTGCTTCACCAGCACGGGAAAAAACAGACTCGCTCGCCGGCAATGAAATATCTTCCGTCGAAGCATCGGTACACCAAGTGGTACATAGCTCCGACGGTGTTCTGCACTTCCCACAGCGCGAACACCTCTTAACCGTTTCTGCCGCCATTTTTATTTATTTATTTATTTTTATTTAAAGCAAAAGCACCACAGAGCAGCAAGTACGACAGACAACACCACCCCGTACACAAAACCGTCTGGAAACCCGAATTCAGCACAAGGCAACCGAGAAAGAAAATTTTTACTCACCAAAAACACTCCTTACCCGATCGAACAGGAAATAAGTTATGGCTGGTAGTTGTAAGCTGAAAGCTGACAGGGAAGTACAGCACAGATCACTCACTGTGAGGCTCTTTTTTTTTTTAAAGGAAAGAAGAAAATATAGAGCCCAAAGTAAACTCCTCAATCCACTGGAGGGGAGGGTAGAGCAGGGACCTGGGGTGGCCCAAGTGTAACTCCCAATGCTGACACCGTTCAGCCAGTCATCCCTTTCTGTCTGAAGAGAAATACTCTCAACAGCAGAAAATGATTATTGCACCAAAATTCCTCAGGCACAGCCAGAATTCAGGAACTAGTTGAATAGTGACCATCACCTGCTGGGAGATAGAGCATACTGGAGATATAGGAGGAGTGCCAAATGATAGGACCACCTGTTAATCAGTTTCTCTATCTCCACCTACTGGTAGATGTCTGCTATCCCACTGGTCTCTGGATTCATCTGCTGCTGTTGAATAGGAAATGTATGAGAGAGGAGATGGATGAATGCTGGAGGAACAGCGGCGTGCAGGAGACGCTAGAGGATCGGAGAGGAGAGGAGAGGAGCTGGTAAACACAGCAGGAGGCAGAGCAAGGCGCTAGCAGCGCCAGAAACCTAGTGGGGCTTGCGGGGTCGCGGCGAGAGGAAGCTCCGCCCACCCCATCACATCAGCAGTCAGCGTCCGGGCTCCTCCATTAAAGGAGGCGAGCCAACAGGTGCTGCTCTAATCGCGGCGTACAGGAGACGCTAGAGGATCAGAGAGGAGAGGAGAGGAGCTGGTAAACGCAGCGGGAGGCAGAGCAAGGCGCTAGCAGCACCAGAAACCTAGTGGGGCTTGCGGGGTTGCGGCGAGAGGAAGCTCCGCCCACCCCACCGCGTCAGCAGTCAGCGTCCGGGCTCCTCCATTAAAGGAGGTGAGCCAACGGCGCGCAGCCATTCGGCGAGCGGCAAAGGCGCTCGCCTTAGCGAGAGCGCCTTTGCGAAGAGCCTTAAGGAGAGCCTTACAGGAGAGCCAATTCTAGGACAACAGGACACTAGCGGTCCTACAGGCACCCTAACCTCAATCTTACATCCTACAAGCACCATAATCTTACACCACACATCTTTTACCCTATAATCGTTCCTCCAAATCATTCACCCTAAGCACCCTACTGCTTAGATCTCTGACATCCTAACTTTCAACTCTGACATCCTAACTCTCAACTCTGACATCCTAACTTTCAACTCTATCCATCAGACGCCCTACCCTAACATACTATCTTTCTCTCTCATTTACTCTCTCTCACCTACTATCTCTCACTTATTCTCTCTCATTTACTCATTGACATTAATCTCTCTCATTTACTCATTTGCAGGCAGATCACTTACATTATCTAAGTATGGCAGGGCGCACAAGAAGTGTGAAGCCTACAAGCAAGATTGGAATTCCCCACATGGAGGTGATTCGGGAGGTGACCTCAGCCTACGCACAGACGGAGGAGGACACAACACCGGGGAAGGAGGTCTCCGTCCAGACCGAGGCCATCCCGCAGCAGTACAACACGGCCTCTACACAAACAGAGGAGGTCGTCCAACAGGACGACGTCATCATGGAGGAATTACAGAGCCTCAGGGAGGAGGTGAAACGCCTGAGAGACATTAGAGAGGATAAGGCCTACATCGGTGGACTAGTGCAGGAGCTGTCCCAAATCACCGAACAGGCCCATGACAGGTCCCTCACTGAGACACCAGGGCCGTCGACGATGAGTCCTACTGTTGGAATCCAGGAGATGGCTGGAGATGCTGACTCCTGGCAGCTAGTGACCTCCTCCACAGGTAAACGTAGGAGACCCCCCCCCCCCCATCTACAATCTCTTCACCTTCTTATTCTTTCTCTTACCAGGGTAGCTCCACATCGACTCCACAACTCAACCTGAGGAACAGATTCCAGGTCTTGCAAGAAGAGACTATCGACTTGAAACAGGAAGAGACTACCGACGTTCAACACACGACTCCATCTCCGGCCACAACAGATCGACCCCCCCAAAAGAAGCGCAGAGTAATAGTCATCGGGGATTCCATGCTGAGAGGCACCGAGGGACCAATATGCAGACCGGATATGCAGTTGAGGGAGGTCTGCTGCCTGCCGGGAGCCAGAATACGGGACGTGACCGCCAGACTTGATAGACTTCTCAGGCCCCGAGACCACTTTCCCATGCTGCTCATCCACGTCGGAACAAATGACACTGCCAGGAACGCGCCGGAGGACATAGCTAGAGACTTCGGAGCTCTGGGGGAAAAGCTGAAGCAGACAGGAGCACAGGTAGTATTCTCCTCTATTCTTCCTGTTAGGGGCAAGGGAAGAGATAGAGACAAACGCATCCTGAAGACAAACGAATGGCTACAGCGATGGTGCCGAGAATTGAACTTCGGATTCCTAAATCATGGAGAGGCACTACAGGGACTCCAGGAACCAGACGGACTTCACCTGACCAGCAGAGGTAAGAACGTCTTCGGACACCGTTAAGCCCGCCTGCTTCGAAGGGCTTTAAACTAGGTAAGTCAGGGGAGGGCACCCACTTATATACCAGTGCAGTAAGAAACAATCCTGATGTGGTGATCCAAAACTGCGCTTCTAAGTCCGAGATAAGTACCCTCACTGCTAAAAGTTCATTAGGAGACACTTTGAGTCAGATAGGAAACTCTCTACAGGGGTTAAACAAACGCACAGAGTGGAGAGCTATGTATGTTAACGCACATAGTTTAGGGAATAAATTTCTAGAACTGGAAACAGAAATTGTGAATGCCGACCTAGATGTGGTGGCAATATCAGAAACATGGTTCACGGACTCCCATGGGTGGGATACAACTATACCAGGATACAACCTGATTCGACAAGACAGGAAGGGTAAGCTAGGAGGAGGGGTAGCACTTTACATCAAAGAGAACATCAAAATAACCATGATCACAGATGTTAAGTACACCGGGGAATCCATCTGGGTCAACCTGGCCAGAGGTGGAGAAAAGTGCCTGTACCTTGGTGTGGTATACAGACCCCCAAGACAAACAGAGGACAAGGATAACGAATTGATTGAAGACATTGAAAATATTACACTACGGGGGGGACACTGTTCTGCTAGGGGACTTCAACATGCCCGATGTAGACTGGAACACACTCTCAGCGACAACTTGTGGTAGTAGGAGGATTTTGACGTCCATGATGGGAGTACAGCTCAAACAAATGGTGCTAGAGCCCACTAGGGCCGAGGCCATCCTAGACCTCGTACTTACAAACGGCGAGAGTGTCTCGGAGGTCTCAGTGGGAGAAACGCTAGCTACCAGTGACCATAACATGGTATGGTTCAACCTCAGGAAAGGCTTCCCTAAATCACAAACAAAAACAAGGGTACTCAATTTCCGGGGCACTGATTTCGCACGTATGGGAGATTTCGTCCATCAGACACTGCAGGATCAAGAAGCAATTGATAATGTGGAAGCCATGTGGTCAAACCTGAAATTGACCCTACACGAGGCAACTATCCGCTACATAAAATCGGCAAATAAACAACAAAGAAACAAAAAACCCCAATGGTTCACTGAAGAGGTCGCGTACCTCGTCAAGGAGAAAAAAAGAGCGTTTCTTTCATACAAACGTACGGGAACAGGTGAAGCTAACATTGAATATAGGACCAGGTCTGCAGCAGTCAAAACAGCAGTCAGGGAGGCCAAACTTGCAGTGGAAGAAACTCTAGCAAAGAACATTAAGAAAGGGGACAAATCCTTCTTCAGATACATTAGTGACAGGAAAAAAAACACAAACGGGATAGTACGCCTCAGAACACCGGATGGGAACTACGCGGAAACAGATTCCGATAAAGCCAAACTACTGAATGAGTACTTCTGCTCGGTTTTTACCTGCGAGGCACTGGGGCAAGGGCCACATCTGGAAGCAATGTCAAGCGTGGAAGACCCATTTCAGAATTTTGAGTTCACACCAGCTGATGTCTACAGCGAATTGTCAAGACTCAAGGTGAGCAAAGCCATGGGTCCAGACGAATTGCACCCAAGAGTGCTCAGAGAGCTGTGCGATGTCCTGGCGGAACCATTAGCCATGCTCTTCAATCTCTCCCTAAAAAAGGGGAGAGTCCCCCTGGACTGGAAAACAGCGAATGTTGTTCCTCTGCACAAGAAGGGTTGCAGAGCGGAGGCTGCGAATTACCGTCCAGTGAGTCTTACATCGATAGTATGTAAACTCATGGAAACACTAATTAAACCTAAGTTGGACACGATCTTGAATGAGGGGAATCTTACGGATCCTAGTCAGCATGGATTCACTAAGGGTAGGTCGTGTCAATCCAACCTCATCAGCTTCTTTGATTGGGTAACAGGAAAGTTGGACTCAGGAGAGTCTCTAGACATAGTATATTTGGATTTCAGCAAAGCTTTTGACAGCGTCCCACACCGCAGGCTACTAAACAAGATGAAATCAATGGGGTTGGGTGAGACGATAACTGCATGGGTCAATGATTGGCTGAGTGGTAGACTTCAGAGGGTGGTGGTCAACGGTACCCTCTCTGAAACAACAGAAGTGACCAGCGGAGTGCCTCAGGGCTCGGTCCTGGGTCCTCTCCTTTTTAACATATTCATAAGGGACTTGACACGAGGACTACAGGGTAAAGTAACATTATTCGCCGATGACGCAAAACTGTGCAACATAGTAAGTGGAAGCTTTTTACAGGATAGTATGACACAGGACCTTCGTACGTTGGAAAACTGGTCCTCGACATGGCAGCTATGAAATGTAAGGTCATGCACCTCGGTAGCAGAAATCCGTGCAGAACTTACACCTTAAATGGAGTAACATTAGCTAGGACCTCAGTAGAACGAGATTTGGGAGTAATCATCAGTGCAGACATGAAGGCTGCCAAACAGGTGGAGAAGGCCACATCCAAGGCAAGGCAAATGATGGGATGTATCAATAGAGATTTCGTCAGTCGGAAACCAGAAGTCATAATGCCGCTGTACAGAACCATGGTGAGACCTCATCTGGAATACTGTGTGCAATTCTGGAGGCCACATTACCGTAAAGACGTGCTTAGAGTCGAGTCGGTTCAGCGGATGGCCACTAGGATGATCTTGGGGTTCAAGGGTCTCTCGTACGAAGAGAGACTGAGCAGACTGCGGCTCTACACTCTAGAGGAACGAAGGGAGAGGGGGGACATGATTGAGACATTTAAATTCATCACAGGACATGTCGAGGTGGAAGATGACATCCTCTTCCCCAAAGGACCCTAGACCACAAGAGGGCATCAGCTTAAACTTAGAGGGGGGGAATTTAGTAGTGACACCAGGAAGTATTTTTTCACGGAGAGGGTGGTAGACCACTGGAATAAACTTCCAGTGCAGGTGGTCGAGGCCACCAGCGTGCTCGACTTTAAGAGTAAATGGGACTTTTACGTTGGATCCCTACGTAGGACGAGTCACTAGCATCTAGACTTATTGGGGTGGGTCAGTAGAGTGGGCAGACTTGATGGGCTATAGCCCTTTTCTGCCATCTTTCTATGTTTCTTTCTAACAGAGTGACTCAGACCAGAAGGGGGAGGTGGTAGGGAGACAAAACTGCAGTTGAAGTGAGAGAGAGAACGGAGGAGGCTAGAACCTGAGAAGGAAAAGGCAGAAAGGAATTTCAGGCCTTAGGATAGAGGAATTCTTTGCTTTTTATTTATTGTATTTCAATATTAATATCACGTCAATACAGAGTTTATGGTATGGTACAGAGTATAGTATTACTTAGGTCTGTTTTTATGTTGAAATGATTTTTATTAATGTTTAAAACATAAACCACAACATAATACAAACTGGAAAATACAACATACTCCCATGCTAACCCCCTTCCCAAACCAAGCTAACCATATCAACTGAAAGCAATATTTAAATTACCTCCCCAAGGAACTGGACTCTTATATTCCCAAGGATAAGAGAAAGAAAATAGAGAAGCATGAAGAAAAACAGAAAACCAGAAACATAGGAAAAAAAATAAAATTTGGGTTTCCATGGCCTGTTTTTAATGGTAACTCTGAAGCAACCAGAAAGCACAGTTACTTACCGTAACAGGTGTTATCCAGGGACAGCAAGCAGATATTCTTAACGCATGGGTGACGTCACCGACGGAGCCCCGGTACGGACCTTTTTAACTAGAAAGTTCTAGTTGGCCGCACCGCACATGCGCGAGTGCCTTCCCGCCCGACGGAGGAGAGCGTGGTCCCCAGTTAAGATAAGCCAGCTAAGAAGCCAACCCGGGGAGGAGGGTGGGACGTAAGAATATCTGCCTGCTGCCCCTGGATAACACCTGTTACGGTAAGTAACTGTGCTTTATCCCAGGACAAGCAGGCAGCATATTCTTAACGCATGGGTGACCTCCAAGTTAACAGAGAGGGAGGAGGGATGGTTGGCCATTAGGAAAATAAATTTTGTAACACAGATTGGCCGAAGTGTCCATCCCGTCTGGAGAAGGCATCCAGACAGTAGTGAGTAGTGAACGTGTGAACTGAGGACCAAATGGCAGCCTTGCAGATTTCCTCGATGGGTGTGGAACGGAGGAAAGCCACAGAAGCAGCCATAGCTCTGACCCTGTGGGCCGGGACAGCACCTTCCAGTGAGAGACCGGCCCGAGCATAACAGAACGCAATACAGGCAGCAAGCCAGTTGGAAAGTGTCCGTTTAGAGACAGGACGACCTAGACGGTTAGATCGAAGGTCAGGAAGAGCTGAGGGGACGAGCGGTGAGCCCTGGTACGGTCAAGGTAGTATGCAAGGGCACGCTTACAATCCAGCGTGTGCAACGCCTGTTCCCCAGGATGAGAATGGGGTTTAGGGAAAAAGAAAGATAGGCAACACAATGGACTGGTTGAGGTGAAAAGCCGAGACCACCTTGGGAAGGAATTTAGGATGGGTACGCAGAACCACCTTGTCATGGTGAAAAACAGTGAACGGTGGATCGGCGACCAGTGCATGCATCTCACTAACCCTCCTCGCAAAGGTGATGGCAATGAGGAAAAGCACCTTCCATGTTAGAAGTTTGAGCGAAGTTGTGGCAAGAGGCTCAAAAGGGGGTTTCATGAGGGCTGATAAAACCACATTCAGGTCCCAGACGACAGAAGGAGGCTTCAGAGGTGGTTTGACATTGAAGAGGCCTCTCATGAACCGGGAAACCAGTGGATGAGCCGTGAGAGGTTTTCCGAGGATAGGCTCATGAAACGCAGTGATGGTACTGAGGTGGATTCTGATTGAGGTAGACTTGAGGCCAGCGTCGGACAGAGAGAGCAAATAGTCCAGTACAGTTTCCACCGCTAATGAGGTGGGATCGTGATGATGCAGTAGACACCAAGAGGAGAACCTGGTCCACTTCTGATGGTAACATTGGAGGGTGGCCGGTTTCCTGGAGGCATCCAAAATGCGAAGGACAGGCTGAGACAGATTCTCTGGAGAGGTCAGCCCGAGAGAAACCAAGCTGTCAGGTGGAGCGAAGACAGATTGGGATGCAGTAGAGACTGACGTTGCTGCGTAAGTAGAGTAGGAAACACAGGAAGAGGAATGGGCTCCCTGGAGCTGAGCTGAAGCAGGAGGGAGAACCAGTGTTGGCGAGGCCACCGAGGAGCGATGAAAATCATGGTGGCCCTGTCCCTGCGGAGTTTGGATAACGTCCGCAACATCAGAGGTAGTGGAGGAAAGGCATAGAGGAACCAATCCGTCCAGTCGAGCAGGAATGCATCTGGGGTCAGACGATGAGGAGAGAAGAGTCTGGAACAGAACTGGGGCAGCTGATGATTGTGAGGCGCTGCAAAGAGGTCCACCTGCGGAGTGCCCCAGCGAGCAAAGATGGAGTGGAATGTTGAAGGATCCAGAGTCCACTCGTGAGGTTGAAGGATGCGGCTGAGATTGTCGGCCAGGGAGTTCTGTTCGCCCTGGATATAGACAGCCTTGAGGAAGAGATTGCGGGCCGTGGCCCAGGTCCAGATGCTGAGAGCCTCCTGACAAAGGAGGCGAGATCCGGTGCCGCCTTGCTTGTTTATGTAGTACATGGCGACTTGGTTGTCTGTGCACAGGAGAAGAACCTGAGGGCAGAGAAGGTGCTGGAAGGCCTTGAGAGCATAGAACATGGCTCTGAGTTCCAGGAAATTGATGTGATGTTGACACTCCTGAGGGGTCCAGAGTCCCTGGGTGCGTAGATCTCCCAGGTGAGCTCCCCACGCATAGGGGGAGGCATCCGTGGTTATGATCATGGAGTGAGGGGGTAGATGAAAGAGTAGACCCCTGGAAAGATTTGAGGAGTTCAACCACCATTGAAGAGATTGCTGAAGAGACGATGTCACAGAGATGGGATGAGAAAGAAGATCCGTGGTCTGTGACCATTGGTTGGCAAGAGTCCATTGAGGTGTCCTGAGGTGGAGTCGTGCCAGAGGAAGCACATGGACCGTCGAAGCCATGTGGCCCAGGAGGACCATCATCTGTAAGGCAGGAATGGAGTGATGAAGGAGCACCTGACGACAGAGGTGGAGCAGGGTCCGTTGACGGTCGGAGGGGAGAAACGCCCTCATTAGTGTGGTGTCGAGAACTGCTCCAATGAACTGAAGTCGCTGTGTGGGAAGCAGATGCGACTTGGGGTAGTTGATCTCGAACCCCAGGAGATGGAGGAAAGAGATGGTGTGATGAGTGGCTTGTAGCACAAGTGGAGACGTAGGTGCTTTCACCAACCAGTCCAAGTAGGGGAACACCTGGAGGTTGTGAGACCTGAGGAAGGCCGCCACCACAATAAGGCACTTGGTGAACACCCTGGGCGATGAAGCAAGGCCAAAAGGTAGCACTTTGTACTGATAGTGACGGTGCTGTATCTGAAACCGTAGGTAGCGACGTGAAGTCGGATTGATTGGGATGTGAGTGTAGGCCTCTTTGAGGTCCAGGGAACATAGCCAGTCATGTTGAGAGAGAAGAGGGTAAAGCGTGGCAAAGGAGAGCATTCTGAACTTCTCCTTGACCAGACACTTGTTGAGGTTCTTGAGATCGAGGATGGGACGAAGGTCTCCTGTCTTCTTGGGAACCAGGAAGTAGCAGGAGTAGAATCCCTGACCCCTTTGGTCCGGAGGCACCTCTTCGATGGCATTGAGAAGAAGGAGGGATTGGACCTCCCTCAGGAGGAGGGGGGGTTGGGAGGAGTGAGAAGCAGACTCTACGGGAGGATTGTCTGGTGGAAGAGTCTGGAAGTTGAGAGAGTAGCCGTGGCGAATGATGTTGAGGACCCATTGGTCTGATGTGATGACCTCCCAACGGCTGAGGAAGATTTGGAGGCGACCTCCGATAGGCTGAGGAAGAGGCAATGATGATGGGAGTCTGGCTATGCCCTGGAGGAAAAAGTCAAAAGGGCTGAGATGGTTTTGACGGAGGGAGAGGCTTGGCAGGTTGGTGAGACTGTGAGCGAGCCTGAGATTGATGCTGTTGACGAGGTCGGCGAGGCTGCTGTTGAGGCGGGTTGAGAGGTCTGGCCGAGAACCTGCGCTGGTAGGAAAACTGCTGTCTGTAGGTGCGAGCAGGTGGAGTCTTCTTTTTAGGTTTAATCAGAGTGTCCCACCTGGTCTCATGTGCTAAGAGTTTCTGGGTTGTTGAGTCCAGGGACTCTCCGAAGAGTTCATCACCCAGACAAGGTGCGTTAGCCAGGCGGTCCTGGTGGTTAATGTCCAGGTCAGAGACTCTCAGCCATGCCAAACGTCGCATGGCCACCGCCATGGCAGATGCGCGAGAGGTCAGCTCAAATGAGTCGTAGATGGAGCGAACCATGAATTTCCTGAGTTGGAGGAGGCCGGAAATATGTTGCTGGAAAAGAGGGACCTTACGTTCAGGAAGGTATTTCTGTAAGGAGGAGAGCTGTTGCACCAGATGCTTCATGTAGAAGGAGAAGTGGAAGGTGTAGTTGTTGGCTGTATTGGCTAACATGGCATTTTGGAAAAGGCGCTTACCAAATTTATCCATGGTTTTTCCCTCTCTGCCAGGAGGGGTGGAGGCATATACACTGGAACCCTGAGATTTTTTCAAAGTAGATTCCACCAGGAGGGACTCGTGGGGCAATTGAGGTTTATCAAACCCTGGGATTGGAATAACCCGGTACAAGCTATCCAATTTACGAGGGGCTCCAGGAACCGTGAGGGGAGCTTCCCAGTTTTTATAGAAAGTTTCCCGTAAGATGTCGTGGACGGGCAACTTCAGAAATTCTTTGGGAGGTTTCTCAAAGTCTAGGGCATCGAGGAAAGCCTGAGACTTTTTAGAGTCGGACTCTAAGGGAATGGAAAGAGCTGCTGACATCTCCCTAAGGAATTTGGAGAAAGAGGATTGCTCTGGTTTGGAGACGGTGTCGGTCATGGAGGGTTCTTCGTCGGTTGACGAAGCGTCCTCCTCGGTACCGTGAGGGGAGTCTTCCCACAAATCTGGGTCCCTAACGTCGGGGTGCGTACATTTGGACATCGGTGTGGAGGGCTCGGCATGGCGAGTCTTTGAAAGAGATTTGCCTGAGCGCACCGAGGCGGTACCGGGTGAGGAAGACCGATGTCGCTCCTGGGACCGGACAGGGGCGGCAGCATCACGGGTATATACTGTAGGTGTTTCTGCCAAGAGCACCGGCATGGAAGTATTAATCTGTACCGAGGGGGTCGACACCGATGGGACAGTGTGAGGCTCGGACCGGTCCCGTACCGGAAGGTGCGGTGCCAGCAACGCCGGCAACAGTTGTTGGAGCTGTTGTTGCAGCTGCTCCTGTAACTGTGTTTGGAGTATGGCCGCGATGCGGTCGTCCAGGAGAGGCACCGGTACCGCTTTTTTCTTCTTCGGTACCATAGGTGCTGCTCTACGCTCCGGCGATGAGGAGGCCGATGATGAGGCACTCACCGAGATCGGAGCAGAGCGTTTGCGGGGCCGGTGCGGTGCCAGGAGGGCCGGTGTCGCAACCGTGGCAGGAGGGCGCTCAAGGGAAGTGGGAGGCTTCTTAGCCGGCTTACCTGGGCCCAACGACCCCGAGGAAGGGTCCGGTGGTGTTGATGTCGTCGGTGCTGACTTTTGTGGTGCCGTCGACATCGCAGCCGGTTCCATGGCAGATCCGGTACCAAACAAAATATTTTGCTGGATCTGCCGATTTTTCAAAGTACGCTTTTTAAGCGTAACACAGCGGGTGCAGGTGTCAGCCCGATGCTCTGGACCCAAGCACTGGAGGCACCAATTGTGTGGGTCGGTGAGGGAGATCGGGCGTGCACACCGCTGGCACTTCTTAAAACCCGGTTGAGGGGGCATGAATGGAAACATGGCCTCCGCAAAATCGAACCTGGAGGCCTGTATGGTGGCAACAGGCCCCGCCGGGGCCGGCCTGAAAAAATAAGGAAAACTCGACGAGTTTTTTTTTTTTTAACAAAAATAAAGGGAATCCGATAAGAAAAAAGGAAAAAAAGTGAAAAAATACGCGAGCGGGAAGGCAAAAATTAGTTTTTCAACGGCCGTTGAAAACACATGCGTCTTCTTCGCTCTGCGGAAACGAAGAAACTGGGGACCACGCTCTCCTCCGTCGGGCGGGAAGGCACTCGCACATGCGCGGTGCGGCCAACTAGAACTTTCTAGTTAAAAAGGTCCGTACCGGGGCTCCGTCGGTGACGTCACCCATGCGTTAAGAATATGCTGCCTGCTTGTCCTGGGATAAATCACATTTATCTGGCATCTACCAATCCCCTTGGGTACTGTATTAGGCATTCCTCCCTCAGGGACGGTGAACACTTTCCAAAATGAACCCTGGTTATCTGCATGGAGGTGCATTGCAAGGCCATAGCCAATGAATCTGTCTATGACCAAGTTAAAAAAACACACTTCATTATTCTAGCAGTTTGTGTTATATTTATGATTTTCACATATTCACATTGTAGGCTCCTGATAAGAGATTAGCATCCCAATTTAATTACACTCATAGTGGACAACATACATAATTAGAAAGACCTTTCAAAGATATGAAACATTAATATTGCCTAAAACAAATGAGTTCTCCTGATTTTACTCATTTTAACTGCAAGTTAAAATGCAAATATATTACAAAATTATATAATATTTAATATATTAATATATAATACAAATATAAAAATAAAAACCACTTACTTTATCTACTGCTTTTCGGACAATCTCTTTATATTCTTCCTTAGTAATATCTTTGTTCTGGTAGAAAGGTTTAATAGCCAACTTTACCTCTTCTGCAGCTTTTTCTTGTATTTGAAGTTTCTAAAACCAAAGGAGAAAACATTCTTCTTTTCTTTAGAAATAACAGATTTATAGCATATATTAAAAATCACTTACAATTTGAATTTAATTGCAAAGCAATCAGAGATTCACAAACTCACATAAATATGTATCATATTAAGGAGGCTTTTGATCTTGTGAAACTTTGAACTATCAACACCTATGCCATTCTGATTCCAGCTTTCCAACTAAAAAAATGTACAGTCCAAAATCAGTCACCTCCTTTAAGCAAGATGAATTCAGATGGTTGGTCCAGACATTAACAGAATGGAAATTAAGAGGCAACCAGAATTCCAATTCCATGACATTCTTGCCTTTAGTTTGGAACTTATGATACATATCCTATATCCTATCTGTACAGCATCCCGAATTGTATATCCACTGGAATAGCCCAATCCTCCTTGCCGTATCCCATTCCCTAAACTATACTACACCATTCTTCTTGTATCTCCTCTGGAAATGTTCTTCTTCTTGTAATTCTTCTGGAAAAGTCCAGAAGTCTCTTTGTAATCATCCTGGAAATGTCCAGATGTCTCTTTTGTAATCCGCCCAGAACTGCAAGGTTGAGGTGGAATAGAAATCAGTTATGTAATGTAATGTAATACATACCAAAATAGCATTTTACTAGATAGTAAATGATGAACCCTTGAATGACTTATTTTTCTAAATGCTACATCTCTTGTGCAATGAACTCCTAAGTCACTGCAGATCTGCTCAGCTAACACCTAAGCTTTCTTGCAACTGATTCAGACACTGTATTATGTGCTTTTAATTGTTATAGGAGGTCTGACAATTAAGTTCATGAACTCATCCTAGAAAAAGTGTTACATACCCCATTGCTGAATATCACTATGGTCACTTTTTAAGTGCTCACCTTGGGAAGCTATGTACTGATGCCAGCACTTAGTCCAAGGCAATTTTGGAACTATTTTTCTGGAATACCCATCAGAGCTGTCATTGTATTACCCTTGATGTCTTGAATGTCATCAAAATGTCTTCCTTTCAATATTTCCTTTATCTTTGGGTAAAGAAAAAAGCCATTGGGAGCCAGATCAGATGAGTAGGGAGGGTGTTCCAATACAGTTATTTGTTTACTGGCTAAAAACTCCCTCATAGACAGTGGTGTGTGAGTTGGTGCATTGTCGGGATAAAAAGAGCCATGAGTTGTTGAAAAAAAGTTCAGGCCATTTTCATCTAACTTTTTCACACAGCCTTTTCAGCACTTCCAAATAGTTAACTTTGTTAACTGTTTGTTCAGTTGGTACAAATTCATAATGAAAAATCCCTCTATCACAAAAGGTTAGCAACATCATTTTGACTTTTGATTTGGACTGATGGAACTTTTTTGGTCATGAAGAACTGGCTGACTTCCATTGTGCACTTTGATGCTTTGTTTCAGAGTCATATCTTAGTACACCCATGTTTCATCACCAGTGATAACAAGGCCCAAAACATTGTCTTGCCTCTCCAATAGGTCTTGGCAAATTTTGACTCTCCTTTGCTTTTGTTCATTGGTGAGCTCCTTCAGAACCATTTTTCCATAAACCTTTCTCATGCCAAGATTTTCCTGTTTCTCTATCAATGTTTACTTGGTCTGCTATGCTTCTCACAGTCAGCCAACAATTTTAACGTACAATTTGATGAATTTTTGCAATATTTCCATCAGTTCTGCTCGTTACTGGCCACCCTGACTTCTTTTCATCAGTGACGCTTTCTTTTCCCAAAGAAAAACATTTAATCCATTTGTACACTGCTGTTTTCTTCATGGTATTATTCCCATAAACTTGGACTAATATGTCCCTGATTTCACTTCCACTCTTGCTAAGTTTAACAAGAAATTTAATGTTTGTTCATTGCTCTAATTCAAGCTTCAACATTCTTGCGACGGCATACAAAAACATAGAAACATAGAAAGATGACGGCAGAAAAGGGCTATAGCCCATCAAGTCTGCCTACTCTACTGTCCCACCCCATTAAGTCAGAGTGCTGCTCGACCCACGTAGAGATCCCACTGGATGTCCCATTTATTCTTAAAAGCCAAATATCTGCAGCAAACAATAAATTATTGTTGATTCTTACGCGAGTGGGAATTCAACAGATAACAACTAATTGGAAAGACTGTTCTAGATTGAATTGTAATTTTTGGTGGAACTCAGTTTGTCATATGTATAAGATGGAAAGATTTTTTGCGATACAGAGGGGGTATTTTAAAAGATTTCAAGAGGTGTGGAGGCCATTAATTGAATATTATAACGAGTAAAGTTTATTCTTTTTCCTTAGGGAATAATATATAGAAATGGGATGGGATGGGAGGGATAGGGAGGGAAAAATATTGGAAAGATGTTGTTATGAAAAATAAGGAGATATATGTAATAGGATGGGATATTTATTGTTGTGCATTACTGGGTATAATAAAATGTTTAAAGTGTTTGAGGAAGAAGGATGGGGGAGGGACAGATTTCATGTCAGATTAATTGTATTATCAAAAAGGGATGTATAATTATATATAAATTTGGAAGGAATATTTTATTGATATGGAAAAGGGTGGGAGGTGGGGGGGAATAAAAACATGTATAATAATATTGTTTAAGAATGCCAAGTGTGTTATGTAAATTAATTGTAATAATACTATACACTTGTTGAAAGAAATAAAAAGGAATAAAGATTTAAAAAAAAAAAAAAAAAAAAAGTCAAGTACGCTAGTGGCCTTGATCACCTGCACCGGTAGTTTATTCCAGTGATCCACCACCCTTTCTGTAAAGCCACTCAGTAAGACACTGCCACACATCGACACAAACACAGCTGTGAGACACTGATATACCAAGGTTATGAAACCTTACTGAGCTGTTTGTACAGTGCTGCCAACATAAGTGCATTGGAAGCAAGTTCATGAACTTAACTGTCAGACCTTGTAGTGATAAGAGTTTATAGTTTAATGTTGCTTTGTTTTAAATTTAATCCTTATTTCTGTTTTAAGTAGAACTATTATTTTTAAATTTATGTCCTTTCCTTGACAATATCTTTTTCAGTAGATAGGTGAATCATTCTAAACAAGTGGGGTTATCTCCCAATGGCCAAAAGCCATCTGCAGAAGGAATCCACTCCGGATTTTTTTCTGTGTCCCTCCTCTACTTCACTGGGAATTCTATCACCTATAGTTAGTACCCAAGCATAAAGAGCTTCTTCATCAGTATGTGAAGTAGGGACAACAATGGGAAGTTTATCAAGTATCAACTGTTTTGCTTAAATAAAGTAACCTGAGAACAAATATTAAAACAGCCTACATACGCATCAAAAGAGCTCAGGAACAACCCCTGTATGCAATTTTTAACACATATACAGTATACGTCAAGGCCCAAAGGCTGACTGGCATTCAAGAATCAAATTTGGAGAAGCATAAAGAGAATGGGACAGTAGGCAGGCGCAGGAAGGACAGGGCGGGAGTCTAGAATGACTTACCTATTTACTGAAAAAGATATAAAGGTAAGGACTTAATCTCTTTTTCCAGTGCAATGGGTGCCAAATTCCTAGGTTGGGCTGATTGCGCCAACCCTCAAGACCGAGGAGCCAAAGCAGAGTCATGTCTTGCCACCACATCCACTGTGTAAAATTTGGCAAACGTGCGCAGAGAAGACTATGTAGCTGCTCTACAAATCTCCTCAGGGGAGATTGCCCTAGCCTCGGCCCACAAGGAAGCTATACGCTTGGTAGAATGTGCCTTAACAGAAACAAAGGACTGTTTACTGAATAGAATATAGGCTGACAAAATGGCCTTATGGATCCATATGGAAATAGTGACCTTGGAAGCGGGAGTGCCCCAGTGAGAAGAATGAGTCAGTACAAATAGATGGTAAGAGGCAAAACTCATTTGTGACTTCTAGATAATGCAAAAGAACTCTGGCAACATCCAGTTCTTTAAAATGCGGTCCTGTTGCTTAGACAAGTAGGCTGAAAAACAGGCAAATGCACTTCCTGATTAACATGAAATGCTGGCACCAACTTTGGCAGAAACAAAGGAACTGAAGGAGAATTCCAGTTGGACCCCTTTCCTGCGGACCCTCGGGATATGACTATAGGACTTAAAAAAACAGGCCAAGCTTGATTTCTGTATAACTTCATCTTTCCAAGAACTCTGGAACAGAAGCCGTTGATGTTGCAATTTCCCCATACCTCCTCTGTTGTTCGAGATAAGGAAGATACAGTACACAGTGCAGAGGTTACAGCACAGATGACTGTTACACCGCACAGATCAGTGATTGCTGTATAAAAAGAAAATTATAATCCCGGTGCTTAGCAGAAGACAGAGACAGGGCTGCAGGTATAAAGCAGTCAGCAATGATTCCTGTGTTTCCTATATTCCCTGACCAGAGGTGAAATAATGGACAGCAGGCCAGGCATGAGGCCTATGTATTGTATGCACAAAATGCAAAGCTTGGACAAATGACAAGGTTGTCCTTCTGACAGTTGCCACTGCAGATGAAGTAACAACCTTTTGGACATCAGATAATGCAGATAACACAGAGCTACAGTTGCCTTACTTCATGGCCTGCACTGTCACAAGCCCAGCACTATAGCCAGCCTTGTTCCAGCCAAAAAGCAGAGAAAATTAACTCTGAAGCTGAAGAGAGCTGATCAGTGTAGCAGCTCTCCAACTAACATGGAACAAGACCCTGTTTCTGGAGAGATTTCCCAAGAGCAGGAGCCCTGGGAGGAGTGAGAGCAGGATGAAGACAAACACTCCTTTAAATCTAGACACAGCTTAGGAAACAGGCTCCAAGTCCTTTAGGCGCACACTTGCTGAAACTGACTGAAGAGCAGGAGAGAGCTCAGGGAAAGCGGAAGCCTGCCCATCCCCCACACAGGCTGGGGCGTGGCTCTCACAGAGCAAGTCAGGTGGATCAGTGCAAGCCAGGGAGAGAGAGAGCTGAGCCAGCAGAGGAAGCAGACTCATGGCTGGGTGATCCAGAGGCCAATGAAGTGGAAATGCAAGATTCAGAGGAATCTTTTCTGGAAATCAGCCAGGCTGCCTGAGGCCAGAGGAAGCCATGGACATTGTTCTGGATCCAGTTGATGAACAGATAGACGAAAGTTGTCTTCTTTTTGATTTCTTTTGCTTGAAAAAACTTTCCACTGCACTGAGTTATGGAAGAAAGGAGCTATATATTTGCTGGCTGTTTGAGACTTTTAAAGTCCATTGTAGGGAAGGCTGCTTTACCAGGAAAGGACTTTGTATTGTGGGGTTTTTTTTCCTGTTTTGAGAAGGTAAAGTCACTGGGAGCTACAGTGGGGATTGTGGGGCAGAATCCACATTAGATCCACAGGGTTGGGATTGTGGGGCCAATTAGGCTATTTTTTGAGAGTGGATTCGGCAATTCCCCACCCCCACCAACTTACTCAGGTTGGTAGGGGGAAGCCTGACTAAGCTTAGGCAGGCACAGTGTACTTTACAAGGACAAGTTGGTGTTTGCAGGACTGTGCAAAACTTACCCATTTTTGATGTTTTTGTTTGCTTGAAAGAAGCCGGTGAGGAACTTCTAATACTTACCCTGAGGCAAGGGTGTGACCAGCCATGTGCTGATTTGGCAGCCAGAAGAACTGCAGGGCTAATAGCCAGAACAAGTGTACTTATTTGAGTTTGTTTTCTTCTTATTTTGGATATATTTTGAACATTGGCTACACTACTAAATAAAGCCTTTCTTTTTGTAACCGTGGCTGAAGGTGAGCCTTATTGTGTTGAGAGATCTGTGACCATTCTGACTATTATTCTCTCAGAACATTATTATCCCAGCAGGGCTTTCAACTTTTGAAGGCACGTCAGAGTCAGTGATTTGCGCTCTGCCCGGTATCCAACTCAGAACCCGATACCGGGGGTGCGACAGCACGTATGCACAAACCGCAGCACCTGGAGGACAGAGTGGGGGGCCGTTCTCAGAAATGGGCAGAGGGCATGCATAGATAACCTCTAAAAAAGCCCCAAGCAGAAGGGTGTCAAAGGCAGATAATTTTAGATGGTTTCTGGACATACGTAAGTGGAAAATTGCTTTAAGGACATATGCAGATGTTAATAGCTTTTACATCAATTAGGGATATAGCCAATTATATGCATTTGCAACCAGTGGCGTACCAAAGGGGGGGCGTGGGGGGTGGTCCGCCCTGGATGCCAAGCCCTGAGGGGGTGCTCCTGGTCCGGTTCTCCACCCCCTGCGCCGGGTTTCGCGTCTGGAAACAGCCTGCAGCAAGATCGCGATGCCAGCGATCTTTTCCTGCTTCGGCCGTTTCCTCCGCCACGGTCCCACCCTCCTCTGACATCAGAGGAGGGGGCGGGACAGCGGCGGAGGAAATAGCCGAAGCAAGCAAAGATCGCTTGCATCGCGCGATTTTGCTGCAGGCTGTTTCCCCAGGGAAATGAAGCGGGGAGGCCGGGGGAATAAGCAGTGCTTCGTGGTGGTGGTGGCGGGGCCGAGTGGTTCTTCGAGGTTGGTGGGGGGGAGGGGGGCAGCAGGCCTTGTGGAGGGGAGGAGACAGGCCTTCATGGAGAACAGGCAGGCAAGCCTTCAAAGGGGGGGACAAGCCTTCGGGGGGGTGCAGGCCTTAGGGGGGGACAGGCCTTAGGGGGGGGACAGGCCTTCCAGGGAGGGCACAGGCCTTCAAGGGGGGGACAGGCCTTCAAGGGGGGGACAGGCCTTCAAGGGGAACAGGCAGGCAGGCCTTCAAGGGGGGGACAGGCCTTCAAGGGGAACAGGCAGGCAGGCCTTCAAGGGGGGGACAGGCCTTCGGGGGGGGGGTGCAGACCTTCAAGGGGGGGCACAGGCCTTCAGGGGAGGCAGGCCTTCAAGGGGGAGACAGGCCTTCAGGGGTGGGATGCAGACCTTTAAGGGGGGAACAGGCCTTCAGGGGAGGGGGGGCCCTGGTGTAGAAGTACACTGAGGGAAGGGGGAGGGGTTCAAAGAGACGTGCATATGCCGGACTTTGGATGGGAAGAAATAATGGGTCTGAAAATAGAGGAGAGAGAGAGAGATGATGGACATGGGTTTTAGGGAGGGAAGGAACAGAAAGGGATGTTGGACACAAGGGATGGTGTGGAGGGGGGATAGAGATACTGGTTAGGAGGGTAGTTGGGAAAAGAAAGGGAGAGATGGTGGACCCTGGGGTGGTGGGGAAGGAGGGATAGCTGCTGGGTGAAAGGGTAGTTAAGAAAAGGTAGATCTGTGGAGGGAGACAAAAAAAGGAAAGATGCCAGACATCTGGGGGAGGGAAGGGAAACGGAAGGGGAGGACAGAGATGGCAGATGGATGGTTAGCACGAAGAAAGAAGGAGACCCTGGCAAGCAAGTTATCAGAAGACAACCAGAGCCTTGGACCAACAAGATTTGAAAAATAACCAGACAACAAAAAGGTAGAAAAACTAATTTTATTTTCTGTGATTACAATATGTCAGATTTGAAATGTGTATCCTGCCAGAGCTGGTGTTAGACCGAAAACATGAGCTAGGATTTAACAGAGAGAGGAAAAGTCCTTTTGTTTCTTTATTTTATTTACACCACAGCGCCAGTGTGGTTAGGAGAAGCCAAAGGGGGGTGAAAAAGCTATAAAATAAACCCACCAGGATGTTTGAAAAAAACACCCAATTAGGCAGGAAAATCGAATCGATAAACCAATTCAATAGGCTGAATTGAATCGAAATTTTTTTTCCTGAATCTGGCAGCACTAGTTTGCGCTAATGTCTTAGACTTTAGGACCTGGGATTGGGGAGAGATGGCATCCTCAGTACTTTATAATGCAAGTGAAATGAGGATTTGGTCAGATTTTTGAAGGGTCTGCACTCTGCAGAAGAAAAATATTGTATAGGCCGGGGACGTGAGACAGCAGAAACGGGAACTTTTCTTTCTTCTATTTTTGTGAATGGAAAGGCTGAGGATGTCAGAGAGTTCAGTTAAAATATGTGCTTTATAAGAAAATATAATAATGTGTTTTATAAAGTTTATAGCATTGCTGGCCTACCCGGTGAGGTGTTCCTAGTGGTGGTGGCAGCAGCGTGTCAATGTGTTGAGAGGAAGAGGTGATCTGGGAAATTCTGCTGAGCAAACTCCAGGCCCATTTCCACCCCCCAGTTAGTCCACTCCACTCAACTGGTTCACACACTGAATGGGTCTTTGGGTGTTGTTCCTGGGTAGTTGTTTGTCAGTATCTCCTTCTGGTCCAAGGAAGGAAACTTTGTTAACCTTAGCACTGACCTACAGAATATGTTTGTAACAGCGCTGCTTGTGTGGCATTAGTCTATGTAGTGATCGAAAGAAAAAAACAGACCTTTGCACATTTTTGCACTATATGATGGGTGTATGAGGAGATTCACATTTCCTGCACAGCTAAGTCCGTGTGAAGTTACCTTGTGCTGTATTTGACATCTAGCAAAGTCTCTGTTTGGAAGGAAAGATCTCAGCTTAAAAATGAAGGGGCCAGAAGTTATGGTAAAAGCAGATAGCGTAGCTGGTTTTAAGAAAGGTTTGGACAAATTCCTGGAGGAAAAGTCCATAGTCTGTTATTAAGACATGGGGGAAACATCTGCTTGCCCTGGATCGGTAGCATGGAATGTTGCTACTCTTTGGGTTTTGACCAGGTACTAGTGACCTGGATTGGCTTCCATGAGAATGGGTTACTGAGCATGATGGACCATTGGTCTGACCCAGTTAGGCTATTCTTATGTTATGTTCTCATCTGTAGGGGCCTTTGTTTTCACTTCTTATTTTAATGTATTTTTTTTCTGAGAACTTATCAGTGTTTTTTATAATGGGAACAAAAATGGAAGAGAATTAATGTGTGTGGAATGAGGGGGTAACTAATTTCTTCAGCTAAATAATTAAATCCATCTCAACCAGACATAGGAGAACTCGCACACCATTCACACACCCTCCAACCAAAAACGTCAAAAGAAAAAAAACAGACAACCTCCTAGCCATTCGAGCTGCAACACTCGACCCCCAACTCTACAACCTATTGACCTCGACCACAAACTACAAACCTTCAAAAAAGAAATAAAAACCCTTCTATTCAAAAAACACATAAAACCGAACTAACACAATCAGAACTGTCCCAAGCATCACCTGCAACTACTCCATATGTACTTCTGATGTCATGACAATTCAGACATAATTTATGTTATGTTATGGTATGTTTGGAATAATTGTTACATATATGAGGTTCAATAAAAGAAAATTTTCACTGCCTGTTTCTATTATGACCATTTATTCAGTTTCATGGTTATTACAAAAAATATTTTTTTACATGGGGGGAGTGTCAAAAAATTATGGGCCCTGGGTGCCACATACCCTAGGTACGCCACTGTTTGCAACCACTGAATTAATTCTGCTAATGATGCTAACAAATCAGATTAGCAACTGATCACTTGTGATAATGCTAATAACCAATCAGAAACTTTCTAATAGATTGTAATGCATGGCTAATAATATATCAATTCATGTAAGCAAGGAAATGACACAGATGGGGTATTTTCCACATACCTGCTGGGTGTGGAGTTTTATCTCCTCTGTGACACTTCTGAATGCTGGTAATCTGTTCGTCTATGCTGCCTTTTATTTTATAAAAAATTTGTACTTTTATGCAACAGCATTCCTGGTGTGGATTGAGTCAGTTTACGGAAAGGGTCTAGCAGTCTGCCTTTTCCAGAACCATGTGGAGAAAGATCCCAGTCTCCAAGATACTCAGAAAAGGCTCTCTATAAGATAGAGCCTAGAGCCAAGACACATCTCACTGAGGTAATGGTGATCAGTAAAAAAGTCTGCCTTTAGCGTTAGGTCCAAGAGGAAAGCATTCTTCAGAGGTTCAAACGGAGCTTTGGTGAGACCAGACAAAACCATGTTAAGGTCCTCTGAAAGGAACAGTAGTTTGATTGGTGGTCTATAGTGAAGAGCACCTTTACAGAAATCTGGCTACATGCAAGTGAAGAATTATGGTCCCAGGATCTGAAACAAGAGAGCCCAGCAACTTGGACCCAAAGGAAAGCCATGGTGAGGCCCTTAGAAGGCCCGCTTGGAGAAAGGCTAGTACCACTGATGTCCATTATATTAATTTTTCTTTAACAGTTAATACTTAATTAAGTCCAAACATTCTCCCCAAGGGATCATGAGTGTTAGCTAATTATATATTGGATATTAGATTGGACATTATTGGCAACAAGATTGTCTTTAGGGTTTTATTTTTTTGAGCTAGTACCACTGAAGACAGAGGAAACATGGCTCAACACTTTCCTGGTCGCACCAATGATGGAAATACTTCAATGCCTTAGCGTAGCCAGACACAGTAGTCAACTTCCTAGATTTCAAAAGAGGAGAAAGGACATCAGAATATCCCTTGCACTCTGATGCTGTTCGCTCAATAGCCATGCCGTAAGAGCAAAGTGTTCTGGATCTTCCATGCAGACAGGACCCTGAGAGAGGAAGTCTGGAAGAGCCCGAAACTGAGGGCCGCAACCCATGCGAAGCATCAGATCTGCATACCACAGACTGCAAGGCCAATCTGGAGTCACCAGAATTGTACTTCTTGATGAGCCTCAAACCATCGAAGAACACGACCTATCCTGGGCCAGGGAGAGCGCCTAGAGATGACGATTCACCCAATGAAAAAGGAGGCGGGTTTCCTGAGCCAGAGATGCACTATGGGTTCTTCCCTGGCGACTGATGTATACCATCACTGACACATTGTTAGAGAAGACTCTTTATCACTTGGCCCTCCAGAGTCCCTGTGCAAGTTCACCAGAGCCAAACGAATGGCCCTCAGTACCAACTGGGTTACTGACCAAGTCTGTTGGTAGGATGACTAATGCCCGTGAATGGAAAGTCGGTTGCAATGGGCTTCCCAGCCTAGGAGACTGGCATCTGTCGTCACAAACAAGAGGCAGCATGCCCCTGGAGAGGGACTGCAGAAGGAGCCACCATATCACATAGGCATGGGCCTTCAGAGTCAAGGGAAAACTTGACTGAGGAGCCCAGTGCGAGAGCAAAGCATGATGGAAGAGAACATAAAAACAGCCTTATTTGGTCAGACAAAAGGTCCATCAAGCCCAGTAGCCTGTTCTTATAGAGGCCAATCCAGGTCAAAACCCAAACAGTAGCAACATTCCATATTACGGATCCAGGGCAAGCAGTGGCTTGCCCCATGTCTTTCTCAATAACAGACTATGGACTTTTCCTCCAGGAAATTGTCTAAACCCTTCTTAAAACCAGCAACACTATCTGTTCTTACCACAACCTCTGCCAATGCGTTCCAGAGCTTAACTATTCTCTGAGTGAAAAAATATTTCCTCCTATTGGTTTTAAAACCATTTCCCTATACCCTCATCGAGTGTCCCCTAGGTCTGTGTAATTTTTGATGGAGTGAAAAATTGATCCACTTGTACCCTCTCTACTCCACTCAGGATCTTGTAGACTTCAGTAATATCTTCTCTCAGCCATCTCTTTTCCAAGCTGAAGAACCCTACCCTTTTTAGTCTTTCCTCATACATGAGTTCCATCCCCTTTATCATCTTGGTCGCTCTTCTTTGAACCTTTTCTAATGCCGTAATATCTTTCTTGAGATAAGGAGACCAGAACTGAACATAATACTCCAGGTGAGGTCGTACCATGGAGCAATGCAGAAGCATTATAACATTCTTAATCTTGTTAACCATTCCTTTTTAAATAATTCCTAGCATTTTGTATGTTTTTTGGCCACTTCCACATATTGAGCGGAAGGTTTCATCATATTGTCTACAACAGGGGTCTGCAACCTTTAAGACATAAAGAGCCACTTGGACCCGTTTTCGAAAAGAAAAAAAAACTTGGAGCCGCAAAACCATTATAAAACAAATCTAACACTGCATATATTGTTTCTTATCTTAATGCTATATACAGGATCACTAAATTGAAAATAAAATCATTTTTCCTACCTTTGCTATTTGGTGATTTCATGAGTCTCTGGTTGTACTTTCTTCTTCTGACTGTGTATCCAATCTTTCTTCCTTTCTTTCAGCCTCCTGTATGTTTCCTCTCCTCCAGACCTCATTCTCTCCCCCAACTTTTTCTTTCTGTCTCCCTGTTCCCCCTTCTTTCTGTCTCCGTGCCGTCCCCCAAGCCACTCGGTTTGCTGCCACCGCAATCGGGGAACAGCCCCCAAGCCACCACCGTCCCAAGCTTTCCCTGCAGAAGTGTTGCGCTGACCAGCATTCCGCTCCCTGACGTCAATTCTGATGTAGGAGAGGAAGTTCCGGGCCAACAAGGCATTTCTCCTCATTCCATCCAGCCTGAGCCCCATCTCTCCTTGATCCAGCATTTCCCTTCTGTGTCTGTCAGAATTACCATTCCACCTATTTTCCAGCATCCCCCTTCTTTGTGTCCATCTCACCTATATCCCTATCTCACCACTTTTTCAGAATCTTCATTTGTCTCTATCCTTGTCTTTACCCCATGTTCACCATTTGCCCTTTCAATGTCTATCTCCCCCCCCCCACACTTTTTCAGCATTACTTCTATGTCTCTATTTCACCTCCTCTTCATGTCCCCTCTGTATCTCTATCCTTATTCAGTAGGTCCTGCTTACCCTTTCTCTTCTTTGTGTCACTATCTCCATTTTCAGCTTTCCCCCCTTTTCCATTGTTAATGCACCCTGTAGCCAGAATCTTTCCACCCTCCCTCCACTCCGGCCCAGCCCAGTATGAAAGATTTCCTTTTGTTTCCCTCCCCTCTCTCTTTCTCTCTCTCTTCTCCTCCCTCACCCACAAGTCCTGCATCTGGCCCTCTCCCTTCTACCTGCACCTGGCAACACCCCCCTGCTCCGCGGCTCTCTTCAGCAACTCGTCAGCAGCAGTGATCAAGACAAGCTGCCGACATCGAGGCCTTCCCTCTACGAGTCCCGCCTTTGTGGAAAAAGGAAGTTGAAACAAGCGGGACTCGCAGAGGGTAGGCCCCGACGTCAGAAGCTGCTGCTGAGTTGCCGAAGAGAGCCGCGGAGCAGGGGATGTGGCCGGAAGCAGGTAGAAGGGAGAGGGAGATAGGAAGGCTGTAGATCTCCGGAGCATGACACCGACCCCGGCCAGGATGATTTCTTTTTCAGGCACCTTACAAGTCCAGCGTCGCGGCGGGAAATAGCCACGCTGAGCAGTGAGCTCAGCACTACACAGATGAAAGCCTTGCTTGCTGATTGGTCCGGCGGCACGGCGGGGCGGGGCCGCCGGACCAATCAGCAAGCAAGGCTTTCATCTGTGTGTGCTGAGCTCACTGCTCAGCATGGCTATTTCCCGCTGCGACGCCGGACTTGTAAGCTGCATTCCTGCGTGACACACTACCGGAGCCGCAGCAGAGGTGGAAAAGAGCCGCATGCGGCTCTGGAGCCGCGGGTTGCCGACCCCCGGTCTACAATGATACCCAGATCCTTTTCTTGGGTGCTAGCCCCCAAGGTAGACCTTAGCATCCGATAACTGTGATTTGCGTTATTCTTCCCAATGTGCATCACTTTGCATTTGTCCACATTAAATTTCATCTGCCACTTGGACGTCCAGTCTTCCGATTTCCTAAGGTATGCCTGCAATTTTTCACAATCTGCAGGCATTTTAACAACTTTGAACAGTTTAATGTCATCTGCAAATTTAATCACCTCACTCGTCATTCCAATTTCCAGATCATTTATAAATAAGTTAAATTAAATAGCACCAGTCCCAGTTCAGATCCCTGTTTACTCTCCTCCATTGAGAAAAATGACCATTTATCCCTACCCTCTGTTTTCTACCCGATAACCAAAGCACCACATCTATTGTGGCTGCCATGGACCGTAATACAGTGGAACCTTGGTTTACGAGCATAATTCGTTCCAGAAGTATGCTCGTAAACCAAATTCCTCGTATATCAAAGCGAGTTTCCCTATAGGAAGTAAGGGAAACTCGCTTTGATTCATTCCACAATCCGGCATCCCCCCTGCAAACCGGCATCCTCCCCCCCGCTCGCATCGCCCCCCCTCCCCCGCGATCCTATTTACCCCCCCACCCCCGAGCACCAAAATAACATCCCTTATCCTAATTTGGCATCGGCACCAGCACCAATGCATAGGACATGCTGGTGTCGGTGCCTGAAAATCCTCCCTCCTGGCTGGGCTGGGCGGTGCGTAGGAGATCCTCCCTCTTGCCTGTGCTGGACTGGGCCTTGAGCATTTTCACATGCTCAAGGCCTTCTGATCTCGCTCTCCCCGAGATTCTCAGATTCTCAGAGAGAGCGAGACCAGAAGGCCTTGAGCATGCGTAAATGCTCAAGGCCAAGTCCAGCCCAGCACAGGCAAGAGGGAGGATCTCCAACGCACCGCCCAGCCCAGCCAAGAGGGAGGATCTTCGGGCACCGGCATGTCCTGTGCATTGGTGCTGGTGCCGGTGGCAAATTGGGGTAAGGGATGTTATTTAGGTGCTCGCGGGGGGATGTAGGATCACAGAGTTGGGAGACGATGCGAGTGAGGGTGATTCCAGATCGCTGGGGGGGCGGGGGATGCCGGATCATGGGGAGTGGCGCTCGTAAATTGAGTCAAACTCGGTTTCCGAGGCGCCGATTTTGCGAATGTTTTGCTCGTCTTGCAAAACACTCGCAAACCGGTGCACTCGTAAACCGAGGTTTGACTGTACTTGAAGATGGAGCTGTCTTGTCTAGGAGACAAGAAATCTGAAAGCACAACTACTGTCTGTATGCCTCTGGAAGATAGACACGGCCTGCGGCCATGTTGAACAACACACCCAGCTCTTCCAGAACCTGGAGCAACTGATCCACTGTGCACTGACCCTCAGGAATGAGGGGGCTCTAATCAACCAATCGTCCAAGTAGGGATGTACCTGCAGCCCCATCTTCGGTCAATGAGCTGCCATGACAACCATCACCTTGGGGAAGGTACGACAAGCTGTTGTCAGGCCAAAAGGCAGAGCTGAAAATTGGTAATGATTTTCTAAAACATGAAACTGGAGAAACTTGCGGTGCGCTGGGAAAAATAGAATATGAAAGTAAGTCTCTGTAAGATCCAGAGGCCAGAAACCCTCCTGGGACTACTGCCACTGTGGGAGATCGCACTGACTCCATGTGAAAACACAGGATCTGGAGAGCTGCAGTGATGTATACCATGAGCTATCGAGGCTAAAAGTGAACAAAGCCATGGGACCGGATAATCTATACCGCAGAGTGCTTCGGGAATTGAGAAATGTCCTGGCAGAGCCGTTGACTGCGCTTTTCAATCTTTCCCTAAACAAGGGAAAGGTCCCCTTGGACTGGAAAACTGCTAACATCATTCTGCTCCACCAAAAGGGATGCAGGTCAGAGGCTGAAAATTACAGACTGGTTAGTCTCACATCAATAGTGTGCAAACTTATGGAAACATTGATTAAAAACAGATTGGATACAATTCTAGATGACGAGAGGCTGAGGGATCCCCAACAACATGGATTCACGAAGGGAAGGTCTTGTCAATCCAATCTGATAAGCTTCTTTGACTGGGTAACAAAACAACTGGAGAGGGGAAGAGTTCCTGGATATCGTGTATTTGGACTTCAGTAAGGCTTTTGATAGTGTCCCACACTGTAGGTTATTAAACAAGATGAAAACGATGGGACTAAGAGAAACATTGACTGCATGGGTTAAAGACTGGCTCAGTGGTAGACTTCAGAGGGTGGTGGTAAATGGTACCCCCTCAGAAACATAGGAAGTGACCAGTGGAGTGCCGCAGGGCTCGGTCTTGGGTCCGATACTGTTCAATATCTTTGTATGAGACCTGCCTCAGGGTCTTTTGAGGTAAAATTACACTATTCGCCGATGATGCTAAGCTATGCAACGTGGTTGACAGCGCAACCGTGCCCGACACTATGAGGCAGGACCTACTTTTACTGGAACAATGGTCAAATACTTGGCAACTGAGTTTTAACGCCAAAAAGTGTAAGGTTATGCACCTTGGTAGTGGTATCCCCAGTGGAACATACACCCTGAATGGTGAAACCTTAACAAAAACTGTCACAGAACGAGACCTGGGTGTAATCATTAGCGAAGATATGAAGACTATCACTCAAGTGGAGAAAGCCTCGGCCAAGGCTAGACAAATGCTGGGTTGCATCCAAAGAAGTTTTGTCAGCCGAAAGCCTGAAGTCATAATGCCATTGTACAGGACCATGGTGAGACCTCATCTGGAGTACTGTGTTCAATTTTGGAGGCCGCATTATCAAAAGGATGTGAAGAGAATGGAATTGGTTCAGCGAATGGCCACTAAGATTTCAGGACTCAAGGATCTCCCATATGAAGAACGTCTAAGCAGGCTGCAGTTATATTCTCTCGAAGAACGCAGAGAGAGGGGAGACATGATAGAGACGTTCAAATATCTTACAGGCCGTACCGAGGTGGAGGAAGATATCCTTTTTCTTACGGGTCCCACGGCAACAAGAGGGCATCCGCTCAAACTCAAGGGTGAGATATTTCATGGTGACATCAGGAAATACTTCTTCATCGAAAGGGCAGTTGATCATTGGAATGGCCTTCCACGTCAGGTAGTTGAAGCCAGCAACGTGCTCGACTTCAAAAAACAATGGGATAAACATGTGGGTTCACTTCAGGGAATTGCTTAGGGGAGTGTTCTTTTAAGGGGAGGGTTCTTTTGAGTGGGCAGACATGTTGGGCCGACGGCCCTTTTCTGCCATCATACTCTATGTTTCTATGTTTCTCTATGTGTGTAAGATCTAGGATGGGCCACCAATCATCTGAGTCTTTCTTTGGCACAATGAAGTATATAGAGTATCTGTCCGAGCCCGAGTCCTTGGGTGGCACCAGTTCTATGGCTGGAATGTCCAATAAGCACTGTACAAGGGCCTATACTTTGACCACCTTGTCTGAGCGCCCCGCAAGAGAGCCCACCAACCAATCTGTCAGAGGCCGAGCAAATTCCAGCTTGTATCTGGTCTGAATAATGTCCAGAACCCACTGGTCGGATGTAATTTGAACCCAGGTCTGCAGGAACGCTGAAAGCTTGCCTCCTGCATGCAAAGGGGGCTCCATCGGCCTGGCATCATTGTGATTTCTTGCAGAGGAAGCAGTATGGGAGGCAAAAGACTGATAATGCCTGCAGCTAGAGAACCTCTGCCTGTATTCCTGTGAAAATCTCTGAATTGTGGAACTGGAATACAGGCGAGAATGCCTGAAGCCACAAAATTAGAGTCTCCTGAACCTCTCAAGGTTCTAGGTCTGCTGTCAGGCAGGGTCTTAGGATGACAGTCCATCACAGAATTCTTGAGGATGTACAGGCCTTTGCCAAATAATAACTGCCCCTTAAAAGGGAGCCTCTCCAAACGGGCTAGGATAGCGTTGTCCAAATTGATGTTGCCAAGAAATCAGGGGGGGTTGGGTCTGCTGAGTGTTTCAAGATTTAACCTTGCATGTCAACTAAGGCATATCCATGACTGGTTTTGTAATTCTACCTGTTTTTCCTTGCCTGAGAATGAATGCTTCGCTTTTAGACCTTATCACTTCAGCTATCTTTTACATGCTAGCCATTTACCTGATTTGCCATTGTTACAATCACACCCCTTTTTGCCTGTAATGCGTAAAGCTTGGAAAATGTTGTGTAGGTTGTTGAAAATTTCCCCCAGTGCAACACCTTGTCTCCCCATTGCTGGTAACGGAGACTTCCTACCTGGCTTGGACTCTGCAGTTTTCCGGCGTTGGACCTCTGTGGGTCTTCACTATGTGTCTCAAGTGGTCCAGGACATGGGTGTTCCTGCTTCTTTTACTGAACTGCAGACTCAGTTTCATCTTTCCCCTATGGACTGGTTTGCTTACCGACAACTTCAACATTATTTGCAGACTTTGACCTCAGTGCCATTGAGAGAGGAGGTTCAAAACAGTTTACGGGAAGCTCTTTGTCTCACTGAACAGGACCCTATACAGTTGAAAATTTATCATAGGTTCTTACAGGACCTTTCCGGAGAACTGGACTTTATTGCCCTGGCTCAGAAATGGTCGGCTGACCTTCAAGTGCCTATCTCTGATGATATGCTACGTAGGGGACTTCGTTTGGGGAATGACTCTACACTGTCCTCGGTGGAGAAGGAGCGCAATTACAAGTTCGTGTTGCGAGCTTTTTATCCACCTAAGAGAGCTCAGGTAATGGGGATTAGCATAGGACATTGTTGTGGAAAATGTGCGCACCCTATGGCGTCTTTTCGACATATGTTTTGGACTTGCCCCTTGGTATCTGCATTTTGGTTGCGATTGGTGTCCATGGTGGCTCAGCTTTGGGGATGTTCCTGGAGGATGCACCCCAGTTTTCTTTTCACTTACAAATTCGTTTTCATCCACCTAGACCGGGGTGTGCGACTTTCATTAGGAAGACAGTGCTCATGGGCAGGAAATGTATTCTTACACAGTGGCTTTCACCTCAACCACCTTCTATTCAACAGTGGAGAACATTAATGTTACAGCAAATGTTACTGGAACGAAAAGACATTGTGGACATGGCAGCAAAAAAAGGTCGGTTGTTCCGTCAATGCTGGTATCCGTTTAGTTTGACCTTTATTTTGACTGTTCAACAATAACTTTGGGATGTATGACTTGAATATTACCCCTATGTTGCCAGTTTTCACTTGGGACTGTTTGCTTCCGCTGCTGCTGCCCAGGTGGGGGGGGGGAGGGGTGACTGGGAGGGTTTGGGGTGGTATTGTGGCTTAACAAAATACTCTTGATTTCTGTATCCTTTGTATTGACGTTCTGGTATAATAAACATTACTTTAAATAAAATAAATAAAAAAAAAGGTAGCCTCTCAAGAGAAGCCTTAGAGGTGGAATCATTTCTTTTTTTTACCATTATCTGATCCAGAGCATTCTGCGAGCAGAAATCAAATATGACGACGCTTTACTCAGGACCTTATAAGGTCATACAGAGCGTCAGCAACATAATCCACACCAGACAAGAGAAGCTGAGGAGGCTCTATGTCCTCATTCTCTAAAGTGCACAACCTGGACAAACAAGTGCGAGTGACAAAGAATGCTGCCAAGGCAGCTTTGACTCCCAGACATCAAAGAGTCTCCTGAGAAGCACAACCACATGGTGGTCCTGCATGTCCTTGAGCAACATACCACCCTACCCTTACTGGGAAAGAAGATGCACTTAGCCACCTGCGCAACAAAGGAGTCTACTTTAGACTGACGCAAAAGCCACTAGTACTACTGTGTCATAGGATACAAATGGGATATGGTTCTCGCCACCTTGAGTTTGTGACTTCTTGCAGAGTCCCACTGTTCCGAGATCAGAATGCTCATATCAGGATGCCAGAGAAATACCGAAGATTGAGCTCTCACTCTACTCAGGAAAGAGGAGGAGGAGGTAGAAGGAGCCGGTTGAGCAACGAAATCCAATTTGTGCAGAGACTTCAAAATGATATCTGGCAAGACCTCAGACTGAAAAACGCAGAACCGTGGGATCAACCCCAGTTTTGAATCCAGAGAAGGATCCGACTATCTGGCATACTGTCCCGGCACCCCAGCCACAGGAAGAACATCCCCAGAAATAAGAATCACCCAGATCAAGAACAACAGCTGACAGAAGATGATGTGCCTGAAGCAGCAAAGCTGCTGAAAGAGAAGTCCAAGGCAAATAAGGACTGCGCAGACAAAGCATGGTTGTCCTGAAATGCATTCCACAAATATTTCATAAAATCTGAGGCAGCCTCCGGTCCTTGGAGCGTAGTCATATCCTCAGATGACTTAATCTTGCGTTTCTTGGGCTGCAGGATATCCATATCCTTTCGTGCGGAACTGTCAGCAATGCCGGCCCTGAAAGGAGGGAAAGCCGCCCGTTTTGTCACCTGCTTATTCAGGGGAGAAGCTAAGCATGGCACTGCTGCCTCTCCCAGTTATGCCACGCGGCACAAGGACGCTCCTGAGATGCTAAATTTGCACAATCCTGGCATGAATTTGGTATAGAAGAGCCCAAGGACTCCATTCCAATAAGTTTTAAGGCAAAAATTGCAGTTTTAGAAGTGCAGGGCACTTTAGAAAAAAAGATTGCTAAAATCTAAGACGCTGCCACTAAGAAATTTGCACCAAAAATCGTGATTTCAACCTAAAAATCTAAATCTAAAAATGGTGATTTTAGAATTTTACATGTGGGGGAACTCAGGGGATCATGCAGAAACTCTTGAATTTTCACATTTCAGAACCCCCTCCCCCCAATTCACCTCACAGTGAACTGTGCAGCTGGAAGGAGAAGAATCACCACTTCATGCTGGGAATGCCTCAATGACGCTGATCTTCGGGCTGCTGATCATACACCATGCCTGACCGCACTCCCACAGACCAACTGATGCACAAACAGACGGGTGGAGTTGAAGAATTCACCTGGAACCCCTCCTAAGGTTGCCTAACAGCCTGCGCCCAAATACCTCCTAAACATTGGGTGAGGAAAAGCATGGGCGGACCTGAGCTCCAAAGAAACTAATGCAGGCTGGCCAACAGGTAACACCAGGGATCGGCCTGTCAGCTGCAGACCAGAGTCTGCATCTTGTCTATGCAGGCAGAGCTGAAGAGAATGCTCTGAGCACAACCCTCCCCCCCCCACTGAAAAAGGTTAAAAAAAAAAAAAAATCAAAGAAAATAAGAAAAAGGGGAGAGCAGAACAGAAACACTCCTTTAGGCCCCCAACAGACACAATAAGATTTTAACCTATAACTGAATGTAACATATAAGAATGACTGACTGGTCTCCATGCGGAAGCGCAGCACCCTCAAGGCTGCATTGACTGATTCAGGATCAGCCTTCATTCTTCGAGTCTTTTTTGGACACTATGTAACTGCCCAAGCCCGATTCTGCAGACAGAATGGGTTCCATGGATTGAATGTCTATCAGCCTGTCTACTGTTGCTTGGACTCTGACCACTTTTTCTGGCTGTCTGATCGACAAATCCACAAAATGATCCAACGGGTAGCTGAATTTGAGTTTATATCCATCCCAGATTACATCCAGCATGCAGCGGTCTGAGTTGAAAAGCATCCCAGAACTGCATTAGCTTTCTTCCTATTTGTGGGAGTTTGGCTACAGTGCTGGTGTCATTGGGACTTCTTGGAGGCCAAGGCAGAGCATGGTCCGGAGGACTGGGTATTCAGACACAGTCTGTCTCCATCACCTCTTTTGGGAGACTGTTCCACGCATCTACCACCCTTTCTGTAAAAATGTATTTCCTCAGATTACTTTGGAGCCTAAGACCTCTTAACTTCATCCTATGCCCTCTCACTGCAGAGTTTCCTTTCAAATGAAAGAGACTCAACTCATGAACATTTACATTACGTAGGTATTTAAATGTTTCTATCATATCTTCCCTTTCTCACCTTACCTCCAAAGTATATAGACTGAGATCTTTAAGTCTGTCCCCATACCCTTTTTCTGGACCGACTCCATCCATTTTATATCTTTTTGAAGGTGCAGCCTCCAGAATTATCTCACCAAAATCTTATATAGCAGCATCAATACCTCTTTTTTCCTACTGGCCATACCTCTCCCTATGCACCTTAGCATCCTTCTAACTTTCACCGTCACCTTTTCAACCTGTTTGGCAACCTTAAGATCACCACATACAATCACACCCAAGTCCCACTCTTCTGTCATGCACATAAGTTCTTCACCCCATAAACTGTACCGTTCCCTTGGGTTTTTGCAGCCCAAATGCATGACCTTGCATTTCTTAGCATTAAAATTTAGCTGCCAAATTTCAGACTATTCTTCAAGCTTCTCCAGGTCTTTCTTCATGTTATTCACACCATCTGGCGTGTCTACTTTATTGCAGAGTTTGGTTACATCCACAAAAAGGCAAATTTTACCCGACAAACCTTCAGTAATATTGTTTATAAAAATGTTAAAAAGAACAGACCAAGAACAGAACCTTGAGGCACACCACTGGTAACATCCCTTTCCTCAGAGAGATCTTCACTGATCTACCCTATGTCGCCTTCCATTCAACCAGTTCCTGACCCAGCCCGTCACTTTGGGACCCATTCCAAGGTCACTCAGTTTATTTATTAGACGTCTGAGTGGAATACTGTCAAAGGCTTTGCTAAAATCTAAATACACCACATCTAGCACACATACTCTATCCAATTCTATGGTCACCCAGTCAAAGAAATTGATCAGATTTGTCTGACAAGACCTACCTCTAGTGAATCCATGTTGCCTCCGGTCCTGTAATCCACAGGATTCCAGAAACTTCACCATTCTCTGTTTTAAAAACATTTCCATTAATTTGCTTACCACAGAAGTCAGACCACATCCGTCCTTCTCCAGATCTCCGGTACCATTCCTGACTTTAAAGACTCGTTGAAAAGGTCGGTCAGCAGAGCTACCAGAACTTCCCTAAGTTCCTTCAGCACCCTCGGATGTACACCATCCAGCCCCATAGTTTTGTCTACTTTTATTTTAGCTAGCTTCTCACAAACACAACCCTCTGAAAATCAATCAGGGTCTATTACTTCTCCATCTCTATTCATGTTTGTCTTCTGCAACCCTGCTCCCGGCGTTTCAGCTGTGAACACAGAACAGAAATATTTGTAAGCAATTCGGCCTTTTCTTCATCAGCTTCTACATATTCCTCCCTTTCTATGGTCCTATGCATCCTTCAAGACTACACCCCCTTACTAAGGCAAACAGACAAAGGTGACCTGGTCGACATCGTATATTTAGATTTACAGAAGATGTTCGACAAGGTTCCGCATGAAAGCCTACTTTGGAAAATTGCGAGCCACGGGATCGAGGGTAATATATTCACGTGGATTAAAAACTGGTTGGCGGATAGGAAGCAGAGAGTGGGGGTGAATGGACAATACTCACAAGTGGAGTGCCGCAGGGTTCGGTGCTTAGGCCTGTGCTCTTCAACATATTTATAAATGACCTAGAACTTGGCATGATGAGTGAGGTGATTAAATTTGCAGACGATACAAAGTTATTCAGAGTAGTGAAGACACAGAAGGATTGCGAAGACCTACAAAGAGACATAAATACGCTCGAGGAATGGGCTATGAAATGGCAAATGAGGTTCAACATGGATAAATGCAAGGTGATGCATGTCGATAACAAAAATCGTATGCATGAATACAGGATATCATGAGCTGTACTCGAAGACAGCCTCCAGGAAAAAGATTTGGGAGTACTTGTAGACAAGTCAATGAAACCGTCCGTGCAATGCTCGGCGGCGGCGAAAAGGGCTAACAGAATGCTAGGAATGATTAAGAAGGGGATCATGAATAGATCTGAAAAGGTTAACATGCCTTTATACCGGGCCATGGTACACTCCCACCTGGAATACTGTATCCAACACTGGTTGCCGTACATGAAAAAAGACATAAGTACTCCTGGAAAGGTTCCAGAGAAGAGCGACAAAAATGGTTAAGGGACTGGGGGAGTTGCCGTACAATGAGAGGCTAGAGAAACTGGGCTTTTTCTCCCTTGAGAAGAGAAGAAAGAGGGGACATGATCGAAACATTCAAGATATTGAAGAGAATTGACTAACCCTCTCCAAGGTAAAGAGAATGAGAGGGCACTCGCTGAAGTTAGAAGGGAAAAGATTCCGTACAAACGTAGGGAAGTTTTTCTTCACCCAGAGAGTGGTAGAAACCTGGAATGCTCTTCCGGAGGCTTTTATAGGGGAAAACACCCTTCAAGGATTCAAGACAAGGTTGGATAAGTTCCTACTGGAACAGAACATACACAAGTAAGGCTAGACTCTAATAGGGCACTGGTGAGCGGCTTTCTGGGCACGATAGACTACTGGTCTGACTCAGCAGTGGCAATTCTTAAGTCTGCTTAGTAATCTGAGCTACCATCAAGTCCACCTTAGGCTGGACAAATAACTGCTGAAATTCAAGAGCCATGGGTTACAGCCTTGTCATTGACTTGGCTCCCCTTAAGTAACCCTCCAGGGTCTACCAATGCTCCGTAATTAGGGCTATAAGATCCGGATGCAATGGAAAAAATGAAGTCTGCGCCTGGGAAGCACTCATAATCGAGCACTGCATTGACGTAGTTTGCGGAGACTCCAAGTTTAACTCTCATAGTGACTCTGGGATAAGCTCCAGTAATGCCATTGCTTTAAATAGGTGACGTACTGTCAGGTCTTTCCCTTGTTCAACGGGAACTACATTCTCCTGACCTTCAGTCCCTGTTTGTGACCCTGAATCCCTCAGAAGGGATGATTCACTTTGGGACAGTAAAGGCACAGAATCTGACTTCCAGTCCCCTAGTCATTATAAGACTGTTCCTTTAACTCCTGCTCAGGAATTTCTGCTGAAGCAAGCGTACTTGGAGAAGACACGTCTCCTTGAACAAACAGCATTGCTCCCACCAGTTTAAGGAAGCCTTCCAGAACAAACTGACATAATTTGGGGTAAATCCTTGACTAAGGATCCCCAAGGCGTACTTCTGAGCTTCACTTTGCCAATTCCTGGGCTCTGCAGCATCCAGGCACCTGTGCTTCACCTATTTTCCATCCCAAAACTCTGGAGAGGTTTTTCCCCAGACAAGGGATCCTCTGTGATCCCCAAAAAAATCTCAGGAAGGACATACAAAACTCCTAAAACTAATGAATTATGCCCTATTGGAAACCATAGGAGGGACCTACCTAGACACTACAAGGTCTACCCACTGCACTCATACAAAGATCCACTCATTCACTTAACACACAAAAAACAAGAAAAAGGAAAAAAGTGGAGAAAAAGCCTCAGTTCATCTTCATATGGCAAAAAACTCCACTTTTAAACAACCATTAAGCAAGGTCCAAAATGTATCAGTTCACTCAGCAGTGAGAAACACTATAGTAGCCCTCTCGTAGGAACCACCTCAAAAAAAATCTAGCACGCCAAATTACAAAACTTAAAAAATTGTGAGTAAAGCAAGCAGCACATATGAGTCTCAAACACAGTCAGTGGTAAGCAGGGAAAAACAAACGACGGGGAAACCTCCGTTTCGCTGAGCTGTGTCAGGGGAATGATTCCAGCTTACTCCACCAGCAACTGTTGAGGCTCTCCAAGTGCTCCAACTGCTCACATCCATGCTCAGCTTCTATGTATGGGGGTATTGCTTTGCTTTCCATCAACTTAAACACTATTTTGGTTCTCTAGCTGTTGATCCCGTGACCTTTTTGGTGGGTTGTCAGCTTCACAAGTTCTTTGATGATGTGGACCCGGATCGTCCTTCTATTGCCGGGATCCATAGAGCCTTGCTTTCTTTGGGCCTGCCCCTGAATTTTTCGTCTTTGAAAGCTACTTGGGAACAAGATTTTGGTCTCTCTTCAAGCTTGGGATGTTGGGGCCAGTTTGCGTTGTATTCCTTGCTTTGTTTACAGTGCTTCTCTCTGCGAATGTCATTATCATTTCCTTAATTGGGCTTATATCACTCCAGTGCAGCTCCATCGTATGGGCTTTCTAGATAGCGATGTTTGTGCTAAGTGTTCTTGGACAGCGCTAATTATATTCATGTGTTTTGGACCTGTCCAGTGGTCCATGTTTTTTTTGGAAAAGAGTTTGTGCACATATACGTCGTGTGTTAGGGCGGCTGATACCTTGCAATCCCATTCTTTTTTTATTGGGCTTTTCAGAGGCTTTTACTCTCTCTCGGCGGGGCACCCTCAGATGGATTTGAAAAGTCTGTCTCATGGGCTGCAAAACAATTTTGCAGGTATGGACCACTTCCTCTGCCCCTTCTTATTGGGCTTGGCGAGCTCATATTGCTAGACTGATTGCTTGGGAAGTGCAAGATGCGTGACATACATACAAATGGAGGAAGTTTTTTTTAAAATTATCTGGGATCCATATTTACGATTCTTGTCCCAGAGCGTGCGCAGTCATTTTTTGAACACGTTAGGGGATACGTCCCTATAGGGCTGCCAAGGTCCCTTTTTTATTTCTCTTTTTCTAAATGGATCTTTTGATTTGTGTGGCGTTTGTCTCTGCATGGGTATCCCCTGCACTAGTGTTTTTGGATCGGTGGAGACCCCCACTGGGACTTTACATTTCTCTGTTGGTCATGTGTTCCCAGACTTGTGATTGGTTGTGTTGGGAAGGTTGGGGAGTGGGGGTGGGGAATTGGTTACTTGGCTGTTTACTGTTTTGGCATATGTTTGCATATACCTCCAGGTGCTTGTGGTTTCTTGTCATGTTGCTGTATTTGGGACCTATGGGATGGGGGGACAGGAGGGTGAGATTGTCAGTTTTTGCCCTTTTTTTAATTGAATACTTTGTACTGTTTATGGTTTTCTTATTGGCTATTAAGAGATGATTCACTTTTCCAGACATTGGACAATGGGGGGAGGGGGGAATGGGTAGGGCTTTCAAGTTGGGGGCCTGGGTGATTGTGTTGGGGCCATGGAGAATATCAGAGTACAGTCCTCTATGGTAGGTAGCTTTGATTGTAAATTACTTGCTTGTCTCAATGTTCGTGTTTTGTGGTAATTTCTTGTTAATAAAAAAGATTTTCATTAAATATGCCACATGAGACTAAGCCCAAGGCTCCTGCCCCTCCCTCATGTGTCCTGTGGCACACAGCCACTGTTCAGTTGGCCATCCATCACAAATCTGGCATGATATAGAGGTATCTCCACTGGAGGAATACATCCCAAGTGTTTTTAATCCAAATTGAGGGGATTTTGAGGCAGATGGAGGCTTTTATTCAAAATCAGGAAAATCCAGATGGCTGCCATGGCAGAGTGGTTGCACTAAAAATGGCCTGGGAAAACTCCCTAAAGCAGTAGTTCCCAACCCTGTCCTGGAGGACCACTAGGCCAATCAGGTTTTCAAGCTAGCCCTAATAAATATGCATGAGAGAGATTTACATATAATGGAAGTGACAGGCATGCAAATGTTCTCCATGCATATTCATTAGGGCTATCCTGAAAACCCAATTGGCCTGGTGTTCCTCCAGGACAGAGTTGGGAACCACTGCCCTAAAGGATCAAATAATTTGGGGAAGGGAATTTTGGAAGTGGGGGACTCTAGACATAGCCCAGAAACACTTAAAAATAACAAAATCATACAACCCCCCCTCCCAATTTCTCCACAGACTCCAACTGGCAGTACTCACTGCCTCTGTTGGGTTGGCCTGCTGCAGAGGCCACAAAAGCTGAAAATAGAGAAAACACTGCCTCTTGCTCAGCAAACCAGTCAACAGGCTGGGATCTTTGGGTTGCCAGCGAGACCGAAATTCCCACAGATCTATATGTGAGGTGGGGGGAGTAATTTATGCAGTCGGTGGCCATTAAGCCCTATTGGATTGAAACCAGGGCCAAACAGCCTGGGCTCAAGCATCTAATAAATCAGGATGCGAGCTAGCTCTACAGCACTGGAGAAGGAAGTGGAGCTGAAGAATATAAATGTTATCCTTCTGCAATAAACTCACAAGTATGAGAATATCACCTACTGTCAGAACTCATATGTGCTTTGCACTAGAAATGATGATTTTCGTGGGGTAGAGTGGAGGAGAGAAATGGTCATCATGGGGAGGAAATCCAGAGGAGAGAAACGGTCATCATGGGGAGGAAGATTGGAAGACAAAACGGATACCTCCATTCATAGTCCAACCCTAGACTTCAGAAAATCCCAGTGTTTCTAATGATAGGCCGGGCTATAATTAGAGAGAATATGGTGGGTGGGTGTATAAATATACGGCATACATATGTGTATATATGTATATATACACATATGTATATATGTATATATATACACATAGCTACAAATATGTAAGCCGTACCTTCATGTATTATAATTTCTTATTTTATAACTATACTGTTCACCAGTGAATTTTTATTGATATTGCTTCCCTCCCCCTTTATACTTGCCTTGTCCTTCTTGAAATTATCTGTGCTGATTTCCATAGTTACAGGTTCCTTGCGTACTGCAGGTTTTATTGCTGCATTAGTTGTTTTGTTGTAACTTGAAGATGATGTATTACCAGAACTTGGTCCTTGAACTGTTCCCTCATTTTCCACAACTGATACTGAAGCAGACAATAGTGGTGTATTCATGCTATTACTGACAGGAGGTGCACTAGAAGTACCCTGTTTAAAAAAATTATTGGCAATTAATAATGTATTAATTTTTGAATAATAGAACTCAAAGTCATAGTAAAAAAAACAACAACAACCAATGTCTTAATTCTACAATGTCTTAATTCTCTACAGTTCCATAGAAATTGCTAATGTTAAAATAAAGTGCTTTTCTAATTCAAACTATATTCTTTTTCTCAATACCATATTTAGGACCACATATATCAAAGCTTAGAATACGCTATCAACATTAACATGCGCTAAATGCTGTGCAATTCAGAATGACATGGGGACAAAGTTTATCCCCATCCCTGCGGTTTCGAGAAGCACTGTAAATTACTGACTATTGGTCAACCAAGAACACTCTTTCTCATTAAGGACTGGTTCAAACAAGCTAATAAGATCTGAATATACTGGTTACAGCAGGCTTGTCCAACCTATAGTCCTGCGGGCCAGAATTTGGCCCACCAAGTGCTTTTTTCTAGCCTTCAGAAGCTTGGCTAGTCTTGTGGGATTCCTGCTTCCCAGCTTCAACTCAGTTTTCTGTAAGCATAAGCTGCACGGTGCTGAAAGTTCAGGTTGACTTGAGACCACACCAATCTGAACTCCTGGCTCAAGTCTGTAGAAAGCCAAGTTGTAGTGAGGACGCAGGAATCCCATTTATTCTGCAGCTGAAGCCAGGTGAGGAAAAATAAACTGAGTGAAGACTGAGGGGGGAGGGGGAATTACATCTACTTATCCCATAACTACTATGATTTTAATCTGTGGATTAATATTCATCAACAATCTGAAGGATCAATTTCATGAAAATGCTATGGATCAACTACCATCGACCTACACTCATATGAAAAATTAGGATTCCCCATGAACTATTCGGTTCTTTCTTAAGGAATGTCCACAAATCAAAGTCAAATCTTTATTTTTTATTTATCTCTGGAAAAGAAAGTGATGTAATTGCAGGTAAACAAATTTTCCTTGATTTACTCATGAAACAAAAGATATCCACAAAAATGTGTATTCTAACTTAGGAATAAACTAGGACACCCCCACATATCCTCCCACTTAAAGTGGCTCAAATCACACACAGGTGTATCACATAAGGTGCACATGATTAGATCATCATTACTCAGCATTTTGAAGGAGGTTTGCCCTACTTAAACCTCAGACATTTAGTTTGGTGTGCTCATGACAGTTGCGGTGAGAGTGAACACCATGGTGAGATCAGAAGAGCTGTCTGAGGCCTTCAGAAAGAAGATTGTAGCAGCTTAAAAGTCTGGTAAGGGATTTAAAAAGATCTCAAAAGAATTTGACATTAGCCATTCCACGGTCCGGAAAATAGTGTACAAGTGGAGGACTTTCCAAACAACTGCCAACATGCCCAGGTTTGGCCGTCCAAGCAAGTTGACCCCTAGAGAAGACCACAAGATGCTAAAAGAAGTCTCCAAAAACCCTAAAATGTCATCACAGGACCTACAGCAAGCTCTTGCTACTGTTGATGTGAAAGTGCATGCCTCTACAATCAGAAAGAGACTGCACAAATTTAACTTGCATGGGATGTGTGCAAGGAGGAAACCTTTGCCCTCTAAGAGAAACATCAAGGCCAGAATGAAGTTTGCCAGAGAGAATGTAGACAAACACCAGGACTTCTGGAATAGTGTTCTATGGACAGATGAGTCTAGAGTTGAATTATTTGGACACCACAAAAGAGGACATGTTTGGCATACACCAAACACAGCATTCCAGGAAAAGAACCTCATACCAACTGTGAAGCATGGAGGTGGAAGTGTCATAGTTTGGGGATGCTTTGCTGCAGCAGGACCTGGCCACCATCATAGAATCCACCATGAATTCTACAGTGTATCAGACGGTGCTTGAGGAACACGTGAGACCATCTGTAAGAAAATTAAAGCTGCAACATGACAATGACTCAAAACATACCAGTAAATCCACCAAAGATTGGCTGAAAACTAAGAAATGGAGAGTCCTAGAGTGGCTATGTCAAAGCCTCTATCTTAATCCCATTGAGATGCTGTGGGGTGATTTGAAACGGGCTGTACATGCAAGAAACCCCTCAAACATCTCACAGCTGAAAAAATTCTGCATTGAAGAGTGGACCAAACTTTCCCAAGACCAATGTCAGAGACTGGTAGATGGCTACAAGAAGCATCTCACTGCAGTTATTTCCGCCAAAGGGGGTAACACTAGCTATTATGGTGTAGGGTGTTCTAATTTATTTCTCAGTTAGAATACATATTTTTGTGGATATCTTTCATTTGGAACATTTTTGTTGTTTACCTGCAATTACATCACTTTCTTTTCCAGAGATAAATAAAAAAAAAAAAGATTTGACATTAATATGTGAACATTTCTTAAGAAATAAATATTTCATGGGGTGTTCTAATATTTTCACATGACTGTATGAACCTGAAGATTTTTCATTAACTTTAAAAAAGCATGGTCAGGCCAAACAGCACAGTTACTTACCGTAACAGGTGTTATCCAGGGACAGCAAGCATATATTCTCACATGTGGGTGACGTCATCTACGGAGCCCCGATGCGGACAGCATCTCAAGCAAACTTGATTGAAGATTCAAGCTTGCTATGCTGCATCACGCATGTGGGCCTCCTGCTCCACTAGAGGGTGCATCCCCTCCTCGTGGTCTCCAGTTCACATATCTAGCAAAGAAGCTAACCCCGGGGAGGTGGGCGGGTTGTGTGAATATATGCCTGTTGTCCCTGGATAACACCTGTTACGGTAAGTAACTGTGCTTTATCCCAGGACAAGCAGGCATGATATTCTCACATGTGGGTGACCTCCAAGCTAATAACGGAGGGGTGGAGGGAAGTTGGCGAATTTAAGAAAACAGATTTCGTAACACTGATTGGCCGAACCGGCCATCGCTCCTGGACAGTGTATCCAGGCAGTAGTGAGAGGTGAAAGTATGAACCGAAGACCACGTGGCAGCCTTGCAGATATCCTCAATCGGCGTAGACCTGAGAAAGGCTATCGAGGCTGCCATAGCTCGGACTTTGTGTCCCGTAACACGACCATGCAGCGCGAGACCAGCCTGAGCGTAGCAGAAAGAAATACAAGCAGCCAACCAGTTTGACAGGGTGCGCTTGGAAACTGGGTGCCCCAATCTGTTTGGGTCGAAGGACAAAAACAATTGGGGGACTTTCCGATGAGGCTGAGTGCGTTGAAGGTAAAAGGCCAACGCCCTTTTGCAATCAAGAGTGTGGAGCGCCACCTCTCCAGGGTGAGAGTGAGGCTTGGGAAAAAACACCGGTAGAGTAATGGACTGATTGAGATGAAAATCAGACACCACCTTAGGTAGGAACTTAGGGTGAGTGCGTAGAACCACTTTGTCATGATGGAATACAGTGAAAGGTGGGTCCGCCACCAAGGCCTGCAGCTCACTCACTCTTCGAGCTGACGTGAGGGCGAGTAGGAAGATCACTTTCCAAGTGAGAAATTTAAGATGACACTTATCCATAGGCTCAAATGGAGGTTTCATCAGTTGAGCTAGAACCACATTAAGATCCCAAACCACCGGAGGCGGTTTGAGGGGAGGATGAACATTCAAAAGACCCTTCATGAAACGAGAAACCAAGGGGTGGAGTGAAAGGGCCTTCCCTTCCAGGGGTTGATGAAAGGCAGCAATCGCACTAAGGTGCACTCGAATGGAGTTGGTCTTCAGGCCAGAGTGAGATAAATGAAGCAAATACTCCAGAACCCAAGACACAGGGACCGACACCGGGTCCTGGTGGTGAGTGGAGCACCAGGATGAGAATCTAGTCCACTTCTGAGAATAGCAGAGTCTAGTCGATTCTTTCCGGGAAGCTTCCAACACTTCCCTGACTGACTGGGATATGGGGAAGGAAGTCAAGGAGAAAGGAACCAAGCAGTCAGATGAAGAGACTGAAGATTGGGGATGTAACAGTGAACCCCGACTCTGAGATAGCAGAGAGGGAAAGACAGGTAGAGGTATAGGTTCCCTGACACTGAGTTGAAGTAGTAGGGAAAACCAAGGTTGGCGGGGCCATCGAGGAGCGATCAAGATCAGAGTGGCCCGTACCGATTTTAGATGGACCAGCGTCCTCAGAATCAGAGGAAACGGCGGGAACGCATAGAGGAACTTCCCCTCCCAATCTAGGAGGAAGGCATCGGCCTCGAGACGGTCCGGGAAGTATATCCTCGAACAGAAGAAAGGCAGTTTTTGATTGTCGGGGGAGGCGAACAGGTCTATCTGTGGAGTCCCCCACGTGCCGAACACCTGTCGTAGTACCTGAGAATGCAGGGACCACTCGTGCAGCTGTCGGAGGCGGCTGAGCCTGTCCGCCAGGCAGTTTTGTTCTCCTTGGATGTAAACCGCCCGAAGGGAGATGTTTTGGGAGACCGCCCACTTCCAGAGCCGCAAGGCCTCCTGGCAGACGGACCAGGACCCCGTCCCTCCTTGCTTGTTTACGTAGTACATCGCCACCTGGTTGTCCATGTGGACGAGAACCACCCGGTCGTGAAGCAGGTGTTGGAAGGCCACCGCGGCGAGGTAAATGGCCCGAAGCTCCAGCACGTTGATGTGGCAGCGACGGTCCTCCGTGGACTACAGGCCTTGAGTGCGGAGACCGTCTACGTGAGCCCCCCAAGCGTACTCTAACGAGTCCGTGGTTAGGACCTTGTGGTGTGGAGGGGCGAGAAAGAGCAAACCCTTGGAAAGATTCGAAGAGTCGGCCCACCAACGGAGCGATTTTTACAAGGAAGGAGTCACTGTCACGAGGCGGTTGATCGGGTCCCGATCCTGACGTCATTGTGAAGCCAAAGTCCACTGTGGTAACCGCAGATGAAGGCGGGCAAGCGGGGTAACGTGGACTGTGGAGGCCACGTGGCCGAGGAGCGTCATCATTTGTTGCGCCGAGACCGTGGTCGATCTCGAGACTTGTCGGCTCAGATTTACCAACGCCTCCCGGCATTGCGGAGGGAGGAAGGAACGAAGACGGACCGTGTCTAGCACGGCCCCGATGAATTGTAAGGACTGAGAGGGGCATAGCTGGGATTTTGAAAAGTTTATCTCGAAGCCCAGACACTGGAGAGAAGTAATAGTCTGTCGGGTCGCTGAGATAACCCCCTCCCTGGTCGGGGCTTTGATTAGCCAATCGTCCAGGTAGGGGAACACTTGCAGGCCCTGGGAGCGTAGGGCAGCCGCGACCACTACGAGGCACTTCGTGAAGACTCGGGGGGACGATGATAGGCCGAAGGGGGGGACCCGGTATTGAAGGTGGAGATCTCCCACCTGAAAGCGCAGGAATCTGCGACAAGCAGGGTGCACCGGAACATGAGTGTAGGCCTCCTTCAGATCGAGGGAGCAGAGCCAATCGCCCTCGTTGATCAGGGGGTAAAGAATCGGAAGGGAAAGCATCCGAAACTTTTCCCGCTTCAGAAATTTGTTCAGGTGCCGCAAGTCCAGGATCGAGCGCAGGTCTCCCGTCTTCTTCGGTACCAGGAAGTATCAGGAGTAAAACCCTTGGCCCCTTTGGGTTTGGGGGACCGGTTCCACCGCCCTCAGGCGAAGGAGGTCCTGTGCCTCGGAGAGGAGGAGGGACAGCTGCGCTCGATTGGGGGGACACGCACTCGGCGGGCTGTCGGGAGGGACCTCTCGAAAGTTGAGCGAGTATCCCAATGAGATCACGCCAAGGACCCATGAGTCCGACGTAATGGCTTCCCAGCGAGGGTAGTAGGCTCGTAGGTGGCCCCCGATGGGAAGGAGGCCAGGTGGAGGTGCGGAGGGGGCCCGCCCCCGTCCGCTCATCCCGTCAAAAGGACGGAGACGGCTTCGCAGGCGCAGTGGGCTGTGATTTTGGTGGAACCCTAGAGTGAGCCTGAGGGCGTCGCGGCAGCGGTCTAGAAAAGGCCGGGGTAGATTTCTGGGGGTAGCGGCGAGGCAATCCCCGGAAAGGATGAGAGGCCTGTGGTTTAGGTTTTTGTCGTACAAGAGACGCGAAGGAACGTTCGTGCTCTGACAATCATTTTGTAGCTGCCTCGATGGTGTCGTCGAACAGTTCTTTCCCGACGCAAGGGAGGTTCGCTAACCGATCTTGCAGGTTAGGGTCCATGTCGACGAGCCTTAGCCACGCCAGCCGGCGCATGGCCACCGCGAAGGCTGCGACCCTGGAGGATAGTTCAAAGCCATCGTAAGCGGCATGGAACAAGTGTAGCCGGAGGCTGGAAAAATCCTTGAGAAGGAGGCCGAATGCTGCTTGACGAGGGGCAGGTAGATCCCCCGAGAAAGAGGTCAATAGTCCAATGAGGTGTTTCAGGTAAGATGAAAAAGTGAAGGTGTAGTTCAGGACCCTAGATGCCATCATAGAGTTCTGATACAAACGGCGTCCAAATTTGTCTAGTGTCCGGCCTTCGCGTCCAGGAGGGACTGCCACGGACACCCTAGAGGGGTGAGCTTTCTTCAGAGAAGACTCCACCAGTAAGGATTGGTGGGACAGCTGTGGCTGCTCAAACCCCGGGCAAAGTACTGTTCGGTATTTAGACTCCATTTTAGATTGGACAGCCGTCACCATGTAGGGAGTCTCGAGGTTCCTGATAAGGGTCTGCCGGAGTACCGGGTTCAACGGCAGCCGGAGGGACTCTCGGGGCGGGGAAGGCATATCCAGCTCCGCCAGGTATTCCTTGGAGTACCTCGAGTCAGATTGTAAGTCCAAGTCAAGGGCATGTCCCATGTCCTGGACGAACCTCGTGAAGGAAGGTCGGTGGGATCCCGTGGCCCCTTGCGGGGACGGTGATCGAGACCTTTGTCTCGCCGAGAAGGAAGGAGAAGCCTCCCTCGAATAGCGAGGTTCTCGTTCGGACTCTCGATCCGACACCGGGGTTGAGGACCTGCGTCGCCTCGAGGAGCCCTTCGGGGACGCCGCCGGGGTTCGGGGTACCGATCGATGTCGGATCGGGGACCCCTCCCCGGACTCCCTCGGCGAAAGCCTGTTGCCTCGGACCGGAGCCCCAGACCGAGGAGGAGTCAGTAAGAGCTGTGGGTTAGTGAGAGACAGCTCGGTAACCCGTAGCGGTTCCCCCGATCGAGTCGAGGGGGAGCGGCCTCGGGCCGGAGGGGAACTCCGGGCCTTTTTTGAGAGGGGCTTCGATCTTTGTTTCGCCGCGCGGAGCTCCGTCGGGGATGTGCGCCTCGAGTGCCTCGGAGAGGAGTCCGAGGAAGATGAGAGGCGGTGGAAACGGCGTGCTTTGCCCCGAGGGGTCTCGACGCATCGCTCAGGCTGGTCCGGCGCACGCGAGGCCGAGGTCGAGGCCGGTTGAAGGTGAGCCATGGCAGCGGATAGCTCCGTTGTGATCATTGCTCGGAGCAGCTCCTGGAATACCGGCACGGACAGCATCGATGGCATGTCCGAGGCCGCGGTGCACTCCACCGAGGGCGATCTCGATTCAGAGCATTCCCAAGTGGTGGAGGCACGTCCCGAGGTCTTCGGGGGTTTTGCCGGGGCTGTGGGTAGGGAACTCCCCCCTTGTCCCGCTATTGTCCCCGAGGTTGGCTTCTTCGGAGGTATGGAACCTGAGGAGGGAAGAGGGGACTTACCTGGAGCCGAAGACTTCTGGGAGCTCGGGGTCTTCGACATCGAGTCCCGAGGCGGGGCCGAGGTCCTCGAGGCCGAGATCGAGGCCGGGGCCGATCTCGAGGCCGAGGTCAAGGGTTGATCGGCGGCAAATAGTTCAGCCATGCGGGCCCATCGTTGGCGGAGCGCCCGGTGTTGGAAGGTTGCGCACCGGGGGCATGTTTCTGTTGGATGGTCGGCCCCCAGGCAGAGGATGCACCAGCGATGCGGGTCTGTGAGTGATAGAAGACGCTCGCACCCAGTGCACTTTTTAAAGCCCGAAACGGGCCGGGACATAGGAATTTCAGGCGGCTGCAGCCAATCAGGTCGCGCGGCCGCGACGACCCGGGAGCCCCCGGATTGCGAGAAAAGGGCGCGTTAAGCGCGATAAGCAGGAAAAAGAAAGATTAATACGCACAGCGACTTTGAACAAGGAAAAAAATAAAAAATCGCGGTGTAAGAAGGCACTTGGGGCAGAGCTAAGAAAAAAAACGTGTCTTCTTAGCACTGTGGAAAAAAACAAACTGGAGACCACGAGGAGGGGATGCGCCCTCTAGTGGAGCAGGAGGCACACATGCGTGATGCAGCATAGCAAGCTTGAATCTTCAATCAAGTTTGCTTGAGATGCTGTCCGCATCGGGGCTCGTAGATGACGTCACCCACATGTGAGAATATCATGCCTGCTTGTCCTGGGATAAACCATATAAGGGAGTCTTTTGCAAAAACGGTTTACAAAAGTGTTACACACATAAAATTTTGCAACAGAAAAAAAACAGATGAACACAAGTAATCGAATCTTCAGAAGATCAGTGAACAGGGAAAATCACTACTTAAAGAAACGCATTTACAAACAATTGTGTTTTAAGTAGTTTTCTAAATGTACTCCTATCACTACATTTTTGCTATTTGCCCAACAAAGGAGTTTCACAATCTTACTGCTACACAACAAAAGGTCATTGCATTAGTTTCCATGAATTTTGTATTAACATTTGCTTTCAGCAGCGCAGAATTTTCCAAAATGCAATGATCTTTTCGGTTGGTAACTAGTTATCTTGTTCTTAAAGAATTCAGGGATCATACTGTATAAGAACCCGTGTCGCGACCAACTGAAGTTGTTTTTTTAAATTTTTTTAGGCTGTTATGGGCATAAAATGAAAAGCGAAACCTTCCATAAGGACTGTGAAAAGTAATAGGTCGGTTGATGAGACCAATGTTGATGGTATAGTGACGGCAAACTCCAATTGATCCAGAAGAATTGGGCAGCGTTATGAACAAGTTCCACTGAATCAGTTCAAGGCCTCTAACAAATTTGCTGCTATTTCAGTGGCTGCCCAGAAACAGAAGGTGTAGAAGGAGAATTTCTCCGATGTGAAAGAGGTTGTTTGGTAGATCTCCTAGAAGAAAAATAATTGTTTCTTCACAGGCACCATTGGACGACTCCCCATGGTCAGCTGGCACCAAGAACCACCAAATCATGACCTGGCAGATGAGAAGGGACGCTGATTAGCTGGAGGTCCTGAGTACTGAATAGAATGCTAGAAGTGATGAAAATTAGAGTGCCCTAAACCCCTGGAGGGGCAAGACCTGTTCACACTTAGGTCTGCAGTCCTGCATACTGGCCATAATGTCATCCAACCCCTGGCCAAACTAAAATTGACTCTTGAAGGGCAAACGGCTCAAGGTCACCTTAGATGATGAAATCACCGGACCACCAACAGATCCACAACATCTGATGAGCTGAGATGAAATAGGCAGACAGCTTAGAGTAAACCTTCAACATGTCATACAGGGTATCAGCAAAATAGCTCACACCCGAAACCAGGATATCCAGGTCCCAGAACACAATAGTGTCAGAATCTTAGTGGAGTTTGCAATGGAATGCCCTAGCCACAATGAAAGAGGCAGATGCCACCTTTATGCTAACTGCCGCTGAATCAAACAGGCACTTAAGTATGAAATAAACATGTCGGTCCTGGATATCCTTCAGGACTACTCCTCTGTCACTGGGATGAAAAGTGCATTTGGTGAAATACCAGGAAATCTTCGTTCGGGGAAATGAAACCCTTATTAAAACTGTCTGCCTTGGGATACAGCCAAGACATGGTGTGAGAATATTTCAAGGGACCCTCAGGTACCTCTGAAATTTCCGTAAGAATCCGAACATCAGGATGATCAGGAAAAGAGGCGGATTACGGCCGCTGGTCACTCATGAGGGAACATTCCCAACCTCCATTGGGATTGAGGGGTACAGATAGAAGTAGAGGTAGGTTATAGGAATAGTCAGGGACCACTTCACAGGTCATAGGCCTGATGGGCCGCCGCAGGAGCGGACCGCTGGGCGCAATGGACCTCTGGTCTGACCTAGTGGAGGCAACTTCTTATGTTCTTATATTTGGGGTTGGATAATAATTGACTTAGTACTACTAGAAACAGAGCTTTGTGTTACATTGCAGCTGAAGTAGTTTGCATATTTATATTACATACAGGTACTTCCTCTGTCGTTAGTGGACTTTCAATCAACTTTTATATGTGGGGCAATGGAAGGTTAAGTGTCTTGCCCAAAGTCACAAGGAATCACAGTGGAAATCAAACCTGGTTCTGCTGTGGTTTAAGTGCCTTTTGTGTTAGGGGGCATGGCATGGGTGGATGATTTGACAAGAAATTCCACAGATTAATTGTTTATTGAGTTGGATATGGTGGTGGAGAGGGAATAGAGGGACAGATTGAAGGGTATGCAAGGTTGGGGAATGGTGCTGGAGAGAGGCGATAGGACTGAGCATGGGGGCCAGTGGGCAGTGGTGAACCAATGCTGCACATAATCTGGAGGATGAGAGAGGGAGAAATATTGGACTGGGAGGGGGGCCCAGAAAGGAAGGGAGGGGAGATGTCAGACCACTGGAAGGGGGAGGGGATGCATGTGAGAGAACTTGCTCATAGTGACTAATCAGTAATTACGTATCTGATGTTGTATGAAAAGTTTAATTAGCATTTCCCAAGACCTTGGCTGAAATTGGTTGTTTATAAAAATAAATAGAAGAAATGGCATTACAATTAGTACTATTATTATGGGGGTGAAGTCAGAGTTTGGGCAGTTCTGGGGTGGAACTTGGGCGGGGGTACTCGGTTGGATTTGTTAGGCTTAGGGGGTACTTGGCTTGAAAAGGTTGAGAAACACTGCTCTAGACTCTGCTCTTACTTATTCTTCTCATGTCTCTTCAGCTATTCGTAGTTCTTTTTTTAACTTAAGACATATTCGTTCTATTCATCCATTTCTAACATCTTCAAGAATTAATGCTTTTGCTCACTCTCTTCTAATTAGTCATCTAGACCAGTGTTTTTCAACCTTTTTATACCTATGGACCAGTGGAAATAAAAGAATTATTTTGTGGACCGGCACCAGTCCGCCGACCGGTGGTTGAAGAACACCTGGCCAAGTTCTGGGCCAGACCCCGCCCCCATAATAGTACTAATTATAACATAATTTTTTCCATTTATTTTTCATATATACACACACAACATAATCTTATTAACACATAATGGTTAACCACAAAATTAAGCTACACAAAGCTATATTCCTAAATTTGCCATTGGTGATTATATTTGTTTTCTGCATCAATAAAAAAAATTGTTTGATCATTAAGTACACAAAGCACACTATATGCTTCTCAACATTCATACCTACCAGAAAACAGATAACCTCTTTGCAAATACGGGACCAAAAACTAAAATTACTAATATATACAAACAAAACCCTAAGATGCAATACTCTGCATGCAGTACCACCCCAGAGAAAAAGAAACAAATGCATTTCTTCCTGAACAGTAAAAAATATAGACAGCAGATGCACATGTCAGCCATGTGGACCGGCAGCAAATTTCTGCAGACTGGCACCAGTCCACAGACTGGTGGTTGAAGAACACTGATTTAGACTACTGTAATTCTTTATATAAAGACTAGTCATTAAGCCCGTTACATTAACGGGTGCTAGAATATATGTCTTGTCTGTCTTTCTCCCTCCCACTGTCTCTCTCTCTCCCTGGCCCCCTTTTTCTCTGTCTTTCTGTCCCTCTCCCTGCCCCTGTGTCTTTCCTCCTTTCTTTCTGTCTCCCTCCCTCCTGCTGTCTGTCTGTCTGTCATTCATTCCCTGCATTTCCCTGTGCAGCTGCAACAGCATTTCCCTCCCCTTCCATTTTCCTGTGCAGCAGTATCAGCATTTTCCCCCCACCCCCTTCCCTACTCTTAGCACGATGTGGCCTGCTCCTTTTGGCCCCTCCCCCTTCCCTCCCACGGTGTAGCCTGCTCCAAGGGCCCCCCTTTCCATTATTGTGTTTCCCGCAGGCAGGCCCAGCTTCTCCCTGCACATACCCTTTTTTGTTTCTGTTTCCCTCCCTCGCGTGGCTGCCTGCCTAGTCCCATTCAATGGCTCATGGTTGGAATCTCTTTCGGCGCTTCGCTGCCCGGCCCGCGGTCTGGCCTGCTCCGGGCGAGTGTCGCAGTGGCTCCTCTCGATCCCCGCCAGCGTCGGAAGCCTTCTCCGATGCTGGTGCGGTTCATGAGAGGAGCCGACACCGCGATCTGGAGAGCAGGGAGTCCAACGCTGGCGGCCAGTCCTTTATAGGTAGGTGCTGGGAAGCAGTAAGGCTGGGGACTCGCGCATGCGCACTCCTGCAGCCACGGACCTACATCTCACAGATCAGAGATCACGGAAGCACAGAGTTGAGTGCGCATGCGCGGCTAGGGTTTTATTATATAGGATATTAGGATTAAAGAACTTAAAAGATTACAATTAATTAAAAATACTGCTATAAAGCATAGTTACTTAGCATAACAGGTGTTATTCAAGAACAGCAGGCAGATAAACTGAGAAACAAAATGGGAGAATTAGAGACAATAGCAAGACACGATGAACTGGAAATCATTGGCATAACAGAAACATGGTAGAATGATGAAAACAAATGGGACACAGTACTACAGGGATACAAACTATACAGAATAGATAGAGTAGGACAGAAAGGTGGAGGTATTGCCCTATATGTTCAGGATGGAGTAGAAACTGTTAAGAGAGGCTACGACGGAAAGAACAGAGAAGCTGGAGTCCCTCTAGATCAAGATTCCTAGACACAATGGTGCAGACACAAAAATTGGCCTTTACTATTGACCCCCAGGACAGACGGAGGAGACAGACTCAGAAATGATAGAGGAAATTAAACAAGAATGTAAGACAGGTAATGTAATAATCATGGGAGACTTCAATTTCCCGGGGATAGACTGAAACCTGGAAACCTCGAACCGCGGCAAGGAGGTCAAGTTCCTGGAAACGCTAGGGGACTGCTTCCTGGAACAAATGGTGGGAGAGCCGACGAGAGGAAAGGCCACCTTGGACTTGTTCCTAAATGGCATTACGGGACCGACAAAAGAAGTAGAAGTCAAGGTCCCACTGGGGACGAGCGATCACAACATGATCAACTTTAAATTTGACATTGGGAAAGGGAAACGTATCAAAACCTTAACCACGACCTTAAACCGGCATGGCTTACTAGAGAGGTGAAGGAAGTCATAAAAGAAAAGGACTCCTTTAAAAAATGGAAATGCACAAAAACATCCAAAACTTGGAACAAACACAAAGATGATCAGAAGAAATGTCATAAGGCAGTGAGGGATGCCAAAAAGGACTATGAGGAGAAAATAGCGCAAGAGGCCAAAAATTTCAAGCCCTTCTTCAAATACGTAAAATAAAAAAAACCTGCAAAAGAGGCGGTGGGACCGTTGGATGACCAGGGAAGAAAAGGGTACATCAAGGAAGACAAACAAATTGCAGACAGACTAAATTCCTTCTTTGCGTCTGTCTTTACGAAGGAGGACACCGCAACAATACCAGAAGCAGTGAAAGTGTTCAAAGGAGTAATAGAGGACAGTCTCACCACAGAAGAAGTAGACTTGGACCAGACATACTACCAGATCAACAATCTTAAAAGCGACAAATCCCCTGGACCTGATGGAATTCACCCGAGAGTCTTAAAAGAACTGAAGGTTGAAATAGGAGAGCTTTTGCAAAAACTTGCCATCTTGTCAATTAGAACTGGACAGATATCAGATGATTGGAAGATAGCGAACGTCACGGCAATTTTCAAAAAAGGATCAAGAGGAGAACCGGGCAATTACAGACCTGTGAGTCTTACGTCTGTTCCTGGAAAGATGGTTGAAGCACTGATTAAAGATAGCATAGTCCGGCATTTGGATACACACGACCTGATGAGAGCCAGTCAACATGGCTTCAGGAAAGGGAAATCATTTTTGACAAATTTACTTCAATTTTTTGAGACCGTGAACAAACAAATTGATAGTGGAGAACTGGTGGACATAATATACTTGGACTTCCAGAAAGCATTCGACAAGGTTCCACATGAAAGACTTCTCAGGAAACTATAAAGCCATAGAATAGAGGGAGATATACGAAGATGGATAGGCAAATGTCTGGAGAACAGAAAGCAGAGAGTGGGCATAAATAGGAAGTTCTCAGACTGGGAGAAAGTGACTAGCGGTGTGCCCCAGGGCTCAGTACTTGGGCCCATCTTATTTAATATTTTCATCAATGACCTAGAAGAAGGAACATCCAGTGAGAGCATCAAGTTTGCAGACGACACAAAGATATGCCGGGCAATCAGATCGAAGAAGGATAGCGAGGAACTCCAGAGTGACTTGTGTCAGTTAAGGGCGGAAAAATGGCAGATGAAGTTTAATGTGGAAAAGTGCAAATAATGCATTTAGGCAGGAAGAACAAGGAACACGAGTATAGAATGTCAGGTGCAACTCTGGGTAAGAGCGAACAAGAAAAGTATCTGAGATGGCCGTTCTTATGTTTATGTTCTTATGTGGGCGACGTCATCCATGGAGCCTCTGTATGGACATTTTAAAAGTGCATCGCTACTTTAAGATTTTTAGAAAGTTTGTGATAGCCCGCACCACACATGCGCGAGTGCCTTCCCACCTGACATAGCTCGCGGCTCCTCAGTTCCGTTAAGCAATCTAAGAAGGCAACCATGGGAGATGGGTAGGTTGTGATAATATCTGCCTGCTGTCCATGTAAAACACCTCTTACAATAAGTAACTATGCTTTAGCCCAGGATAAGGCAGGCAGCATATTCTCACATGTGGAACTCCCTATCTTACAAGAATGGGATGGAGGGAGAGCTGGCCAATTAAGAAAATAAATTTTGCAAAACTGCTTGGTTGAAGTGACTGTCCCATCTCGAATAAGATTCCAGACAGTAGTGTGCTGTGAATGTGTGAACTGAGGACCAAGTAGCAGCTTTACAGATTTAATCAATAGGAGTGGAGCAACTGAAGTCGCCATAGCTCTGACTTTGTGGGCTGTGACACGACTCCCCAGTTATAGCCCAGCCTGAGCATAACAGAAGGAGATACAAGAGGCCAACCATGCGGAAATTGTTCTCTTTAATACTGGACGTCCCAACTTGTTAGGATGAAAGGAGACGAACAGTTGAGGAGATGTTCTATGAGATTGAGTTCTCTGCAAATTGTAGAGAAAAGCCCTTTTGCAGTCTAGAGAGTGAAGAGCCGTCTCTCCAGGATGAGAATGAGACTTAGGAGAGAACACTGGAAGTACAATAGATTGATTAAGGTGGAATTCAGTGACAACTTTTGGGATAGGTGCAAAGCACCACTTTGTCATGGTGGAACACTGTGAAAGGAAGATCTGCCACCAGTGCTTGAAGTTCACTAACTCTTCGAGCTGAAGTAAGGGAGATGAGAAAGACCACCTTCCAAGTAAGGTGCAGTAAAACCTTGGATTGCAAGTAACTTGGTTTGCAAGCGTTTTGCAAGACAAGCAAAAATTTTATTAAATTTTAACTTGATATATAAGCAATGTCTTGCAATACAAGTACATACAGTATACACACATCACAACTGAGCCGATGGTTCTTCTCTCTCTGACACTGCAAAAGTGTAGTATACGAGCAAAGTTTTGCAATACGAGTACATGCAGTATACACACGTCACGTGTATCACAACTGAGCCGATGGTTCTTCTCTCTCTGACGCTGCGGGAGTGTAAATGAGTGAGGTCTTGCAATACAAGTATGTATAGTATTTTGTATTAAAATTTTTAGGTTGTGGAACGAATCGTCTGAGTTTCCATTATTTCCAATGGGGATATTTGCTTTAATATACGAGTGCTTTGGATTACAAACATGCTTCTGGAACGAATTATGCTTGCAAACCAAGGCTTTACTGTACTTGAGAAGAGTTGTAGCCAATGGTACAAAAGGAGGCTTCATTAAAGCAGCAAGAACTATGATCGCAAACCACTGGAGGTAGTTTAAGAGATGGTTTGACATTGAAAAGTCCTTTCATGAATCTAGACACAAGGATGAGCAGTGAGAGGTTTACCATCAACTAGTTCATGGAAAATACTGATAGCACTGAGATGAACTCTAACTGAAGTGGTTTTGAGACTTGAATTGGATAAATTACATTACATTACATTACATTAGAGATTTCTATTCCGCCATTACCTTGCGGTTCAAGGCGGATTACAAAAGATATAAAATGGGGGTTACAAAAGATATAAAGAATGGGGGTTACAATGGAAGAATAGTAGTCATTTCTAGCGTTGTACAGAGTAGATCATTTGTAGAGAGTTGGAAAGAGTCGATCTATTATCATTTCTAGAGTTGTTAAGAGTAAGTGTTGTTAGGAGTAAGAGATTTTAAGAGTAGGTGTGGTTAGGACTGTTTCAGGGCTTTCTTGAAGAGTATAGTTTTTATTTCTTTTCTGAAAATCTTGTAGTCTGGGGTGGTTAACAGTAGGTTGGAGATTTGGTTATCTAGTTTTGCAGCTCGAGTGGCTAGGAGGCCATCATATTGTTTTGACCGTTTTACTTCCTTGATCGGGGGAGGTGTGAAAGGGGAGTGCGTTTTTCTATGTCTGGTTGAGGTTGCTTGGATGAGGCGATTGTTTAGGTAGGCTGGGCTGTTTCCATTTAGGGTTTTGAATATCATGCAGTAGAATTTAAATAATATTCTTTCTTGGATTGGTAGCCAGTGTGAGTTGATGTAGGCCTCTGTGATATGATCATGTTTCCTCAGTGAGTAGATGAGTCTCAGAGCAGTATTTTGGATTGTTTGTAGTTGCTTGGTCATCGTGGCAGGGCAGGGGAGGTAGAGGATGTTGCAGTAGTCTAGCAATCCTAGGATTAGGGATTGCACTATAAGCTGGAATTGTGTTCTTTCAAAGAATTTCCGGACTTGTCTCAGGTTTCTCATTATTGCGAAGGATTTCTGTATGGTTTTATTTATTTGCAGTTGCATAGTACAGCATCTGTCTATTGTCACTCCTAGTAGTTTTATAGTGGTTTGGATTGGATAGTTGATTAAATTTAGTTCTAAATTGGTTATAGTTGGGACTTTGTCATTTTCGAGGAGGATGAATTTAGTTTTATCTGGGTTGAGTTTCTGTTTGTGTTCTTTCATCCAGGTCGTGACTGTTTCTATTGTTCGACGTATTATGTTTGTCATGGTGGTCTTTGGCTGATCATATGGTATGAGGATGGTGATGTCATCCGCATAACTATAGGTAGTTATGCCTAGGTTATCCAGGTATGCTCCGAGAGAGGCAGTGTATAGGTTGAAGAGAGTAGGGGATAGTGGGGATCCCTGTGGTACGCCGCAAGGGTTTGACCAAGGATCTGATTTTTCTTTGTTTGATTTTACTCTGTAGGTTCTGGATTTTAGGAAGCCTTCAAACCAAGAATATACTGTATCTGAGATACCTATTGCATCCAAGATTTGAAGAAGGATGTTATGATCAACTAGGTCAAATGCTGCAGTCAGGTCTAGTTGTATGAGAAGCATTTTTTTTCCTGTGCTGAGATGTTGTCTGGCTGTGTCCATAAGGGAGCCTAGGAGTGTCTCTGTGCTGAAGTTGGTTCGGAATCCTGATTGCATGGGGTGGAGTAGGTTATGGTCATCTAGATAGTTTGTGAGGAGTTTGGCTACTAGGCCTTCTGTAATTTTGACATATAGCGGTATTGATGCAATTGGTCTGAAGTTGGATGGTTGATCCATTGGTCCTTTTGGGTCTTTTTGAATTGGGGTGACGATGATTTCGCTGAGGTCAGTAGGGAAAAAGCCATCTGTGAGTGTAGTTTGTATCCATTGCAGAAGTAGAGTACGGAATTTTACACTGGAGGTGGTAAGGAGATATGCTGGGCAGTGGTTGAGGTCACAGGAGGCGTGGCTGTATTTATTGTAGAGTTTATTGAATTCGGACCATTGTATGATGGGGAATTGAGACCATGTTCTGTCCGCTGCAGTAGATTCTTTTTCTGTGGGGAGAGTTGTAATTTCGTTTAGGTGGGATGGGGTAAAGTTGAGGGTGGCTCTGGCATTAGTGATTTTGTTCTTGAAATAATCTGCTAAGAGGGTAGCTGAGGGGGGTGGGGTGTTGTTAGTGGTCGTGTAGGGTTTGGTGTCAGTTAGGTCTTTTAATATTTGGAATAATTTTTTGGTATCTTGGGTTTCTGTGCCTATAAGATTTGTGTAGTGAGTTTTCCTCTTGTCTTTTAGTAGGAGTTTATATTGTTTGTTAATTTTTTTCCAGGCAATTTTCGTTTGATCTAGGTTTGTTTTTCTCCATTTTCTTTTTAATCTTCTGCATTGTCTTTTAAGTTGGAGCAGATCGTTGTCAAACCATTGGTCTGATCTTCTACTGGTTCTAGTTTTGGTTTGTAGTGGGGCTAGTTCGTCCTGGATGTTGGTGGCTAGAATATTCCAGTGAGAGATGAAGTCTTTTGGGTCGCAGTCCTGGAGTGTTTCATCTATTTTTGTCCAGAATACGGTTGGCTCGATATGTTTGCGTAAGGTGTATGTTATTTTTTGGGATTTAGGTGTGGTTTTGTTCTTGGTCCAGTTAATGCTGAAATTGTAAGTGTAGTGGTCTGACCAGAGGGATGGGGACCAGGTTCCATTGAGTGTTTGAATTACTGGGGTGGCTGGTTGGTGGGTCATGAAGGCTGCAATGTCAAGTTGATGACCTTTTTCATGAGTGGTTTGTGGGTTTAGGATTTGGAAGGATAAGGCATTGAGAAATGCTAGACAGTTTTTTGCTGGTGTGGATTTTGGGTCTTCTAGATGGAGGTTTAGATCTCCTAGGATAAGGTTATATTTTGCTGTTAAGGAGTTTTGGTAGATGAAGTTTTCAAATTCAGGTCTCGCTGTGGTCCAGTTACCTGGTGTTATGTAACAGAGCATGCAGTTTAGTGAGTTTTTTTAGTGTTGAGCTTGTGAGATGACAGGCAAGGAAGTCCATTTGTGTGGTGGATGTTTTTTCTTGTACATTTAGGGTTAGGGAGTCTTTGAATATTATTGCTAGTCCTCCTCCTCTTTTTTTCTCTCTGCAGGTCACTGTTATTTTGTATCCCTGCGGGCATACCTCTGTTATTCTGGGGTCTGCGTCTGAGGTTAACCAGGCTTCTGAGAGGAAGAGACAGTCTAGGTTTTCGGTTTTTATCCAATTTTTTATATGTTCTGTTTTAGATCCTAAGGCTCTGATGTTTACATAGGCACAAGTTAGAGTAGTGATTTCTGTTTGATTCTTGTAGGTCGTTTCAGGGTAGATGAGTGTTTTAGGAAGAGGTTGAGGTTTGGTTTTGGGAAGTGTTGTTCTTTTTCTCCAGGTTATGGTGATGGGATGTTGGGTGCTGGTCTGGTGGTTCGAGTTTCTTGTTAAAAGGGTTCTCCTGTTGTGGAGTTGGAAATTGTTTACAGATGAGCTTGTGGGTGTGGTGGATAAGTTGTTAGCTACTACTTTCCAGCTGGTAATGAGGAGGATTATTATTAGGGTGGCTTGAGTATGTGTTTGTGGGGATAGCTTCATCTTTGGTGGCAGTGGGTGGGGGTCTGGACTGGTTCTGAAAGCCTTTTGTCCTGTTGTTATTGGTGAGGGAGATAGATCTTGCTGTTTTGTGGTAGATGGGTTCTGCTATTTGTCTGATCAAATGATTGACCTGTTGGGGACTTTGGGGGGGGGGCGGAGTTGGACTCCCACGTGGCCCGATGTTCCTTCCCTGCGGCAGGAGATCAGTTTTTCGTTGGTGCAGCTCCCGGTTTCAGTGGGGCTGCCCTGAAGAGAAGAGGCTGTGTAAGCTGGTCTGCAGGGGGCTTCGGGAGGCAGAGCTGGACTCCCACGCGGCCCAAAGTTCCTACCCTGCGGCAGGAGGTCTGTTTTTCATTGGGGCAGCTCCCAGTTTCAGTGGGGCTGCCCTGAAGAGAAGAGGCTGTGTAAGCTGCTCTGCAGGGGGCTTCGGGAGGCGAGCTGGACTCCCACACGGCCCAAAGTTCCTACCCTGCGGCAGGAGGTCTGTTTTTCGTTGGGGCAGCTCCCGGTTTCAGTGGGGCTGCCCTGAAGAGAAGAGGCTGTGTAAGCTGCTCTGCAGGGGGCTTCGGGAGGCAGAGCTGGACTCCCACGCGGCCCGAAGTTCCTACTCTGTGGCAGGAGGTCTGTTTTTCATTGGGGCAGCTCCCGGTTTCAGTGGGGCTGCCCTGAAGAGAAGAGGCTGTGTAAGCTGCTCTGCAGGGGGCTTCGGGAGGCGGAGCTGGACTCCCACGCGGCCCGAAGTTCCTACCCTGCGGCAGGAGGTCTGTTTTTCATTGGGGCAGCTCCCAGTTTCAGTGGGGCTGCCCTGAAGAGAAGAGGCTGTGTAAACTGCTCTGCAGGGGGCTTCGGGAGGCGGAGCTGGACTCCCACGCGGCCCGAAGTTCCTACCCTACGGCAGGAGGTCTGTTTTTCGTTGGGGCAGCTCCCGGTTTCAGTGGGGCTGCCCTGAAGAGAAGAGGCTGTGTAAGCTGCTCTGCAGGGGGCTTCGGGAGGCGGAGCTGGACTCCCACGCGGCCCGAAGTTCCTACCCTGCGGCAGGAGGTCTGTTTTTCGTTGGGGCAGCTCCCGCTTTCAGTGGGGCTGCCCTGAAGAGAAGAGGCCATTGGAGGAGGCGCCAATCAAATTCCTCACCTGGAAAGTAGTTTTTCTCATCGCCATCACATCAGCAAGACGCATTAGCGAGCTACAGGCCCTGGTGACATACCCACCATACACACAGATCCTTTATGATCATGCAGTGCTGAGAACTCACCCGAAGTTCCTACCAAAGGTAGTCTCACCTTTCCACATAAACCAAGCAATAGTACTTCCCTCCTTCTACCCGGGACCACATAACAACAGCACGGAACAACTCCTACACACTTTGGACTGCACCCGTGCTCTCCGCCTATACATTCAACAAACACAATCCTGGCGAAAGGCAGTACAACTGTTTGTCTCCTTTGATCCCAACAAACCAGGATCACCAGTGGGAAAACGCACTATTTCCAATTGGATCTCAAACTGCATCGCCTTCTGCTACGAGCAGGAGGGAGCGTCCCTTGAGGAAAAGGCCACAGCACACCAACTAAGAGCCATGGCCGCTACATTGGCAAACCTCAGCAACACGCCACTCCAGGACATTTGCAGAGCAGCCACATGGTCTACCCCACACACCTTCACCAGACACTATTGCCTGGATCGCTCACTGCAGACCTCCAATGACTTTGGCCTCAACATATTACGATTGGTGACCAAAACAGACACAGCAAAGGACACCAATACCTGAACTAGCTGATCAAGACTATTAGCCAAAATCAGATACAACAGACTATCAACAGATTATATTCTGCCATGTTGGCACAATTTGCACATGTTAGCACAATTTGTACTGTTTGCACATGTTAGCACAATTTGCACAGTTACTTGTTATAATTGCATCTGTTATTGAGATACATACTCTACCATGTTGGTAAGAAAGAAAGTGTGTAGAAGATACTCCAATACTAACGATACAAAAGTGGATATAGCCGCATGATGATGAAGAATACACCAGGTAGAAAACCATGTCCATTTATGCTGGTAACACTGCTGCATGGATATATTTTCTGGATGTTTCTAATATTAGTTTGACAGGCTGAGAAAGATGAAAATCAACCATTAGGCAGCGAGATAGCAACGCTGCATGATTGGGATGCAGAAGGGACCCATGATTTGTGTGAGAAGAGACGGGTTCTCTGGGCCACCGAGGAACTATAAGAATCATGGTGGCCGATTCCCTCTTGAGTTTGACAAACGTTTTGAGAATGAGAGGAACTGGAGGAAAAGCATAGAGAAACTTGCGAGTCTAATCCAGCAGAAAAGCATCCGCTTCCAGACGATGAGGCAAGTACTGATGGGAGCAAAACTGAGACAGTTTGTGGTTGAGGAGAAATGCAAACAAGTCTATCTGAGGAGTCCCCTACTGAGAAAATATGGGACACAGAGCTGCAGAGTTGAGTGTCCATCAGTGTGGTTGCAGAAACCTGCTGAGTTTGTCTGCAAGAGAATTCTGTTCCCCTTGAATGTATATTTTGAGCAATGGCCCATTTCTAGATTTTCTGGGCCCCTTAACAAAAACAGAGGGACCCCGTGCCTCCTTGTTTGTTTATATAATACATGGCGACCTGATTGTCCGTACGGATAAGGACAGTGTTGGTCACAATGTGCTGAAAATCTCTGAGATTATTGTAGATCACTGAGTGCCAACAGATTTATATGATCTAAAACAGTGGTCTCAAACCTGTGGCCCGGGAGCCACATGCGGCCTGCCAGGTACTATTTTGAGGCCCTCGGTATGTTTATCATAATCACAAAAGTAAAATAATACAGTTTCTTGATCATATGTCTCTTTAGCTATACATTACAATATTATTATTAAGACTTAGCCAAAAGGAAAGATTTATAAACTATAAAGAGTTTTACTTCATGCAAAATTCTCATTTCTTTAATAAGACATTAACTAGTTTTTTCTGAGGCCCTCCAAGTACCTACAAATCCAAAATGTGGCCCTGCAAAGGGTTTGAGCTTGAGACCACTGACCTAAAGGCATCTAAACAGTGTGATAAGGCGGTGGCTGTAGCCAGAAGGATGCTAGACCGTCTAGAAAGAGGAGTAACCAGCAGAAGGGAGGTATTGATGCCCCTGTATAGGTCCTTGGTGCGGCTGCACTTAGAGTATTGTGTTTAGTTTTGGAGGCTGTATCTGGCAAAGGATATAAAAAGACTTGAAGCGGGTCCAGAGGAAGGCAACGGAAACGGTAAGAGCTTTGAACCAAAAGAAGTATGAGAAGAGACTGGAAGACCTAAATATGTATACTCTGGAGGAGAGGAGGGACAGAGGAGATATAATACAGAAGTTTAAATACTTGAAAGGCATTAATATAGAACCAAATCTTTTCCAGAGAAGAAATAATGGTAAAATTAGAGGGCATAATTTGAGGTTACAGGGAGGAAGACTTAGGAGCAATGTTAGGAAATTCTTCTTCACGGAGAGGGTGGTAGATGCCTGGAATGCTTTCCCGAGGGAAGTGGTGGAGAGGAAAATGGTGATGGAATAAAAAAAAAAACATGGGATAAAAATAGAGGATCTCTAATTAGAAAACGAAGCATGTAAATTAAAGAACTAAGGCTGGCATTGGACAGACCTGCATGGTCTGTGTTCCATATATGGCGATTCAGTGTAGAATGGGCTGGGGTGGGCATCAATGTGAACTCCATTAATATGGAACAGGAGGATGCTACTGGCCAGACTTTACGGTAGAAGTCCTGCAAACAGCTGGATGGTTGGATAGGCTTGAGTGAGCTTGGACCTAGAACAATACCAGATTTTACAGTCTACGGCCCAAAAATATCAAAGAAGAGACAAGTTAATCTAATTATGTATTTTTTAATGAGTATAACTTATGGGCAGACTGGATGGACCGTTCAGGTCTTTATCTACCATCATTTACTTTGTTACTATGACAAAGGCGATTCTGGGCAGACCAGTGATCTTGTATGTGAAGACCATCCAGATGAGCTCCCCAAGAAAAAGTGGATAAATCTGTGGTCAGAACTTTCTGATGAGGAGGTGTGTGGAACAACAACCCTCTGGACTGACTGGAAGAGTTCATCCATCACTGCAGCGACTGTTGAAGCGAAGGAGTGACAGTAATGGGTTGAAAGAGTGGGTCGAGCACTTGAGACCACTGAGATGCAAGAGTCCATTGAGGTATCCTGAGATGAAGTTTCACAAACAGAGTAACATGCATTGTGGAAGCCATGTGACCTAGTATTACCATAATTTGTCTGGCTGAGATTGATGACAGATGAGAAGTCTGAGTGCAAAGTTGAATCAAATTGTCTTGTCTTTGCTGTGGTAGAAACGCTCCAAGATGAATGGTGTCGAGCAGAGCTCCTATGAAGTGAAGTCTAAGATGGTTGAAGTTGAGATCTGGGAAAGTTGATTTCGAAACCCAACTGTTGAAGAAAGACAATTGTCATACAAGTCACTACTGTCACCCCCTGCGAAGTAGGGTCATTGATCAGCCAGTCATCCAGGTAAGGAAAGATTTGAAGGCCCTGAGACCATAGTGCGGCTGCCACTACCACCAGGCACTTGGTGAATAATCTGGAAGAGGATGCAAGGCCAAAGGGTAGTACTTTACACTGATAATGGTGGTGAGCCACTTGAAATCAGAGGAATTTCCTGGAGGACGGATGCACTAGAATGTGAGTATAGGCTTCTTTCAGATCCAGAGAGCATATCCAGTCGTTGTGATCTAAGAGAGGATATAAAGTTGCCAGGGATAACATCAGAAACTTTTCCTTCACTAGAAACTTGTTGAGACCAAAATTGGACAAAGACCTCCTGTTGTATTCTTTGGAAAAAGAAAATACTGGGAGTAAAACCCCCGGTTCCTCTGACCTGGAGGAACCTTCTCGATTGAGAAGGAGAAGGGATTCTACCTCCTGAAGAAGGGACATCTGCTGAGGGTGAGAAGACTCCTTTCTTGAAGGATGATCTGAAGGGATGTTGATAATGTGAAGAAAGTATCCCTCTCAAATGACTTTTAGAATCCAGAGGACTGTGGTAATTGAAGGGGCACATATATTCCTTGTAAGTTTTTCTTTTCCTGCTTGTGTAGCATATAAAAGAAAAGAACTGCTGGCCAAGAAGTTACAAGGTCTTTTCTCTTTGTGTTCTGAGGTCTGTGTCCTCATTTTGTTCTGTAAGCCAGCTTGTGTTTTAGCTGAGCGATTCTGCTTCTCATTTAGATAAGAAACATTTGCTAAGAAAGAAACATTTGCTCGAACTGACCCATGTGAAATGCTATATATATATATATATATATATATATATATATATATATATATATATATATATATATATATATATATATATATGTTACAGTACTCTGAATAAAGGAGATATCCCTTGGCATATTTGCATGTGTGTGATTTCTTTCTAAAGAGATGTCCCCGGATGCATCTGTAGTGAGGACAGCAGAACAAGGCTAATACAAATTGGGACCTGGCCGTTTCAGCTGGGGGCTCGTCCGGGATTGGAGATCGGTGCCGGTCTAGTGAGTATCTGTTTTCTAGTGCTCACTGGTCTCTGCCCTCTTCCACGCCCTTATTTGATTATTGAGGCTTTTGGCCCTTCCTGAGTTTATATTGGGCTTTTGTGAAGTCCATAGTGGTAGTTTTGGCAACCCCACAGATTGTCTGTCCTTTTGGGAAGGACTGATATAACTAATTCAAATCTGTACAGACTCGCCTGTTCTGCTGTTCTGGGAAAACTTTCTTGCATGTGCTTTTTCTTTCAATCGCATTGTATATTACGGTGTCTTGTTTATAAAGTCAGGTAAGTAAGATTTGTGTATTACCACACTGTGTTTTGTAATAGGGAAAGAAAGTAGACATTGTACCTTTGTATATATACTGTATATATCTATATTAGGGGAAAGAATAGGGTTGAGTCCAGATCTGGCTTGAGTTTCTTCTGTGAGCACCCTGCAATTGTGTGAGATGTGCCAGGGGCACGAAGCGAGAGGGAGTCCTTATTTGCGTTTCCATTGTCCTGCGAAGGGCATGGCCAGAAATGGACGAAGAAAAAGATTTCCGTTGAATGAAGGGTGGCTCAAGGGGCCAGAATGGGGAGTAAAGCAGAAGTGAGAGACCTCCCCAGACAACAATCCTCTGGAAAAGCCCTTAGAGAGGATCCTGCAGTGATAATGACAGTGAAAAGAGAAAAGATAAGAAGCAAATGATAAGTATTGAGACTCCACCTAGCTTCTGGCCAAAGTTTAGTACGGAGGACAAATTGGCTATGTCAAATTTTACAAGCAACACTAAGGAAGCTAGAAATGTTTCCTGTTGAAAAAAAAAAAAACCAAAGGGGATTGCAAAATATCTGCCCATGAGACCCCTTAAACTATTTATCTCCTCCCTATACAACCCTCGGGGAAGAGGGGATGTTAGGAGAAAATAATTTGAGACGGTACCTTAAACAGAGATGGGAGGAGCTGAACGAGTCAGGGGGAGAGAAAACATTTCCTCGTTTAGATTTTAAAAAGTCAGAATCTATACAGCACATCTGACTAGAGTTGAAACTTATTAAAACTTTCTCAAATTCAGAATAGGAAGGGGGAGCAGTAAGCTGAAATAGATAAGACTCAGGAAGAAAGAGAGTAGTTGAGCTAATATGAACAGAATTTCCTAAAGCAAGGAAGAAAGTGTTTGCTTTGGAATTCAATAATTTTTACTAGTGCTTAGGACCCATTTTGCATATTTGAAAGGAGATTGTCAATTTTTTGTTTATGTTGTGCTTAGCAGAAAGGAACAAGGAATTATTAGCAAACACTGCTTGGGTAATTATGGAGAATCAATGTTAACTGAGTTTGAATACTACTAATAATAAAAATAAACAAAACCCAACACTGTGTGATAACTTAGCTAGGTAGACCTGTGATTGTAGGAGCCAAGAACTAGTTTTCTGATCTACATAAACAATTTATGAATTAATAGTTTTAGGATATCTTTTGGCTTTAGGAGACATTAGAATTATTTTATAAAGCTGTGGGTGTGTGACTTTTGCTAGCACCAATATAAGGTGGCAGAAATACTGTGCACCGTAATGTATGTTCTTATTTAGATTAGATTTTGATGTGACAGGAAAAACAAACACTGTCGTCTGAATAAAAATATATATATATATCTAAGAATAGGATTATTGCCAAAAGTTACAGCACTGTGCACATTTTGAGGTTTGAAGAATAGGAGCCAAGCACATTGTTCTTAGTTTATGGTTTTAGGGATTGAAATGTATTTTGCCTAAAATAAAAAATAAGGTATGCTAATTAGTTCTGAATTGGTTCAGGCTTTACACAGTCATGCTTGGACTGGATTAACTCTCCTAATCTTATAGTTTAGTGACATTTAGATAAATTCAAAGGAGCTTTAAATACAAGAAAAAAAAAAGTCAAAGGCTTAGTATTTGGAATTTAATCGAGTTTTTAACAAACTTGGAAACTTGGTCAAAGAAAGCTCTGGGGAAACAAGACAAGATACAGAGAAAGAGAAATTGGTGATGTTGAGAAATTTTCCAGGGCAGATGGAAAAAAAATAATTTGGGTTAGAAACATGGGAAAGGTTGCAGATTCAGGTTTGCTTTGTGGCTAATGTGGATTTGGTGAAGCAAGGAAGCATGATTGTTGCCGAACATTGCAGCCAGGATAGTGTACGTTGATAAACAGGGTGTGTGTCATGTGTTTGAAAGTATGTGCATGTATTATGTCCTTATTATAAGGGACATTCTAGTTGGAATAGGCAGGTATGAGTAAAGTTCCAAGTTCTTTTTGTTTAGGTAAGCTCTTTGGGGTAGGAACTGTATAAAGCAACTATGAATTGACACTAATTCATATGTTCTAGTGGTAAGTGCAATTTACTACTTTAATCTGTTAAGACCAGTGGATCTGCATTATCCTCGTTGTAACGTTTCACTTTTTTTTTTGTTTTACAATACAAGTCTCTTTAACAGGTCTGAGAGATGCCGATTGTTGGCAGCCGATTTACCACCGGTATCTGGCAAGGGGCGTTTCCCCTATCACTTTTCTTTTTTCTAAAATGTTTCTTCTCTCTCTTAGCAGTCAATTGGAATACATACATAGCTATCTTGGATCAGTTTTGACACAAAGAATCTTTTGCTGAACCGAAACAAAATAAACAGGAAGAAAAAGTTGTGCTTCAAGTAACCTTGAAATGACCTTGCCCTTTAAGATTTAAAATGTTTCTTTTCCTCTTAGCATTGCCACTGCAATACTTCATACTACCTCTGTACATAACCCTGGACACTGTATCTTGCTTTACCTAGTAAGATCTTCATATTTCTGTAGATTGAAGCACAAACTAGCCAGTTGTATCCCTGATTGCATGGTCTCTTATGACTGTGTACCTTGACTGAAGACATGCCCTATGAATAAAATAAGCAGAGCAATGGAGCCCATTGACTAAATTTTTTGTTTTCTCTTTCAGAAGTTCAAGCATACATTTAGACTCCAGACCCTTTGATTATGCCTTTTCTGATTATTGTGCCATGTGTTACATGGAAATTTACTTTGCTAGTGCTATGTTCTATGATGTTGTTTTAATTCTTCTTTTTGTATAATTGTGTTTATTTGTAGATTTAAGTTCAGCCCTGACTCCTTGACGGATGAAAGCAAGTTTAAGGCCACTGGAACTCTATGTTTGTTTGTGCCATGTAATCTCTGTATTGTCTATATGTTTGGTTTGTGGGGTACCCCGGAAAACATACCATTGGCCATTTTGGGAGTTTTTTTATCCCCATTTTTTGCATTTTTGTTTTTTCCTATCTAAATTGTACAATATCTTTTTAGTTCTTGTTTTCATGGCCTGAGCGCTGCTTAGTTAGGGGTTATATTATTAAGACAAAGGTTCTATACAGTGTTTATTCCATGGTGCTCACTGGATATGCTCAATTCACACTTTCTGACATGTTTTTTTCTTTTCTTTTTTTGTGTGCCCTACACTGAGTATATCCTTATGGTCTCTCTTGAATGCCTTATTAGTTGTGCGCAACCTACACCAACTTATCACCCTGTCCTCTTATGAACATTGTGTATCTGCCTATTGTCTCTCATTTCCGTACTTATACCAAGTCAATGTTTTCCCTGGACTTCGCTGCTGGATGATGATACCTGAACTCCTTTCAAGCTGGTGTGTCCCTCCCTGTCTGTGCAGACACCTTTCTCTCTGAGTATGCACCTTACCAGTTTAAAGAGACTGATACACCTGAAACGCCATATCCTGACCTTTTACTTTCTTGGACCGGAATTGTTTACAAGTGTTTGAGTGTAACTGGCAGCTTGTGGTTTATCGCAACCCCCACCTAGTGCCTTTAGCGGGTGCTGAGGGCCCCCTCATTACCCTCCTCGCCCAGTGCCTTTGTATTTTGATGCATGCATGTTATTTGATGTTTGCTTACAGTCATGGTACTGACCCTCATACTGTTCCTCGATTGGCATTATTATATCAAATGTGTTCTATAGCTTAATGCCTTTCAAGCAATGCCCCTATGAGGACACCTTCACTCAGGGTCACCATCAGGGCAGTACTACCAGTCCTGCATTCAGGGGCCCGGAGGTGACAGGAGGCCTGGGCTCCCCCAGGGTCCTAGGCAGTGTTCTCTCTAAGGCAGCGGTCTCAAACACGCGGCCCGCGTGTGGCTCTCCAGGTTTTATTTGTGGCCCGCGGTCTGGAGGCATCATTCTCTTCCTTTTGGAGCAGCAGCCGGCTCGTTCGTTCAAAGCCACGGGTTGGCGGCTCCTTGCGCTATCCACTCCTGCATCGGAAGCCTCTCTGATGTCACAACATTAGAGAGGCTTCAGATGCAGGCGCGGATCTCGCAAGGAGCCGCCACCTGCGGCTTTGAACGAACGATCTGGCCAGACACGCTGCTGCTCCAGTGGCGTACCAAGGGGGGGGCGGTCCACTGTTCTCCCTAGAATGCGGCTCGTCTAGAGCAGTGGTGCCCAACCTGCTTCCCTTCCCTTCTCACTGCTGCCATCGGGGATCAGGCTGGCACCGTGTTTTTTGATCTCCCTGCTTCTCTTCCCTGCAGGGCCGACCAACTCTCGCACCCCGACGTCAATTCTGACGTCGAGAGGACGTTCTGGCTAGCCAATCGCTGCCTGGCTGCCCGGAACGTCCTTTCCGACGTTAGAATTGACGTAGGGCGGCGAGAGTTGATCGGCCCCGTGCAGAAGAGAAGCAGGGAGATGGCTTGTTCCCGATAGCGGCAGCAGCAGCAGCAGCCTATTCCGCGGCGGTGGTGGCATGAGGGAGGCAGGAAGGAAGAAAGAAAGAAAGGTGTGTGTGTGGGGGGGAACAGGGAACCAGAAACAAAGCAAAAAAACGGGGCACAGAATCAGAGAAAGACAGACATAGAGAAAGAAAGAAAAAGTTGGGGGAGGGAATGAGGTCTGGAGGAGAGGAAGCATACAGGAGGCTGAAAGAAGGGAAGAAGTATTGGATGCACAGTCAGAAGAATAAAGTGCAACCAGAGACTGATGAAATTACCAAACAAAGGTAGGAAAATGATTTTATTTTCAATTTAGTGATCAAAATGTGTCTGAATTTATATATACTGTCTATATTTTGCACTATGGCCCCCTTTTACTAAATCGCAATAGTGTTTTTTAGTGCAGGGAGCCTATGAGCGTCGAGAGCAGCGCTGGGCATTTAGCGCAGTTCCCTGCGCTAAAAACTGCTATTGTGGTTTAATAAAAAGGATGGGGGGTATATTTGTCTATTTTTGTATGGTTGTTACTGAGGTGACAATGCATAGAGTCATTTGCCTTGACCTCTTTGAAAAAAAACCCAGAATAGGAATGATAATTAACATTTTCTCAGCATATAGTGTGCTTTGTGTTTTTTAATTTTATTTTTGGTAGATCATTTTGACTTGGTTATTTTAAAGAAGCTCGCAAGCCCAAAAAGTTTGGGCATCTCTGAGCTAGAGCGTTGAAACTGTGTATTTCTATTTTATCCCCCCTTTTACAAAACTGTGGAGCATTTTTTTTAGCAGCTCTGATGCTCAGAATTCTATGAGCGTCAGGGCTGTTACCACCGTGGCTAAAATCCACACTACAGTTTTGCAAAAGGGGGAGGGGTTCGTTTGTGATGACATATTCCATACTAGGCGAAGGTGTTTTCTGTGTTCTGTGTGTTCGATAGACATGGTTTTCTGTTAGAATTGACGGTGTAGGATTGATCTGTGCTGGTCTGGCTTGTTTAGTTTTACAATGGGTGTATTGATGTACTGCTCACTGCAATATGTAAGATGCTGCCTTTTCCTAGGTACTCATATGTGACGTGTGGTTTGTTACTAAAAATCATGTTTTTCTTACAGATGGATGGGGGTGCCAAAAAATGATGGGCCCCGGGTGTTACATATGCTAGGTATGCCACTGTATGTAAAGATACCAGAAAGCTGGCGTAGCAAAAACTTTAAGTAAATTGTTATTCTTCTAAGTTTTGAGTATTTAACCCTCCCACAATCTCACGGGCACTCGTTTCAAGTTTATTGAGATTTTGATTTAAACGCAATATCAAATATTTTCAATGCGTATAACAAAAATAAATTTGGGGAAATAAATAAAATCATTTGAACAATAAACATACAAACATATCCATAGATGATTAAAAATACATAAGGAGTACAAGGATAAACTACATTTGTTTAAAAATGCGTCCTCCGTGCCTGCTCATAAATTTGTGGAGTATGTAACTTGTCGCTCATGCATATTTTTTTTTTGCACACATCTCATCAATCCTTAGAGGAAACATTGGTCCTAGGCCACATAGCACAAATTCCTGTATTATGCTTCTGCTGTGCACAACAATAAACACTGCTGTCATACTTTTTTTTGTCCCCTGCCGATTTCCTGATAGCACCCCCCCCCCGGACAAAAGTGGGGGGGAAGGGGTGCGTGGGGGGGGCCAATAGGATTGCTCAGTAAGGGGCCCAGAAATTTCTGATGGCGGCCCTGCCTTCACTCATGGAGGAGCCTGTCCTTTATGGGAATGTGTCTCGTGTGCTATTTTATGTTATGTTTTCCCCATTTTTTCTGCACATATGAAAGTAGATTTTGTTTTTCCTGTCACAACTAGGACAGTTTGCTGAATCTATAGACCAGACTCTTAATGTCAGCAATTGTTTTGTCTGTGGTGGGACCAGTATGGGAGAACAGTGGCCATGAACAGAGCTGGATATGCTAGATCTGCCTTCACAGAACCTCTCTTTCAGGTCAGCCCCACGACTTCCACTGTGGGCCTTGCGGACTTCTATTATTGCATCTCCAATTTACCAGGACCTCCTCTTCAGCACCTGCTCCATGGAACTTCCTAAGCCCGATGGCCAGCTCCTGATGGTTGATATTGGCTCTGTGGCCTGTTTGCTTACCCTTGGCTGCCTGCTCACCAGACTGGTACATGTGTACTTGGATCCGACCCAGCTCCTTTCTGCTACTGCTGGCCGACGGTGAATGCCTGGGAGCTCCTGTGTTCGACACTAGGGGTCGCCAAAAGTGGTTAGCACTCTCCACCCCATAAAGATTAGAAAATGGGGTGACTACTGGCCTGCTGAACGAACCATTGCTGCTTATGGACCTGCTACGTGGGCCAAAGATGGCTCCTGGGGTTGTCGGACCCCAATCTACCTGCTCAACTGCATACTTCACTTGCAGGCTGTTCTTGAACTTTTGCACTGCCATGTACCAGAATCACCTGTCCCTAGATTACCGTATTTTCGCGGATATAACGCGCGCGTTATACGCGTTTTTACGTACCGCGCATACCCTTCGCGCGTTATATGCCTGAGCGCGGTATACAAAATTTTTTTTACATATTTCACACCCCGCCCGACGCCCGATTCATCATCCGGAAGGATGCTCGCACCCCCACCGCTCGCACCCCCACCCCGAAGGACCGCCGACTCCCCTACAATATCGGGCCAGGAGGGAGCCCAAACCCTCCTGGCCACGGCGACCCCCTACCCCCACCTCGCACTACATTACGGGCAGGAGGGATCCTAGGCCCTCCTGCCCTCGACGCAAACCCCCCTCCCCCCAACGACCGCCCCCCCCAAGAACCTCCGACCGCCCCCCCAGCCGACCCGTGATCCCCCTAGCGACCCCCACGACCCCCCCACCCCCCTTCCCCGTACCTTTGGTAGTTGGCCGGACAGACGGGAGCCAAACCCGCCTGTCCGGCAGGCAGCCAACAAAGGAATGAGGCCGGATTGGCCCATCCATCCTAAAGCTCCGCCTACTGGTGGGGCCTAAGGCACGTGGGCCAATCAGAATAGGCCCTGGAGCCTTAGGTCCCACCTGGGGGCGCGGCCTGAGGCACATGGGCCCAACCCGACCATGTGCCTCAGGCCACGCTCTTGCTGTGCACTAATGATATCATTTTCATGACGTAAGATAGGATTGAAGGGGCACATATATTCCTTGTAAGTTTTTTTTTTCCTGCTTGTGTAGCATATAAAAGAAAAGAACTGCGGGCCAAGAAGTTACAAGGTCTTTTCTCTTTGTGTTCTGAGCTCTGTGTCCTCACTTTGTTCTGTAAGCCAGCTTGTGTTTTAGCTGAGCGATTCTGCTTCTCATTTAGATAAGAAACATTTGCTAAGAAAGAAACATTTGCTCGAATTTAGACAAAAGGACAGTATTATATGCCATAGTTACCCCCCTTATGTTTGCTACCTTTTTCTAGTTGCTTTTATGTATCCTGTTACCATATATGGTCTTTCCTACTGTCATATGCTAAAAAAACTGACCCATGTGAAATGCTATATATATATATATATATATATATATATATATATATATATATATATTACAGTACTCTGAATAAAGGAGATATCCCTTGGCATATTTGCATGTGCGTTTTTGTGTGTGTGTGATTTCTTTCTAAAGAGGTGTCCCCGGGTGCATCTGTAGTGAGGACAGCAGAACGAGGCTAATACAAATTGGGACCTGGTCGTTTCAGCAATCAGTTCCCAGCGAGGGTAATAGAGTTGAAGCCATTCTCCGATGGGTTGAAGGAGATGCTGAGATACAAGAACAGTGGCTATGCTCTCGAGAAGCACGTCAAAAGGACTGAGTAGTCTTCTGTGGAGCTTCAGCCTGGGCTTTTTGAGGATGCTGTTGGCTTACTGTTTCTTCTGCTGTGGTTGAGCAGAAGCAGCAGGTCTAGAAGAAAAACGCCTTTGATGGGAAGACTTAAAAGCTTAGACTTGGATTTCACTAAGGCATCCCAATGTTTTTCACGGTCAGTAAGCTTTTGAGTGGCATTTTTAATAGAGTCACCAAATAGCTCATCACCCAAGCATGGAATGTTTGCCAATCTATCCTGGAGGTTGATATCTATATCAGAGACTCTGAATCATGCTAGACTTCTCATTGCCACTGACATCGCCGAGGCTCTGGAAGACAATTCAAAGGAATCATAAGCTGATCTTGCTATATACTTTCTAGCCAGGGTAAGAGCGTGAGAAAATTCCTATAATTGTTTGAAGGAATGTATCTATCAAAAGAGGACAATTTTTTAACCAAATGCTAGGCATAGCAGGAAATATAGTAATTGTAGTTGAGGACTCTTGTTAGCCAACATTGTGTTTTGGTATAGGCAACGGCCAAATTTGTCCATAGTGCGCCCTCTCGCCCCGGGGGCACTGAGTCATAAACCCTCGATGGGATAGATTTTTTCAAAGTCAAATTTACCACCAGAGACTGATGCTGAAGCTGGTAGTTGAATCTACCACCAGGGACTGATGCTGAAGCTGCTGTTTGTCAAAACCAGGAGAAGAAATTATTTTGTATAGAGTTCAATTTTCTGGGAGCCACAGCAATTGTAAGAGAGGTCTCCCAGTTCTTATGAAGAGTCTCCTTGAGAATACCATGTAATGGGAGACGAAGAAGTTCTTTAGGAGGCTCATCATAGTCCAAAGCCTTCAATTATTCAGCACTAAGAGCAGAATCAGCTTCTAACTTGACTGGAAGCTCTTTACCCAATTGCCAAATGAATTTGTGAAAGACAGTCTTTTGGTAGGAGACTTAGCTCTTTGTGGAGACTTCTCAGAAGAGTGTCATAAGCCTCTGTAGTAGACTCAGGGATATCATCCAAGGAATCAGACTAAGTCCAAATCATAAAAGTCCTTTGGTGAAGGAGTATGTTGCGATCAATGACAGCGTCGAGACCGGTGTCCATCTGATGAAGATGACAATGTATGATGTGATTTCCTTTTATGCTTTGAAGAGCAGGAAGGAGAGTGGTGGTGTGGACACTTCGAAGCAGCTGAAGATGGACGACGTTGAGAAGACTTGGATCATCGAGAAGAAGATGAACGACGCTGATGTCTTGATGAGCTGTATCGACACCATGAGGAAGAGCGTGGAACACTGACGTGGTACCAGAGATCCAGTATTGGTACCGTAGGACCTGGTGGCCTTATGCTCAGGCTGGGCTGGTGCTGATGGAGCTAGTGTCGGAGCAAGAAGCTTGAACATGTCACTGACTTGGAAAAGTGCTTCAAGCTTCTCACAGTACGAGGGCACTGGTACTGTTTGGCGAGGGTGACCAAGAAGAGGATGCACACATTGATGCAGGAGAGGCCAGACGTAAGAGCAGTGGTTACTTGGTCAGCATCAAGGGACTCAATGCAATAGTGACCTGAAAGACCTTTTGGGAAGCTGGTGGCTTTTTAGCTGGCTTATCTGATGGAGCGATGTCACCCGACGTCGACACTGATGTTGATGTTTTCAATGATGAAGGCTGTGATGTAGTCTCGGTGTCCATTCTGGTGCCGAATAACTTTTCTTGGAGTTTTCGACTTAAATAAACATTTTTGCAAGGTAGAACACCGCGCACAGGATTTGACACTGTAAACACCAACTATGTGGGTCAGTGATAGAAATCTGCTGTTGGCACCTGCAACACTTTTTAAAACCAGTTAACAGCTAGGAAAAACAACATCAACCAAATTGAATTCAATGGCTGAGAAAAACAGAAAGGCCTCGACGGGCAAAGCCTGTGAGGAAAGAACAATGAGGAAAAAATTACCTCAACTGATAATTACATTTAAAAAAAATATATTTACGCAAATAAAACATAGATAATACGAGTATAAAAAATATGCATTAAAAATATGTGTGAGTGGGAAGGAAAAGGCAAAAATTTGAACTATGTTCAAAAATGCCACTTCTTAGCTCTGTGGAAAACTAAAAACCGAGGAGCCGTGAGCTATGTCGGGCGGGAAGGCACTCGCGCATGCGCAGTGCAGGCTATCAAGAACTTTCTAAAAATCTTAAAGTGACGATGCACTTTTAAAGTGTCCGTACTGAGGCTCCATAGATGACATCACCCAGATGTGAGAATATGCTGCTTGCTTGTCCTGGGATAAAGTTGATTACTGGCCATAGAAAATTTGATCAGGTTACACCTCTTTTTAAAACAGCACATTGGTTACCCATTTCTCATCGTATTATTTATAAAATACTTATATTAGTTTTTAACTTCTGTGCCGAAGATGCTCCCTCTTATCTTAGTAGATATCTAACTCCTTATGTTCCCCTTATATTTGATGGTTCCTACCATTTAGAGAAATTTTTTTAAACACCATTCATACTTTATTTTTTCTGTTCAAGGACCAAATTATGGAATTTACTTCCAAGTCATTTCAAACCCCAGACCTCTCTAAATCTTTTTTAAAAACATCATAAAACTTTTCTGTTTTCAGATGCTTATTCTTAAATTATTTTCATATGGCTAAAAGTTGGACTGAGTTTTTAAGACCTTCTGTTCCCTTACATGGGGTTCTTTTAATGTACTTCCTCCCTTTTTCTGCACATTCATGTTATGTTTTCATACACTCCTTATTTCTATAATTAAGATTGTAAGCTGCTTAGACTTTTTATGATTGGCAGAATATCAAATTTTAATAAAACTTGGAAACAATCGTCTGTCACTCTACTTAGATTAACATAAGAATAAATTAGTACATTAAAATAAAGTCTAGTCATTAAAATTTAACTGACGTGAGGGGATCCAAGATGGCGGCAGCTTAACTCCGGCGTCTCTATTCTATCTGCTGCAGAAGCTATTCTTTATTTCCTTAGCTCTTACCTTTTGCAGCGGTATGCCGCGTTCTAAATGAAAGGGAATTGTTTGAGCCGAGCCCCCTGCGGCTCGAACTTCTACCCCTACACAGTGCTCCATGCTGGATTTCGTTGGAGCAGGTTCCCATGGTGACATCGGAGGAATGTCTGGCAGTTCCCTGACCGGAAGAGAGGTTGGGGCCTTGGACTGGGAGGTTTCTCTCTCCCCCCCCCCCATGTTCGTTCCACCGCCACGCCCAGAGACTACTGTGGCTGAGCAGGAAGTATCTCCCGCTATGCTTTCTCTGAGGTAGACACCTGCAGCAGGGGTTGTAGCTGCGATAGAATCCCCGGAGGCAAGAGAAACCAGGGAGGTTTCTTCTCAAAGTAGAAAATCGTCAGCGGTGTCATTAGAGAGCATTTGGGAAGCTCTCATGAAGATCAACTCTACAGTGAACAAATCTCAAGAAATTGCGACACTTGTGAGTACTGTTAATACTCTTTCAGAAAAGTTCCAAGGCACCACAGAACATTTTAACGCAGAACTTAACCAGGTTAAGAGTAAGGTGACGGACTTACAGACTCTATCCAAAGAAATGGTTAAGGACAAAACTAATTTAAATAGGAAAATGGAGCAATTGGAAAATTACAATAGAAGATTGAATATGCGTATTCTTAATTTTCCAAGATTAGTGGGAACGTCCCCTATAGAAATGTTTAAAAAATACCTTATAGAAATCTTGAAGTATTCCTCAGACTTAATTCCACCAATTAACCGTATCTACTATATCCTCCCAAAGAAGGCAATAGGGGTTGCTCCTGATCAAGGAACTGGACCTACGGATTTACAGAACCTCACTGAAATACTTGAAACTTCTGTTTCAGAGACCACAGAGCGAGCTACTTTATTAATTTCCTTTGTTTTTGAGCAAGACACAATTTCTGTCTTACAAATATATTTTCAGAACTCTCAATCTCTATTTCTGGGGAAAAGAGTCTGGGTCTACCCAGATGTCATGAGACAAACACAAGACAGGCGGAAACTTTTCCTGATGATGAGGTCTGAGACTCTGACACTTGGGGCAACTTTTCTTTTAGCCTACCCATGTAAATATTTAGTAAAGTACCTTGGAGTCAAATATGGTTTTTTTGTGCCTGAACACTTGCGAGCATTTCTTGATATGAAGAAGTTGGGTACTGTTAGTGTTTAATGTTTGGAACACATACTATGTAACATGAACCTCTGTTAAGCCTTTTCCTTTCATCTTATGATTTTTATTGATATTAGTTTCTCTTCACTATTTTTTGGATCCTTCCTACTCATTCATAGTGATCTAAGAAAGTTTATTTTATTACCTTTGGACTTTTTATACAATATAGGGTTGTTTCATCTGTTTATCTTGTGCAAGGATATCTTGTGAATTATATGAAAATTCAATAAAGAAATAAAATAATAATTTAAAAAAAATTTAACTGACGTGAGGCCAGGAAAAGTTTGAATATTGGCTATTTTGCTTTTTTGGTGCAAGAACATGCTCCTATGAGTGATGTTAAAATGCACCTATCATACAAGACACAATGAATTCAGTACTTATACACTCAAAACTCAAGTCTAAGAAACATACCTGTAGCTGTTTTCCTTCTGGCTGGGATGTAATGTAGCTGACTTGCTGAGATGGTGGAGGAGGGGGTGGTGGTGGTGGTAATCCCTGAGGTGCACTGGTAGGTGCAGATACCTGCATGAGAGGCACTGCTGGATGAAGATGCATAGGTAGCTGAGGATGAAGGTTAAATGGAGTGTGCTGGATGTTCATCAATGGAGGAGGAGGGGGAGGAGGAACACCCACAGGATATGGAAAGATATTCATAGGCTGGTGCTGTGCATTCATTTGTGGCGGCATTACATTCAGTTGTGGCTGCATCATATTTACAGGTATCTGAGAGCCATCATCTTGTTGATTTGCTTGGTCATTGATAGTTGGATCTATAAAATTAAGAAAAGAACTATATTTCAACTCTACTGTATATAAACATATGTATAAAAATGCCAACTTTGATTAAGTGCACCATATTGTTATCCTGCCACTCAGTGCCAGACTGTGATTGACAGGCAGAATGCTTTAATCAAAGATACTTCAGTTCTAAAAAATTCTGCATCTTATTCTGCTTTCTAAAACTATTATTTTTCTTCTGGTATTAAAAGTACATATCAAAATGTATACATGCAAATATACACACAGGCCCAGATTCTCGAACCAGAGCAAATTTTCTAGGTGTCTCTAGGCACCCATACCTCCATTAAAAACACATTACATATGGCGTTTTTAACCGAGAATTGAGGCACATATCGGCACCTCGAAAATCTGCACTGGAATCGCACCTACATAGACACGTTAGGCCTCCAAATGCAAAAGTAGGCATGGCGTTAGGTGGCCTAAAAAGTCTATGTAGGCGCGATTTATGTGAAGATAGGTGCTGGAAATGTAGGCATTGAAAACCCTGGCATACATTTTCAGTACCTATCTTAGCCCCACTGAAAAAAAGAAGGAAGAGACCTAGATACAGGCTGGTTCGACCCAGAGCTCCTAGAGATAAAGAGAGAATTAAGAAAGCTAGAAAGAAAATGGTCAAAACTAGGAACCCCAGAGACTAGAAATGCCTGGCACCAAAGCTGAAAGCTATAAAATCTCAGCCAAAGAAAAGAAAAGAACCTTCTACGCCAACATAATTGGTAACACTTCCATAAACAGCAGCAAACTTTTCAGACTGGTCCATGACTTATATGACATTCAATCTCACACAAACCTGACAGAAGAATCCACAGTGACAGCCGACAACCTGGTGGACTTCTTCAACACCAAAGTAAATAACTTAAGACACTCTATAACAGACTCTCCAGACTCCCACTGGGACTACTCCATTCCAGAAGACCTAGTCGCTGCCAAAGCAGACATGAACTGGTCCAACTTTAGTGAGACCGATTGGCAAACATTTAACAAATTCTACAACAAATACGTCAAATCATACTGCAGATTGGACACTTGCCCCCCCAGATGTAATGAAAGCAGCCCCAATCATCTTCAAAGCCAAACTACTCAACTGGGTCAACCTACAACTAACCGCAGGAATATTTCCAAAAAACTTAGGTCAAATTGTAATAACACCCATTAAAAAGAACAACAAAGAACATCCAACAACCTAACCAATTTCAGACCTATCGCAAACATCCCTCTCACGGTCAAAATAATGGAAGAGATAGTAAAAGCTGAACTAAACTCATATTTAGACAAATTCAACTTACTGCACAACAACCAGTCAGACTTCAGACCTGGTCACAGCACCGAAACAATCATGGCCTCACTACTTAACCACCTTCACGCCCTCCTCACCCCAAGGTACCAGCGCCATGATCCTACAACTGGACCTAAGTAGCGCCTTTGACCTAGTAGATCACACCATTCTTTTGAACTGCCTAGAAACCACAGGCATCACAGGCTACGCTCACAATTGGTTCCATGGATTCCTCAGGAACAGATCCTACCAGGTATTCAAAGATAACAAACTTTCCCATAGCTGGAATAACAACTGCGGATTACCTCAGGGTTCCCCCCTATCCCCAACCCTCTTTAATATCTATCTCAGCTCATTAGGAAACCTGCTATAAAGCCTAGGGCTCACCTTCTACATCTACGCAGATGACATTACTGTAGTGATTCCGCTAACCGCCCTAACGTCACAATTCTCCAACTCCTTAACCAACATCCTAAATCAAATAGAGCGCTGGATGATGGCCTTCAAACTGAAACTCAACACAGAAAAAACCAAATTTTTCCTGGCATCACCCAATGAAAAGATAAAAGAAAATTCAATTCACCTACAGAGCCAAGAATACAAAATTGACCAAACCATAAAGATTCTGGGGGTAACACTTGACAAACACCTAACCCTAGAAAACCACACAAACCTACTGTTTAAAAAATGTATTTCGGTCCTCTGGAAACTTCGCACTATTAAAAAATTCTTTGATGAAAAGTCCTTCCATTTACTAGTACAATCATCCATCTTAAGCACCCTAGATTACTGTAACATCATATACCTAGGAGCTTATAAAAAGAACCTTAACAAGCTGAGATTAATTCAGAACACCGTAATCCGACTAATCCACGGTTTTAAAAAATGGGAACACATTTCCCCTTATTATCAGAAACTCCACTGGTTACCCGCAGAATCCAGAGTTCTCTTCAAGTTTGCTTGTTTTTGCTACAAAGCTGTCTTTGGAATTCTTCCAGCTTACCTAATTTCCCAGTTCTCCCCCAACGAGTCCAACAAGAGCACTCGCAGAACAAACCTATTTAATTACCCCTCCTTGAAATCTTACCAATACAAAAAGTTTCTAGATAGAATGTTATCATTCCAGGCAGCTAGGCTGAACACATGGCTTGGAAAGCCCATACTTGAGGCCACTACATACGCAGATTTTAGAAAATCCTTGAAAACTCGACTGTTTAACAAATTCTAAATTCCCATACCCAACTCTTCCTCGCCATGACCCTTCCACCTCGCCCCCTAATTCCAAAGCCCGAAACTAATTATACTTTCCACCTTGAATCTCATGTACTGACATAATGTATCTTTATTGTAACCCATCTGCACCCCATGTACTGACAAACGTATCTTTATTGTAACCCATGTACTGACTAAATGTATCTTTATGGTAACCCACCTATATCCCATACACTGACAAAATGCACCTTGATAGTAAACCACTTGTATTGTAACCCACTTGCATCCTATGTACTGACAAAATATACCTTTACTGTAACTCACTTGTATCCCATGTACTGACAAAATGAATCTTTAATGTAAACCACTTGCATCCCATGTATTGACTAAACGTATCTTTATTGTAAACCGTTTCTATCCCATGTACTGTCAAATGTATCTTTATTGTAAACCGCTTCGAACTTCACGGTATAGCGGTATATAAGAAATAAATTATTATTATTATTTGTGTTGGTGCGATTCCAAAACTGGCGCCAATGTGTGATTGACACGTAATCAGCACCAGTTTGAGAATCTGGGCCAAAGTGACTAAATGCCTGGTATATGGGGGTTTTTTTTGTTTTTTTTACAATTTTACAAAAATTCATAGTCTTGTTAAAATTGGTTTTTGTACATACTTGCACTTGATTCCCACTAGTCATTTAGCAGCAGTTCAGCGATATTTTACAAGTTCATCAAGGTTAAAACAAAGAAAAAAAAGTAAAAACTAAACAAAAAACCCAAAAGCTACCAGAAAAGAATCTGGTGACAATCTTCAAGTCAAACTTCTGTCCTTGCACAAAGAAAGCCTAATATTGGACACATTTTGGAGAAAGCTCTGGCATATGGGTCCTCCTATCTGAGGACTGTCAATGCGAATGACTGGGATAAGTGTCCGGAGAGAGATAAAATGTAGAAAAATCCTTGTATAATTGCAAATGAAGTTTCATGCCACTATAGCCCAGCAGCTACAATGAAGCTGGAAGTTCAAGGATCAGGCTAAGCCTCCCCAGGCCCAACAATGAGCTTCTTCGCTGCTACCCTCTCCACTGCTTATAAAAACTAGCAAAGGAACAGAAAAGAGCCACAGGGGCTGCAGCTTATATAGCTGTAATGCCGGCTCTGCTGCTCCAACCTCCCTCCAACATCATTTTCTGTATCAGAGAGCCAGACAATAATGCAGCATAACAGCTGGACCTGGAAAACAGCAGCCTTTGAGATGGAGAGGGAGATGGAGAGAGAGATATGGGGAGAGAGGGAGAGGGAGATAGAGAAAGAGAGAGAGAGAGAATGTTGAATAGAGGAGACAGCAAATATGTTGGATAGAAGGGGATAGAGAAAAGGGAGACACTGGACAGGAGGATGAAGAAAAAGATGGAAGGAGGAGAGAGAAAGTGTGCATGCTGGATGAAGGTAAGATAGATAGAGGGAACATAAGAACAGCCTTACTAGGTAAGATCAATGGTCCATCAAGCCCAGTAGCAAGTTCTCATGGTAGCCAACCCAGGTCACTAGTATCTGGCCAAAACCCAAGGAGTAGCAATATTCCTTGCTACCGATCCAGGGCAAGCAATGGCTTCCCCCATGTCTTTCTCAATAATAAACTATGGACTTTTCCTCCAGGATCTGGTCCACAGTGCAAGGCCAGCCGAAGGGAGACTGTAGGAGCTGTGCCTAGTCCTGAGCACATGGTGGAAGAGTCCTGAGCACATGGCAGAACAGTGAGCGGAGAGTGTGCTAGCAGGAAGAAGCAGAGAGAGGAGCAGAGAAGGCGGTGCTAGCAGGGGAAGAGGCGAGAGCTAACTCCGCCCACCCCTGACGTCACCAGCCAAACTCCCCCCATAAAAGGGGACGAGCCAACAGCAGAGAGTCCACAGTGCAAGGCCAGCCGAAGGGAGACTGTAGGAGCTGTGCCTAATCCTGAGCACATGGTGGAAGAGTCCTGAGCACATGGCAGAACAGTGAGCGGAGAGTGTGCTAGCAGGAAGAAGCAGAGAGAGGAGCAGAGAAGGCGGTGCTAGCAGGGGAAGAGGCGAGAGCTAACTCCGCCCACCCCTGACGTCACCAGCCAAACTCCCCCCATAAAAGGGGACGAGCCAACGGACGAGCGCCTTTGCGAAGAGCCTTGAGAAGGGCCTTGTACAAGGCCTAATCTAAACTTTTCATTCTCATATACAATCAAACACACTCACAAACTCTCTAGTATCTCTATCTTCCTCTTTCTCCTTGCATACTCTCTGACATCTCAACCTTTCTCTATACAGAAATAAATCTCTCTAACTTGCATACTCTCTGACATGTAAACCTTTCTCTTTACAAAAATAAATCCCTCTAACTTGGAAATGGCAGGGAGGACACGGAGTACCAAAGCTACTATCAAGATCGACACTCCAGCATCCGGAGGGACCCAGGGGATGGTCAAGGTCTGTACACAAAAGGCAGAGGGCGACATGGATCAGAGGGCAGAGGTCTCAGTGCAGACCGAGACCTTCCCCCCCTCCCAAAGTGCACTACAGTCTCTACGCAGACAGAGGAGCTAGGAAACTTAAGTGAGGATATCTTGCAGGAACTACTGAGCCTCAGGGAGGAGGTAAAGCGCCTGAGGAGCATCAGGGATGACGAGGCCTTCATCGACGACGCCATCCTGGAACTGTCACACATCACAGAGAGAACCCACGACAGGTCCACCCTCGACACGCCCAAACCTACAGCACTAAACACAACGATTGGAGTAAAGGAGATGATTGGAAATGCTGGCCCCTGGCAACTAGTAACATCCTCTACGGGCAAGCGAAGTAAACCCACCTCATTCTCACTCTCTTCTTCTTCTTCTTTTTCTCTTTCTCTTCAACAGGATAGCCGTTCATCAATACCACAGCTAACTCTCAGAAATAGATTTCAGATATTACAGGATGGAACCACCGAGGAAATAGCAGAAGGGACTCATGAGGATACCCAGCTCACAACGTCAAATCCAGAGCACGCAGACCGGCCCCCTCAGAAGGAACGAAGAGTGGTAGTCATTGGTGACTCCATGCTAAGGGGCACCGAGGGACCAATTTGCAGGCCTAATTTGCAGTCAAGAGAGGTCTGCTGTCTCCCTGGAGCCAGGATCCAGGATATTACCACTAGCCTAGACAAAATTCTAAAACCTAATGATCATTTTCCCATGTTTCTCATCCATGTAGGCACAAACGACACTGCTAGGAATGCCACAGAGAACATCCCCAGAGATTTTGGAGTGCTGGGAAAGAAGTTGAAACAGATAGGAGCACAGGTGGTCTTTTCATCAATTCTTCCAGTAAGAAACAAAGGCAGAGCTAGAGAAGAGCGTATTCAACGGACTAACGAATGGCTCAGAGAATGGTGCATAGAAATGAACTTTGGATTCCTAAACCACGGCGAGACGCTCCAGGGACTACAAGGACCAGACGGACTCCACCTAACCAGAAGAGGTAGAAACGTATTTGGACATCGATTGGCCCGCCTACTCCATAGGGCTTTAAACTAGGTAAGTTGGGGGAGGGTACATACTTATATCCTAGAGCAGTAAGAAACCACCCTGAGGAGGCAAGTCGCACTCACACTACCAAGTCTAAGGTAAGTACCAATGATATCCACAATAATTCAGGGAGAAATATCACTGATAATTTAGGAGCCACACTAGCTCGTAAAGGAATCTCTTCACAGATATGGAGGGCTATGTATGTTAATGCACACAGCTTGGGCAATAAAATTCTAGCATTAGAGACTGAGATAACAAACGCCGATCTTGACGTGATAGCGATATCCGAAACCTGGTTCACGGAATCGCATGGGTGGGATATGGTTATACCAGGGTACAACCTACTTCGTTGCGATCGAGAGGGTAAATTGGGAGGAGGAGTAGCGCTATACACTAAGGAAAGCATCAAAACCACCAGAATCACAGATGTTAGATACACCGGGGAATCCCCTCTGGGTGAACCTGGCCAGAGGGAATGAAAAATGCCTATACCTTGGGGTGATATATAGACCTCCCAGGCAACAAGAGGACAAAGACATGGAATTAATCGAGGACATAGAGAACATCACACTGCGCGGGGACACAGTAATGCTAGGAGACTTCAACATGCCAGATGCAGATTGGAACACACTCTCCGCGACTACGGGTAGCAGCAAAAGAATATTAACCTCCATAAAGGGTGCACGTCTCAAGCAATTGGTATTGGAGCCCACCAGGGACCAGGCGTTACTAGACCTAGTTCTCACCAACGGAGATAGCGTCACGGAAGTCTCAGTAGGAGACACACTGGCCTCCAGCGACAATAATATGGTATGGCTCAACCTCAAGAAAGGTTTCCCTAAGACAAACACAGCAACAAGGGTTCTCAACTTTAGAGGCACAGACTTCAACCGCATGGGAGATTTTGTCCATCAGGAGCTACATAAACAAGCAATATCTGACAATGTGGAGGATATGTGGTCGTCTCTGAAGTCCATCCTACACGAAGCAACAGACCGATACATAAAGACAGTAAGTAAACGCAGGAGAAACAAAAGACCCTAATGGTTCAGTAAAGAAATTTCAGACCTAGTTAAACAGAAAAAAGACGCATTTATCACCTACAAACATTTAGGCAGAGATGGGGCGAAAGAGGACTATCTAGACAGATCTAAAGCTGTCAAAACAGCAGTCAGAGAAGCCAAACTCCGAATGGAGGAAGAGCTAGCACGGAAAATTAAGAAAGGGGATAAATCTTTCTTCAGCTATATTAGGAAAAGAAACAAAGATGGGATAGTACGCCTGAAGCAATCGGACGGTAACTTTGCGGAATCAGATTCTGAGAAGGCAGAACTACTAAACAAATACTTCTGTTCAGTGTTCACCCGCGAAGCGCCGGGAGCTGGTCCACAGCTGCAGACAGGAGATAATCAGAAAGACCCGTTTCAAGATTTTGAATTTACGCCCAGTAGCGTCTATGACGAACTATCAAGACTCAAGGTAAACAAAGCCATGGGACCGGATAACCTACACCACAGAATGCTCAGGGAGTTAAGGGAAGTCTTGGCAGAACCATTATCTGTTCTTTTCAATCTTTCCCCAAGCACAGGAAGGGTCCCCTTGGACTGGAAAACCGCCAACGTAATCCCACTCCACAAAAAGGGCTGCAGGACAGAGACAACAAACTACAGACCAGTGAGTCTCACGTCTATAGTGTGTAAACTCATGGAAACACTGATCAAACAGAATCTTGACACAATCCTAGACGAAGAAAAACTGCGTGATCCACACTAACACGGGTTCACCCAGGGCAGATCCTGCCAATCTAATCTGATTAGCTTTTTTGACTGGGTTACTAGACAACTGGACGCCGGAGAGTCACTGGACGTGGTATATTTGGACTTCAGTAAAGCATTTGATAGCGTCCCTCATCGAAGATTACTGAACAAGCTGAAATTGATAGGATTAGGAGACACTCTAACTACATGGGTTGGGGATTGGCTGAGCGGTAGACTTCAGAAGGTGGTGGTGAACGGTACCCCATCCGAAGCATCTGATGTGATCAGTGGAGTGCCGCAGGGCTCGGTCCTGGGCCCGATTCTATTTAACTTATTCATAAGAGATATGACTCAAGGACTTAGAGGAAGGGTATCACTGTTCACCGACGAAGCCAAACTTTGCAACATAGTAGGCAAAAGCTTATTACCTGATAATATAACACACGACCTACTGTTGCTGGAACAATGGTCAACTACTTGGCAGCTAGGCTTCAATGCTAAAAAATGCAAGATAATGCATCTGGGTAAGAGAAACCCGCGTAGAACTTATGTACTAAATGGTGAGACCTTGGTTAGGACCACGGCGGAACGCGACCTAGGGGTGATCATTAGTGAGGACATGAAGGTTGCCAATCAAGTGGAGAAGGCTTCCTCCAGGGCAAGACAAATGATGGGGTGTATCCGCAGAGGTTTCGTCAGCAGGAGACCTGAAGTTATGATGCCGTTGTACAGAGCCATGGTGAGGCCTCACTTGGAGTACTGTGTTCAGTTTTGGAGACCACACTACCGAAAGGACGTGCTGAGGATCGAGTCGGTTCAGCGAACGGCCACCAGGATGGTCTTGGGGCTCAAGGATCTCACGTATGAAGAAAGATTAAAAAAATTGCGGCTGTACTCACTTGAGGAAAGAAGAGAACGGGGAGATATGATTGAAACATCACGGGACACATCGAGTCAGAAGATGATATCTTCTGGCTCATGGGACCCTCAACCACCAGAGGGCATCCGCTGAAAATCAGGGGAGGGAAGTTTCATGGCGACTCCAGGAAGTACTTCTTCACCGAAAGAGTAGTGGATCATTGGAACAGACTCCCACTCCAGGTGATAAAGGCCAGCAGCGTGACGGATTTTAAGAGAAAATGGGATACTCATGTGGGATCTTTAAGGGAGTAAATTCAGGGGAGGGGATACTTGGAATGGGCAGACTTGGTGGGCTATAGCCCTTTTCTGCTGCTTTTTTCTATGTTTCTATGATCTTGACCAAACCTTTCTTAAAACCAGCTACTGGGAGGGAGAAAGGGATGGGATGGAAGGGAGGGTACAGAGAAGGGGAGCCACTGGATAGAATTGGAGGGGAGAGAGAGAGAGAGAGAGAGGAGAAACAGGATGAAAGGGAGCAGAGAGAGGAGACCTTGAATAGAGGAGGGAGAGGACATGCTGAATGGAAGGGGATAGAATTAGTGAAAGGAGGAATAGGAGGAAGGAGAATTTGAGGATTGGGGTGATGGAAAGTCATAGATGGGCACAAAAGAGAGGGAATTTGAAGGCTGTACATTAAGAATAAATGAAAAGAAGGAGACAAATTTGTAGAAGCTGAGAGGAAATGATCAATGTTGGAGATGGAAGTAGTATAGGACATGAAGACGACAGGAGAGAGAAAAATGACAAATGGACATGAAACCCTGGCATGAGATTTAAGAGAAAACAAAGGAAAGCAGAAATTGGGATCAACATAAAAACTGCCATCCTGGGACAGACCAAAGGTCCATGAAGTCCAGTATCTTGTTTCCAACAGTGGCAAACCCAGGTCCCGGCAGCAGCCCATTGCAACTCGGTGCACTCCATCCCTCTTCCGCAGAGGGGAGGAAAGAGCGCCAGCAGCTCATTCTCTGCTCCTCCTACTCTCCAAAACTAACCAAAGAAAGAAAAAAAAGAAATAAAAGAAATTGCTTCCCGAAACGGTTATGAGAACCCGACAGAGCTCTTTGGTCCCAACTGGCAGCACCGTGCGAGATGAGGGAGAAGCAGGGTACATGCGCGTGCGGCTACTACGGCCAGTAGCGACTCCTCGCACACTCTCCCAGTACACACCGAAGCGCGCGTCTGACCAGAGAAAAGAAGGTAGAAGGGAAGGCGAGGGAAGGCTGGTAAAGACCAGGTCATCCTATCTGCACCCAGGCTGAGGGAGATCCTGGCCTCGACGAGGTATGGGATGTCACTTTTCAATCGGACTCTCCAGATGGGCCAGCGGGGTCCGTCTCCTCCTCGGAAGATGTCACTATTAATGGATAAGGTCACAGATAAGTGTAGGCAGTACTGCTTCAGTTTGAAGGGGTGTATATTTCAAAAAATGGAGGAAAAAACTTCAGACAAATGCCCTCCCACCACCACAATGGTGGATAAAGGTGGTTGGGTGGTAACCTCATTGGCAGAAAACCTCCACTACGTGTCAGCAGCCTGATCAGCAATTTTTACTGAATAACCACTTCCGGGTTTTGACGTCATCTCCCGGGAGCTTTTAACCCCGTACAGTCGTGATGTGGCCATCTTCTTTTTTGATCAGAGGAGACGTTTTCCACGTCCCGGTTAAAAGGTATGTCAGAGTGGCTTCTTTAGATTTGTTTGAAGTTATGCATAAGTCCAGTTTCTGATGTAATTTTCTTTTCTGGCCTTAGTTTGATCGGATTCTGTTACACCCTGAGGCAGCAAGTTGGTGAAACGCTGGGTGTACCGATCAATAGAGATAAGTTGAAAGTTTTTCATCTATCAATTGCATAGACAGCCCTGCTTATAGTTTTTCAATAGGGAGTGCAATGGAGGTTTTCTGCCAATGAGGTTACCACCCAACCACCTTTATCCACCATTGTGGTGGTGGGAGGGCATTTGTCTGAGGCTTTTTCCTCCATTTTTTGAAATATACACCCCTTCAAACTGAAGCAGTACTGCCTACACTTATCTGTGACCTTATCATCATTTTTTGTGAAAGTGTGGCACATTATATTATCAATATTTCACATATCCGAGTTTCTTTTACTATTAATGGATAAGCACATGTTAAGGATTGGAAAGGATTTGCAGAGGGGAGCCAGGAAGCTATGTTTGGATTTCAAACCAGTGTTCGGATTCCGGGGCAAAAATGAAGAAAAAAAAAGTTCGGATTCCAAGTTGTTCGATTTCTGGGGCATTCGGATTCTGAGGTACCAATGTATTTCTTTTTAATAACTGCCAGATATGAGAACAGCCAGTTACTGCCAGATTAATGAGATCTTGGATTAATTTTCTGGGGATTGTGTATAATGATGTAATATTCTATATCATAATTGATATTTTAAGTAGAGCTATTATGGTTTTGTTATACCTATAATAATTTATGTATTTATTTATTTTACAGTGTGATTCAGCCCCAAGAGGGGCAAAACATGGTCATGTCAGGCTAATAGGAGTGTTTTAATAAATATTGTTTATATTTTCATCACTGTGATCTACTGTGTTTTTGTTCAGACTGGATCTTACAGATCGGTTGCCTGTTTGTTTTTTTGGCACATTTTTTAGGACCAAAATCCCTCCTGGAGCCTTAGGATAGCGACTTGGCATCTTCAGAGTACCACAGATGTGCAGATGCCTCTGGGCTCACTAGGAGACAAAAGGAGTCCCTGCGGGTGTCCTCAGGGCACACTGGTCATTTGTTAGACTCGTGGGCCCAGAGGCATCTGTGCTATGCCGAAGATGCCAAGTCACTATCCAAGGGCTCCCAGAGGGATTTTTTTCCCAGAAAAATGAGCCACCTGCAAATGTCTCGCCCTAGAGGAACTAGAGGGGGCTAAGCCCAGTGCTCCCACCCCTACCTCAAACACCCTGGGGCATATGGAACAAGGACGCTACTCAGATGGCCAACTAGTGCAACTGTGGCATGAATCAGGGGTAAAAGAGCCTGAGGAGTCCACCTCTAATGATTTATTTATTTATTTCTTAACAGCCTATAACTAAGTAGTTTACATCATAAAACATTCACAATGATTCAAAGAGCAACATATAACAATACTTACAGTACACACATTTAACCCACAAAAAATAGCAGGGAACTACAGTAGGATTACATATCATCAGGACATTAGAGCAAGCATGGTCCATTTTAAAGGACACAGTCACTGAGGCGCAAAATCTATATATACCGCGTATCAACAGGAACCGGCGTGGCTCACTGTAGCGGTGAAGGAAGCGATCAGAAACAAGAAGACTTTGTTTAAGGAATGGAAAAGGTCAAAAACAGGCAAAAACTGGAAAAAGCACAAACAGCATCAAAGCAGGTGCCATAAGGCGGTAAGAGGGGCCAAAAGAGACAATGAGGAAAAAATAGCCAAGGAAGTGAAAAACTTCAAGCCGTTCTTTCGATATATTAAGGGGAAACGACCCGTGAAGGAAGCGGTGGGGCCGTTGGATGACCATGGAATAAAGGGAGTGCTAAAGGAGGACAAAGCCATCGCCGACAAACTGAACACATTTTTTGCGTCTGTGTTTACCAAAGAGGATATACACAACATATCAGACACCAACAGGCTATACATGGGAAAAGAAGACGGGAAACTGACAGGGTTGACGGTCAGTCTAGGTATGCAGGCAGATTGATAGGCTTAAAAATGATAAATCCCTGGGACCAGTTGGCATCCATCCGAGGGTAATCAAGGAACTGAAAGGGACTATAGCTGAACTGCTTCAACTAATAGCCAATCTGTCGATCAAATCGGGAAGGATTCTGAAAGACTGGAAGGTGGCGAATGTTACGCCAATCTTCAAGAAAGGTTCGAAGGGTGATCCGGGAAACTACAGACCCCGGTGAGTCTGACCTCGGTACCGGGAATGATAGTCGAGGAGCTGATAAAGGACCGCATCATTGAGCACCAGCCAGCATAGCTTCAGCAAAGGAAGATCTTGCTTAACGAACTTACTGCACTTCTTTGAAGGGCGTAAACAGGCAGATAGACAAGGGTGACCCGGTTGACATTGTATATCTGGATTTTCAGAAAGCGTTCGACAAGGTTCTGCATGAATGACTACTTTGAAAAATTGCGAGCCAAGGAATCGAGGGTGAAATACTCACATGGATTAAAAACTGGCTGGCGGATAGGAAACAGAGTGGGGGTAAATGGACAATATTCGGACTGGAAAAGCTTCACTAATGGAGTGCCTCAGGGTTCGGTGCTTGGACCTGTGCTCTTCAACATATTTATAAACAATCTGGAAATTGGTACAACGAGTGAGGTGATTAAATTTGTGGACGATAAGAAGTTATTCAGAGTAGTGAAGACACAGGAGGATTGCGAAGATCCGCAACGTGACAAACACACTCGAGAGATGGGCTGCGATATGGCAAATGAGGTTCAATGTGGATAAGTGTAAGGCGATACATGCCGGTAACAAAAATCTTATACATGAATACAGGATGTCCGGTGCAGTACTTGGAGAGACCCCCCAGGAAAGGGACTTGGGAGTACTAGTCGACAAGTCGATGAAGCCGTCCGCGCAATGTGCGGTGGCGAAAAGGGCGAACAGAATGCTAGAAATGATTAAGAAAGGGATCACAAACAGATCGGAGAAGGTTATCATGCCGCTGTACCAGCCCATGGTACACCCTCACTTGGAATACTGCGTCCAGCACTGGTCACCATACACGAAGAAGGACATGGTACTACTTGAAAAGGTCCAGAGAAGAGCGACTAAAATGGTTAAGGGGCTGGAGGAGTTGCCATACAGCGAGAGATTAGAGAAAGTGGGCCTCTTCTCCCTTGAAAAGAGGAGACTGAGAGGGGACATGATCGAAACATTCAAGATACTGAAGGGAAGAGACTTAGTAGATAAAGACAGGTTGTTCACCCTATCCAAGGTAGGGAGAACGAGAGGCACTCTCTAAAGTTAAAAGGGGATACATTCTGTACAAAAGTAAGTAAGTTCTTCTTCACCCAGAGGGTGGTGGAGAACTGAAACGCACTTCCGGAGGCTGTTATAGGGGAAAACACCCTCCAGGGATTCAAGACAAAGTTAGACAAGTTCCTGCTGAACCGAACATACCCAGAAGGCTCTGGTAGGGCACTGGTCTTTGACCTGGGGGCCACCGCGTGAACGGACTGTTGGGCATGATGGACCACTGGTCTGACCCAGCAGCGGCAATTCTTATGTTCAAACATTAATGAATCGAGAGCATTATTCATAGTTCAGATTCCTTCTTAAACGTCTCCCTTCTACATAACATCAGAGGAAGGCATCTATATACAATTGAGTTTCTAGCATTCGCTTAAACTGTAATCGATCCAAACAGGTCCTCTGGATGCCAGGGAGGAGATTCCATTGTTTCACTCCTGCCACAGAAATCAATGCTATTCTTGACTTTTCATACTGGACAGTATTTTCCTTCCTCGAAATTAATATCGCTGTGCCTTCACACCTTAAGCATCTCCTCAGTTGGTTTACCTCCCATAGAGTTTGAAAATTCAGAGGAACAAAACCATACAAACTCTGATGCACCACTGATAGAACCTTGAAGCAGATCCTTTGTGCCACTGGAGCCAGAGCTCTCTATGTGGGATTCCCGAAATCAGCCTTGCTGCAGAGTTCATCGATTGCTGCAAGGCTTTACATTTGATCTTTGCTAATGCCAGGTAGAGCGCATTACAGTAATCAAACAGTGTCAGAATCAATGCCTGTACTGCTGATCAAAAATCATATGGAAGGAGCATAGTCTTCAATCGATAAAGTGTCCACAGTTGTGAAAGTGTCCGCAGTTGTGAGTATCCACCCTGGATCACCCTGAGGCCAGCATCAGCTTCAATCGATAAAGTGTCCGCAGTTGTGAGTATCCATCCTGGCTTACCCTGAGGACCTGTTTCTCCATTGAGAGAGTATATTCTATTAACATACACCCAAGATCACCATCTCCCTTTTTACTTTCAGGTTCACACCTTGAACCTGAATTTTAGCAGGAAGGTTCTCAACCTGATCATTACTCACTATTATCACTTCAGATTTTAATCAAATTTGAGGTGTGTTTGACGCAGATAGAGGTTTTTAAAATCAGATTGAAATATCAAAGATGGCCACCGCAGCCTGAGACCCCAGACAACCATGTGTCGTGGGGAGAATGCAGTCGGCACCTGATAAAAGTGCTCAGGACTGACACGGGGTTACACAGCCTGTGCGCAAGCTCTGGTAACAACAGGAGTAAGCCTTATCACCAAAGTTATTAAAGCAGGTTGGCTAAGTAGGTGCCCTGTAAAAGGATTGCCCTCCCAGCTACAAACTTCTGACCACAAGAGTCTGTGTCTTCTCCCAGGCAGAGCAGCCCCAGGAAAAATGGCCCCTACTAAAATCAGAGCAGATCAAAAAGACACCTTGAACTCATATGTGGTAGGAGAAAATGGGGAGCTACAGCACGGCCCAGTGATACAGGAGGTGAAGCTGAAAAACGTAGATGATGCTTTCTACATAACTCACGATTAGAGGTGAATAATCCACTAGTTCAAGACTTGTATGCCTTTTGCACTTGAAACAAATATAGGAAAATAGAAATGGGTATATCCCTTACCTGGGAAAGGAGGTTTGCTCTCCAGTACTCCTTGGGGATCCTGTGGGATGACAGGATGACTCTCTAGAGGCTGTTGGAGGGAAACTCCTACCAGATGCTGAGCTGCAGGTAAAGACAACAACAGTTGTAATACTATATCCACATGACATTCATCCTCAATATGGCTTAAATAACATTACCTTTTCAGTCACTGATCTAGCACTAAAAGCTATTTCTCATGGATAAGCCAATCTGCCCAATTATTCTAGTACAAACCCTAATATGGTCAACCTTACCATGAAAAATCATAAATTTGCAAGAAAATTTTAACAGGAAACACAGTCCTATTGTCCATGTCTCCTTTGATTATAGATATGGTCTGAGAACATCCAGACACCCATAAAAAATGAAGATTTCTGCACCTATATACTTTCAAAATATCTGTTTCAACATCTGAAGCAAATGTAGCAATCAAAGTATAAGAAGGAAATGGAGCCACTTCTTTCTTCCCCTAGTGAGGTGGAACAACTAGCCGGGGAAATCTGTGAGGGAGCAACAGGAGGATGGCCTGAGGAAGTTCTCCAGAGGTCAGACCCTGCGAATTCCTACAAGTCCTGATGGGCAGATGGCATTAGCCTACTAGTCTCGGAATAAAGTGGGATTGAATTGTATGTTGGCTTCTTGGCCGTTTAGTTTAACTTTTGTCTTTGTATTTCTACTTTTAGATTGTGATTACTTATTCCATACTGGGTGAAGGTGTATCTATGTTCTGGGTGTAAGAAAAAGGGCATGGTTTTCTGTTAGCATTGACTGTGCTGGATCAATCTGTATTAATCTGGCTTGTTTAGTTTTACAATAAAAATTGATTCAAGTTTAAACTTAAAAAGTTATGTCATTGAAAGCAAACTGAATTGAAAAATCGATTCAATAGGCCAAATCAAATCAAAAAATTTTCCCTGAATCAAGCAGCTCTGAAGTATACCCTAGAACAGGATTGGGCAACCTCATTCCTAGAGGGCTGCAACCCAGTCAGGTTTTCAGGATTTCACCAATGAATATGCATGAGATCCATTTGCATGCACTGCCTCCATTGTATACAAAAAGATCTCATGCATATTGTCACAGGGAAGCCCCTGTGCCTGTGGATGTTAGCACCAAGAAAAGCCTGCTCCCAGAAACAGGCAAGAAAAATAAAAACATTTCCTAAGTTACATAGAATATGACGGCAGAAAAGGGCCGGCAGCCCAACAAGTCTGCCCAATCAAGATCCCTCCCACCCTCGAGAAACTATCCTCTGTTATACCTCTGTAGCGACCCCATCTGCTTGTCCCATCTTCTCTTGAAGTCTAGCGTACTACTGGCCTCGACCACCTGACGTGGAAGACCATTCCATCTATCAATCACCCTCTCGGTAAAGAAGTACTTCCTGATGTCCCCATGAAATCTTCCTCCCCTAAGTTTTAACGGATGTCCTCTTGTCACCGTGGGACCCGTAAGAGTAAAGATTTCCTCCTTCTCCTCAATGCGGCCCGTTATGTATTTGAAGGTTTCTATCATGTCCCCCCTTTCTCTGCGCTCCTCGAGCGAATATAAGCGCAGCCTGCTCAGACGATCTTCATATGGAAGATTTTTGAGTCCTGAGACCATCCTTGTGGCCGTTCTCTGAACCGACTCAATTCTCTTCATATCCTTTTGGTAGTCTGGCCTCCAAAACTGGACGCAGTACTCCAGGTGCGGTCTCACCATGGATCTGTATAATGGCATTATAACTTCGGACTTTTGGCTGATAAAGCTTCTTCTGATGCAGCCAAGCATTTGTCTAACCTTTGCTGAGGCTTTTTCCACCTGATTTGTAGCCTTCATGTCTTCACAGATGATTACTCCCAAGTCCCTTTCTGCTTCAGTTCTTGTTAATTTTTTTCCATTTAAGGTGTAACTAGTGCAAGGATTCCCGCTACCAAGATGCATCACCTTACATTTTTTGGCATTGAAATTTAGTTGCCAAGTACTGGCCCATTGTTCGAGTAAAAGTAAGTCTTGCTCCATAGTGCTTTGCGCGGTTGCGCAGTTAGGTTCTGTTGCCCGGCCAACGACATTACACAGTTTAGCGTCGTCGGCAAATAACGTAATTTTGTCTTGAAGTCCTTGAGTCAGATCACTTACAAAAATGTTAAATAGCATCGGTCCCAAGACTGAGCCCTGCGGCACTCCACTGGTTACTCTTGACCGTTTACCATTACCCTTTGAAGTCTGCCGCTGAGCCATTCTTCTACCCATGCAGTCAGCGTTTCTCCTAGTCCCATTGCGTTCATCTTGTTCAATAACCTGTGGTGTGGAACACTATCAAAAGTTTTACTGAAGTCCAAGTACACGATGTCAAGGGACTCCCCCCCCCCCCCAGTTCAGGTTTTTTGTTACCCAGTCAAAGAACCCTATCAGGTTAGATTGACAGGACCTACCCTTCGTGAAGCCATGTTGGTGAGGTCCCTTAATTTTTCCTCATCCAGAAACGTGTCTAATCTGTTTTTGATCATCGTTTCCATTAGTTTACACACTATTGATGTGAGACTTACCTGTCTGTAGTTCTCAGCCTCTGACTTGCATCCCTTTTTGTGAAGCGGGATAACGTTGGCGATTTTCCAGTCCAAGGGAACTCTTCCCTCGCTAAGGGAAAGATTGAAAATCTCGGCTAACGGCTCTGCCAGGACATCCCTCAATTCTTGAAGCACTCTGGGGTGTAGATTATCCGGGCCCATAGCTTTGTTAACCTTTAATTTTGACAGTTCTTGGTAGACACTGCTCGAGGTAAATTCAAATTCCCGGAATGGATCCTCCAAGCTCCCCTTTGTCTGTAGCTGAGGTCCAGATCCTGGTGCTTCACAAGTGAAGACTGAGCAGAAGTAGTTATTGAGCAGCTCCGCTTTGTCTGCATCCAAGTCTGCAAAATTTCCGTCGGGTTTCTTTATGCGCTCAATACCGTTTGTGTTCTTCTTCTTGTCATTGACGTACTTAAAAAAGGATTTATCCCGCTTAGCTATATCTTCTTCCATCCGGAGTTTGGCGACCCTGACCGATGTTTTGACTTTCCTAGATTTTGTCAAATATGTTTCTTTTGCTTCTGGTAGTTGTGACTGTTTGTAGGTCACGAAAGCTTTTTTCTTTTGTTTTACTAGCTCTGAAATTTCTTCGAAGAACCACTGTGGTTTAATTTTGCTGCGTCGCTTGCTCACGATTTTTATATATATAATAATAATAATAACTTTATTTTTGTATACCGCCATACCCTGGGAGTTCTAGGCGGTTCACATCAATTAATCTGAGTTACAAACGGTTCAATACCAATTGATCAAAGTTGAAGGCAACGAAGTAGTTGAGGTTGGAAGGAGTAGGAAAGAGTGGGTCAAGGGGGAGTGGGTAGGGCAGTACAATAGGGGGAGGGGGTGGATGTTTTGGTTCTTTGAGGAGGGGCATTAAGGGTCCTGGCCTTGGAAGAGGTGAGTTTTGAGTAATTTTCTAAAGCCGAGGTAGGTGGGGGGCCTCGAGGATCATTTGAGCTAGCGATGGGTTTAGTTTGGCAGCTTGGAAGGTGAAGGTTTTGTCGAGGAATTTATTGGAGTGACAGAGTTTTAGGGAGGGGAAGGCTTCTTGTAGGGTTGATTTTAGGTCCGACCATAGTACCTCCACACTGTCCGTCTTGTTTTGGGTTTGTAGTTTTTTGCGGACATAGTCTCCCATGCTCTGAAAATCGGTTCTTTTAAAGTTTAGGACCTTAGTCGAAGTATTTGATCTAGTGGCTCCTTTCTTCAGGTGGAACCACACCATGTTATGGTCGCTGGAGCCTAAGGTTTCTCCCACCACTAATTCTGTGACGCTGTCTCCGTTGGTGAGTAACAGGTCCAGGATTGCCCGATCCCTGGTGGGTTCTAGTACCAACTGCTAGAGGCTTGCTCCTCGCATGGAGTCTAGTAGCCTCTTGCTGATGCTGGTTGTAGCGTTAAGTTTGTCCCAATCTACATCAGGCATATTGAAATCTCCCAACAGCACCTTGTCCCCACGCAGTGTGATGTTCTCAATGTCTTTGACTAGTCCGTCATCCGTATCATCCCCTTGCCTTGGTAGTCTATATACAACACCAAGATACAGGCATTTATTAGTGCCCCTGGCAAGGTTCACCCAGAGGGATTCTCCCTTGTATTTGATGTCTGTGATTATAGTAACCTTAATGTCTTCTCTAATATATAGAACTACTCCTCCTCCTGATTTGCCTTCCCTGTCGCGACAGAGTAAGTTGTACCCTGGTATAACCATGTCCCATACGTGGGATTCGGAGAACCATGTTTCTGATATCGCCACCACATCAAGGTATACGTTTCTCATTTCCGTTTCCAGTTCCAGGATTTTATTGTCTAAGCTACGGGCATTAGCATACATGGCTTTCCATTCTTTTTGCTTACATGTATCGTTTTCTAACCAAGGCAGTTTGTCCTCATTAGTCTTGTCCTTGTCGCCCTTAAGATATCCTATGTCCCCTTTAGTATTTGCACGATTTACCACCTCAGACCCCAAGGTAAAATCTCTGTCTCTCGCTTTTTCTCCCTCTGTATTGACGCGAGGTAAGTTGCTTTCCTCGGTTGTGCCTTCATCCCCTCCAGTATTGTCTCTGTCTCCTTTGGTGATGGATTTACTTACCCTACTAGTGTGAGAGTGGGTCCCCTCCCCCAACTCACCTAGTTTAAAGCCTTCTGGAGCAAGTTTGCCAGGCGTCGTCCCAGGACATTCTTCCCTCTTGCGGTTAGGTGTAGTCCATCTGGTCCCTGCATTCCCTGAAGTGCTTCTCCGTGGTCCATGAAGCCGAAGTTCATTTCTTTGCACCATCCTCTTAGCCATAGGTTAGTCCTCTGGATCCGTTCTTCTCTTGCTCTCCCCTTGTCTCTTACTGGTAGAATGGAGGAGAAGACCATCTGCGCATCCAACTGCTTCAGCTTCTCTCCGAGGGCTCTGAAGTCTTCTGGTATCTTCTCCGGTGCGTTTCTGGCAGCGTCGTTTGTCCCAATGTGGATGAGAAGCATAGGGTGGTGGTCTTGAGGCTTGATTATTTTTCCTATGCAGAAGTCACATCATGAATCCTGGCTCCTGGTAGACAGCAAACCTCTCTTGATTGAAGATCTGGTCTGAAAACTGGTCCTTCGGTTCCCCGTAGCATAGAGTCCCCAATGACAACCACTCTTCGCTTCTTGGGGGGGTGCTGATATGTTGCTTCTTGAGTTGGGAGTCATCTGTCGGGTCACCTGGATGTCCTCCTGAATGTCTTCCTCAGTTTCGTTGGTGGCTCCTTCCTGTAGAGGCTGGAATCTATTGCTCAAGGTGATCTGCGGTGTCGATGTGATGTTGCTGTGCTTGCTTGTAGAGAACTGAGAGGAGGACAGCCTTCTGTGTTTGCTTGCTGAGGTGACTAGTTGCCAGGTATCGTCGTCTCGAGTCTCTTCTTGTACCCCATCCTCTTCGAATGCTTCATGTCTGGTCTGTTCTGGTGACTCTAGGATGGACTCGTCTTCGTGCACTTGCTTGGAGACTTGAGACAGTTCCTGTAGACTTCGTCGATGAATGCCTCGTCCTCCCGGATACTCCTCAGCCTCTGCACTTCTTCCCTCAGACTCGTCAGTTCTTGCAGGATGTCTTCATTATGAAGTTGTTGGAAGTCCTCTTGTCTGCACAGAGACCAAAGACAAGTCTTCAGCTGGGGCACAGCTTCGGTCTGCACCGAGACCTCCTTCATTCCTCGGGCAGAGTCCTCTTCAGTCTGAATGGAAACCGTGGTCTTCATCTGGATCCCTTCTGCTGCCGGGGCGCTGGTTTTGATTGAAGTCTTGGCACTTCTAGTCATTCCTGTTCTTGTCCTTCCGCTAGGGCTTAAACTGTGGTTGTCTGTGTTAGTTGGTTTGCTTGCTGACTGGTTATCTGTGTGTTGGTTTGCCTGCTGCTGACTTGTTAACTGTGTGTTGGTTTGCCTGGTAGCTGGTTATCTGACTGTAGGTTAGTCTGCCTACTTTGTTTAGTTTTCTACCTGCTTGCCTTTTTTTTTCTGTTTTGGGCTGGTTTTGCGTGTTTTTGACTGGGTTTGCCTGGCTGTGTCTGTGGGGCCTGTATGGAGGTCCGGCTTTGTTTCTGCTGGGGTCTGTCTGTTTGCTGGTTGTGTGTGTCTTTGCTGGGTGCTTTCTGTTCTAACTACGCTCTCGGCTGGGTAATATCTGTTGCTAAGCTATCTGTATATGCGGCCCCTGGCTGTGTCTTTGGGGCCTGCCTGGTGGAGCAGGCTACTTGTCTCTACTGGGTGTTGTCTGTTGCTAGCTAGCTAAGTGTTGGGCGGTGTGCAAGTTGGTCTGTCCTTTAGCCTGTTAGGTTGTGTTAGCTTTGTGTTAACTTAGTTCTTACCTTGCTGCCTTCTGGGTGTCCCTGTGTTGACGACTCGGCCCTTCTTAAGGCCTTCGCAAAGGCGCTCTCGCTAAGGCGGGCACCTTTGCCGCTCGCCTTCGCCGCACACCGAACTGCTGCGCGCCGATGGCTTGCCTCCTTTTATGGAGGAGCCCGGACGCTGGCTGCTGACTCGATGGGGTTGGGCGTAGCTACTCTCTCCGCTGCCCCAATGTTCCTCTCTCCTGGTCCTGCAGCATGCGCTTGCCTCGCGCTGTACTCCTCTCCCCTGTTCCTAACTTCTCTCTCTCTCGCCTGCTCCTGCCTTGCTCAGGCCTCCTGCAGCTGCTCCCGTTGGCTCGCCTCCTTTTATGGAGGAACCCGGACGCTGGCTGCTGACTTGCTGGGGGTGGGATAAGCTACTCTCGCAGCTGCCCCGATGTTCCTCTCTCCTTGGTCCTGCAGCACGCGCTTGCCTCGCGTTGTACTCCTCTCCCCTGCTCCTAACTTCTCTCTCTCTCTTGCCTGCTCCTGCCTTGCTCAGACCTCCTGCAGCTGTTCCCGTTGGCTCGCTCCCCTACACCCCAGCCTAGAACCAGGAATAAACTGGGAAGTCATAACTATGAACAGCAGGTTTCCCTTTTGTATTCTCCTAGCTCTGGGTTGAGAAAGGGGGAAAAAGAAATGGTAGGAACCAGCAGAGTCAGAGTTACTGTTCCTACTGTGGATGTTCATCGGGATACACATAACAGCCATGGGAGAACTGATTTTAGTGCAACATCCAGTACATTCTAGAGAACACTCCCTCACCTGGTGTTTCTTACCAAAGTCCCTATAAGAACAGGCAGGTTGAAGCAGAAGGGAGGCAACCACAGAACCACCACAATCGTGAAGGAGAATGGAGCAAAGTGGAAAAACCTATGCCTAGAGCAAGAAGGAGCACACCACAATTCAAGACACAGGGCAGGACTGATACTAATGTTGTTAGTAATAATTTTGATACTGAGATGCTTGATGATTACCTGGCTGATATGGCTGAAAACGTGTGGCCAGAAGAAGTCATGGAATTTGATGAAGCTAATTCAAGAGGCAGTGGATTATGCCATGGAAACAGACTGTGTTTGAATTAAGGCTATGTTGAACCTGGACATTATAATAAACTTGTAGTTTGGCAGGAACGCAATGTTTGCTTTCTACCAGTATTGACTGTGGCAGGCTGCCCAAAGAAATTAGGTGTTATATTCTGCTGTTCTAGAACTTTAAAATCCTTTGGAGGCGGGAACAAATTGCGAAGTTATTAAATTTGCGGATGACACCAAACTCTACCGCAGGGTTGAAACCATGGAAGACTGTGAAGATCTGCAAAGGGACCTAACGACACTAGAAGAATGGGCCAAAAAGTGGCAAATGAACTTTAACGTAGGGAAATGCAAGGTCATGCATGTAGGGAAAAAGAACCCGATGTTCAGCTACAAAATGGGGGGATCACTGCTAGGGGTAAGTAACCTTGAAAGAGACCTGGGAGTGATGGTAGACACAACTTTGAAGGCGTCGGCACAGTGCGCCACAGCCTCAAGAAAAGCAAACAAAATGTTGGGTATCATTAAGAAGGGTATCGCGACCAGGACGAAGGAGGTCATCCTGCCACTGTATCGTGCAATGGTGCGACCGCATCTGGAGTACTGTGTCCAGTACTGGTCGCCGTACCTCAAGAAGGACATGGCGGTACTTGAGGGAGTCCAGAGAAGAGCAACTAAACTGATAAGGGGTATGGAAAACCTCTCATTTACTGACAGATTGAAAAAGCTGGGGCTGTTCTCCCTGGAAAAGCGGAGACTTAGAGGAGACATGATAGAAACCTTCAAGATCCTGAAGGGTATAGAAAAGGTAGATAGGGACAGATTTTTCAGATTATGGGGAACCACAAGTACAAGGGGGCACTCGGAGAAATTAAAAGGGGACAGGTTTAGAACAAATGCCAGAAAGTTCTTTTTCACCCAGAGGGTGGTGGATACATGGAATGCGCTTCCGGAAGCTGTGATAGGCCGGAGCACGTTACAAGGCTTCAAAGAAGGTTTGGATAGGTTCCTAGAGGATAAAGGAATTGAGGGGTACAGATAGGAGTAGAGGTAGGTTATAGGGATAGTCTGGGACCACTGCTCAGGCAATGGGCCTGATGAGACGCCGCGGGAGCGGACCGCTGGGCGAGATGGACCTCTGGTCTGCCTCAGCGGAGGCAACTTCTTATGTTCTTATGAGTGTGAAACTAGAAGAGAAAGTTATTTTTTTCCTCTAATAATGGGGCAATTAGTACTGCACAGCAAGGGCAGTGACCTCTAACTGTGTAGTTGGATTTTAGGGGAGGGACCACAGCCATCGGTCAGTATGGGAGGAGGTACCTTTCTGCCCCTGAGTTTGGCTAGCGAAGGAAAACTCAGTGAGGCAAATCCAGTGCAGGCACTGCCTTTTGAAGCATAACTGAAATGGAAGTTTATGAAAGATAATTGAATGTGCTCCCAGTCTGGAAGGTTTAGCACCCAGATGGAAGTGAACTAAACTGAAGACCTGCCTTAGGGTAGGCCCAGGCCTATTAGGCCTATTTTTGGAAGCCATTTTGATTTTTTGGATTCTTGTTTGGACTAATGAAGTTTTGGTGTTGGACTTAAGCACTGATAAAGCATTGGAAAAGCTTTGTGTCACTAATAAGAGAGAATCCTCGGTGAAAATAAATCTCTTTGGTGAAGAATTTTGATCTTTGATTTTCTTGAGTTTTGTGAACAATTTTAACAGTGCTTGCATAATCAACTGTTGAGAATGATTTTGACTATTTTCTTTTGAAATAAAGACTGATTTTGAATTTAAAGAAACTGTGCAATCAAATAGTATCACTTGACCACCACTCCAAAAAACTGATAACCGCTCGGTCAGCAATGTATGCTTCGGACTCTACTGGCCAAATCCGCATTGGCAAGACTGCGCCTGGTGACAATATTCATTGGGGAAATTCTGAAAATCTAACTGGATTATGTCTTCATGATTACGGTTGCACACCCCTGCTCTAGAGGAAAGGAGGGATAGGGAAAGCACAGTTACTTCCTAACAAATGTTATCCAGGGACAGCGAGCAGCTATTCTCACATATGGGTGACGTCATCCACGGAGCCCGGATACGGACAGCCTCGCAAGCAGACTTGCTTGTAGAAACGTAGAAGTTTCGAGTTAGCCGCACCACGCATGCGTGAGTGCCTTCCCGTCCAGTGCAGGGCGAGTCTCCTCAGTTCAGATAGCTAGCAGAGAAGCCAACCAGGGGAGGTGGGTGGGTTGTGAGAATGGCTGCCTGCTGTCCCTGGATAACAACTGTTAGGGTAAGCAACTGTGCTTTATCCCAGGACAAGCAGGCAGCCTATTCTCACATATGGGTAACCTCCAAGCTAACCAGAATGAGATGGTGGGAATGTTGGCAACTTAGGAGAATAAATTTTGTAATACTCTCTGGCCAAAATGGCCATCCCGTCTGGAAAAAACATCCAGACAATAGTGAGAAGTGAAAGTATGAACCGAGGACCAGGTAGCAGCTTTGCAAATTTCTTCAATAGGTGTAGATCTGAGGAAGGCCACTGAAGCTGCCATTGCTCTGACTGTGGGCTGTGACTCAACTCTGTAGTTGTAATCCAGCCTGGGCATAGCAGAGATACAAGCAGCCATCCAGTTGGAGATGGTATGATTAGAGATTGGATGTCCCAACTTGTTCGGATCAAAGGAAACAAACAGTTGAGGAGCAGTTCTTTGTGGTTTGGTGTGTTCCAAGTAGAAGGCCAAAGCACGCTTACAGTCCAGAGTATGAAGAACTGATTCTCCAGGATGAGAATGAGGTCTTGGAAAAAACACTGGAAGTACAATAGATTGGTTGAGATAAAATTCTGAAACCACTTTATGTATGAATTTAAGATGAGTACGGAGGACCACCTTGTCATGATGGAAAACCAACCCTTGCAGCTCACTGACTCGTCGAGAAGATGTGAGGGCAATGAGAAAGACCACTTTCCAAGTAAGATACTTAAGATGAGCCATAGACATTGGCTCAAATGGAGGCTTCATCAATTGAGCAAGAACAACATTGAGATTCCAAACCACTGGAGGCGGTTTGAGAGGAGGTTTGACATTGAAAAGGCCTTTCATAAATCTGGAAACCACCAGATGAGCAAAGAGGGGTTTCCCTTCAATAGGCTGATGGAAAGCAGCAATTGCACTGAGATGGACTCGGATCAATGTAGACTTCAGGCCAGAGTTGGATAAGTGCAAAAGATAATCTAGAACAGAAGATAAGGTTCAGGTTTATTTGTTCTTGATGAATCGCCTATTCAAATTGCTAGGCGATGTACAGCAATAAAAACATATACTAATAAAATATACAAATAAAATGTTAGTATTAAGGAGGAATCTTAAGACTCTTTATCATGAGAGATGCACCACGTAGAAAATCTAGTCCATTTTTGGTAGTAGCATTGTCTAGTGGCAGGCTTTCTAGAAGACTCTAAAACAGGGGTCTCCAAAGTCCCTCCTTGAGGGCCGAATCCAGTCAGGTTTTCAAGATTTCCCCAATGAATATGCATGAGATCTATGTGCATGCACTGCTTTCAATGCATATTCATTGAGGAAATCCTGAAAACCCGACTGGATTCTGCCCTCAAGGAGGGACTTTGGGGACCCTTGCTCTAAAATGTCTCTTACAAGTTGAGAAAACTGAAGAGGAGTTATGTTGAGAGGTACCACTACCAAGCTGTCAGGTGTAGAGGCTGTAGGTTGGGATGAAGTAGAGATCCTTGACTCTGTGTAGGCAGAGAGAGAAAGACTGGTAGAAGGTATGGCACCCTGCTGCTGAGTTGAAGTAGAAGGGAGTACCAAGATTATCTCGGCCACCGAGGAGCTATCAGAATCATGGTGGCATAATCGTTCTTCAACTTGACAAGAGTGTTGAGAATGAGAGGGAATGGAGGGAATGCATAAAGAAAAAGATTTGTCCATTCCAGTAGAAAAACATCTGCCTTGAGGCGATGAGGAGAATATATCCTGGAGCAGAATTGAGGCAGTTTGGGGTTATGGGGAGCTGCAAAGAGATCTATCTGAAGCGTTCCCCACTGTGAAAAAATGTGATGAAGACGTGTCTTCATGTGAAGAAATTGAGTGTCTATTCATGAGGTAGCAGAAGATAACTCAATTTGTCCACCAAACAGTTTTTCGCCCCTTGGAAGTAAACAGCTTTGAGGAAGGTGTTGTGGAGGATTTCCCAGTCCCAAACCTTCAGAGCTTTTTGACAAAGAGAGGGAGATCCCGTCCCCCCCTGTTTGTTGACATAGTACATGGCGACTTGGTTGTCCATCCGAATGAGGACTACCTGGTTATAAAGAAGATGTTGAAAAGCTTTGAGAGCATTGAAGATCTCTCTGAGTTCCAACAGATTGATGTGGCATTGACGATCCTTACTGGTCCAGTGGCCTTGAGTACGGAGACCACTGAGATGAGCCCCCTAAGCGTAGGTCGAGGAATCTGTTGTGAGGACCTTCTGATGAGGGGGCATTTGAAACAGCAAGCCTCTGGAGAGATTGGAAGAGAGCATCCACCAGTGGAGAGACTGTCTCAACGAAGGAGTGTCTGTAATGTGTCGAGAGACTGGGTCACAAGCCTGCGTCCACTGAGATGCCAGGGTCCACTGAGGAATTCTCAGGTGAAGTCTGGCAAAAGGAGTCATGTGTACTGTAGAGGCCATGTGACCTAGGAGTGTCATCATGTGTCTCACTGATATTGAAGAGCGGGAAGACACTGCATGATAGTTGAAGAACAGCCTCCAGACGTTGTTGCAGAAGGAATGCTCTTAGTTGGATAGTATCTAGAACAGCTCCGATGAACTGTAGATTCTGAGAGGGCTGAAGTTGGGATTTGGGAAAGTTGATTTCGAAACCCAAGCTTTGTAGGAACCACGTAGTCTGTTGGGTCGCTACAATAACCCCCTGATATGTTGAATTAGTGATGAGCCAGTCGTCTAGGTAGGGAAACACCTGAAGACCATGGTTCCTTAGAGCTGCTGCTATCACCACCAGGCACTTGGTGAACACTCTGGGAGATGAAGTCAGGCCAAAGGGTAGCAATCTGTATTGGTAATGCATATTCCCTACCCAAAATCTGAGAAATTGATGAGAGGCCAGATGAATGGAAATATGGGTATACGCCTCCTTGAGATCCAGAGAACATAACCAATCATTCTGATCTAGAAGGGGGTATAGGGACGCCAGGGATAACATGCAAAATTTTTCTTTGACTAAAAATTTATTGAGCGCCCTGAGATCCAGAATGGGTCGAAGATCGCCCGTCTTCTTCAGATCTAGGAAGTAACGGGAGAAAAACCCCCTGTTCTGCTGTTCCAAAGGAACTGGTTCGATGGCACGGAGACGAAGCAGAGCTTGAGCTTCCTGAAGAAGAAGGGCGGTCTGGGATGGACTCGAAGGATACTCTCTTGGAGGAAGCTCTGGTGGAACCTGAGTGAAATGAAGAGAGTATCCTTCTCTGATGATTGACAGCACCCAGAGGTCAGATGTAATGGTCTCCCATTGGTGATAAAAATGATGGAGACAACCTCCTATGGGGTGGAAGAGAGGACAGAGACAACTGCAAATTCCCAAATCCTTTGAAATACAGAGTTCTATACCTGGAGTCCAATTTGCCTGGAACAGCAGGAATGGTATAAGGAGTCTTCAGGCAGCATGTGAAAGTCTGAGACAAAAGCTTGTGAAGAGGAAGCTTAAGTGACTCTTCAGGAGGTTGAGGGAGATGCATGACCTTGAGATACTCCTTAGAGTATTTAGAACCAGCATCTAATTGAAGTTCCAGGTCATCAGGCGAAGAAACAAAGAGAAAGACAGCTGATCCGCCAAGGCCTTGCCTCGAGAGGGACTCAATGACCTCAAGGCGGCCTGGGTCAGAGGTGAAGCCTCACCAGGGAAATGATCATCAAAAGAATATGGAGACTTGGACGAGGCAATGGAAGCAGCGGAGACCTCGATCAAGGAGTCGGTGGTCTAGAAGAGCTAGCAGGTGTGGAATGAGGCTTAGATGAAGAAGGACACTCTTTGGAAAAAGAGCTATGCCTGTAAGTGTGCCTTGATGAAGGCCTCGATCGACGACGAGAGTGGTGTTTAGAAGCAGGTATCGAGGATCGAGGAGACTTCGCCCTAGAGATGGAAGCAGGCAATGCTACCGGTAAATGGATAGGGCTAGAAGCTGTAGATCGAAACTCAGGAGGTTTGATGGAGGAATCTTGAAGCACTCCCAAAGACTCTGCTCCTTGTATGGAGTATGAGGATTCCTGTCGAGGCACTCACAAAGAATCTACTCCTTGCATAGAGTGCATAGATGCCAGACCAGACAATCACAAAGACTCGGATCCCTGCATAGAGTGTAAAGGTTCAGCTCGAGGCATAGGTAGAGGCTCGACCTTGTGGTAGTCTGCAGGTTGCCCAGGCTGGATTAGAGAAGACAGTGTCGGTCCAAATTTGGTCAGTAACTGAACAAATTGCTTCTCTAACATGGTCTGGAAAGAAGCTGGCAAAGATGGATCCGCATCTGAAACCGGACCAATAGCTGCGGCTATATGCTCCAAGGTGGCAGTAGAAATGTGGTTCGACTTAGAAGTCATGGAAAGCTTGAAGACCATTGCCGGAACTTTCTGCTGAGCTATCTGACCTGAGGGTTCAGGGGAAGATACAGCAGGTTTACTCGAGGTGAGAGACGTCCCAAACAAGGAAGGTCTGATGAGACTCGAGGTCGGAGTCGTGAAAGCAGGAGGACCCTCGGTGGAAGATGGAACCAAGGCCGCACTCAAAGTCAAGGGTGTGACTGAAGAGTCCATTCCGAAAAGTTTCTCCACTAAAATCTGATGATGTTTAAGGGCTCAAGGTTGAAGAGTAGCTCAGCGCTCGCACGACTTCGGATTATGGCCAGGCCCAAGGCACTTGAGGCACCAACGGTGTGAGTCCATGAGGGAAATCGCACACTGGCACTGGCTACACTTCTTGAAGCCTGTTGCTGGCCGGGACATAGGAGGGAAGATAGCCGCAGAAAAGTTGAAGCCCACAGGTTGCGGCCTGCCCCGCCAGTTGAACGGAGAGAAAAAAAAAAGTCTAAAAAAAAAACAAAACCTGAAAAGAAATAAATTAACACAGCGATTCGTGAAAAGAAACACAAAGCGCGGTGAGAGAAGGCACGAAGTAACAAAGTTAAGCGCAGAGTGTCAAAGACGGACTTCTCAGCTCCTCGGAAAACTGAGAACTGAGGAGACTCGCCCTGCGCTGGGCGGGAAGGCACTCGTGCATGTGCGGTGCAGCTAACTCGAAACTTCTACATTTCTACAAGCAAGTCTGCTTGCGAGGCTGTCCGCATCCGGGTTCCGTGGATGACGTCACCCATATGTGAGAATAGGCTGCCTGCTTGTTCTGGGATAAGATATGATACAGCCATTTGAATACTTGAGATGCATTTGTATACAACAGATCTTTTTCAGAGATGAGAAAAGGAACTGAAGTTGAAGGGTGGTAGACTTAAGAATAACATTAAGAAACATTTTTTTCATGGAGAGGGTAGAGGATGCATGGAATATCCTCCTGGGGGAGGTAAGAACAAAACCAGTGACCAAAATTGCATGGAATAGGAGAGGAAGTGATGTCACAGTTCCAGATGGCTGCCTAGTTCCTGTCCTCCATCTTTCCCCCAAGTTAAAATAAAGCTATCCGTTCATATGTATATTCTTTGAGACTTAGGTGAGTGGGTTCCGTTCCGTTTAATGCTTTGAATAATAGGCAGTATAGTTTGAATAGAATGTGGGCTTGTATAGGTAGCCAGTGTGAATCTAGGTAGGCGTTGGTGATGTCATCAAATTTTCCAAGAGAATAGATCAGTCTGAGGGCTGTGTTCTGTACGGTCTGTAATTGTTTTATTAAGTAGGTGGAGCAAGGTAGGTAGAGGATATTGCAGTAGTCCATTAGACTTAGGACTAGGGATTGGACTATGAGTCTGTATTATTCTTTGTCGAAGAATTTTCTTATTTTGCATAGGTTGCACATGGTAAAAAATGCTTTTTGTGTGATTTTGTTGATTTGCACCTGAAGAGTGCAGCATCTATCTATTGTTACTCCTAGGAGTTTGAGAACGGGCTATATGGGATATTTGGTGGCATTTATTTCTAGTTTGGTTATAGAACTAAACTAAACTAAACCTTAGGTTTATATACCGCGCCATTTCCACAAGCGTAGAGCTCGGCCCGGTTTACAAGGTTAGGTTGAAAAGGAGCTACAATGAAGGGTTATAGGAAAGGAGCTAGGAAGATAAAGAGGGACAGGGAACCAAAAAGCGGGAAGTGTTATATTTTTGAAAAGAGCCAAGTAGAAGGGGTTTTGTCCTTTTCAAGCAATAGAAATTTTGTTTTGTCTGGGATGAGCTTCAGTTTGTGGTCTATTATATACTGATTAGCACAGAAACAGCATGAGCCCTTAACGCCTTTTTAATGGGGTATGGTAATTACACACAAAACTTTTTTTTAATGGATGCACACTAATGGCAACATTAGTGCATGAACATTAATTAAAAAAAAAAAAAATAGATAAAGGCCATGTTTATGGTTGTGGTAAAAATGGCCTTAGAGAAAAAAGCTGCATAAGGGCACGCTATGCCCACTTCTTACCACACCTTAATAAAAAGACCTCTATGTTATTATATGTTACCTCAGATGATCCTGTTGCTCCTGCACAGGATCTTTATTTGAGCACTGAGCAGAAGATCCTGTGCTAAAGCAAATTATAAAGCCAAATTAAAAAGAAACACGTTAAATGTTAGTGTGGTTTTGTACATCAGAAACAATTCCTGATTTGATGAGTTTGCATGCGGTTTGCATGATGATCATGCTACTCAAGGAGGTTTAAGTAACAGGAGATAGCAAGAGTGGGCTTGGTCCATTATCTAACATGAAGCTAGTAGATGGAGCTTGTTGTCATATTGGTTCATCCAAAACAGCCTATTAGAAAACAAGGAGGTTTAACTGACAGGAGTCTGCACCAATCAGACTATGTATTGAGAGTATCAAGATGGTGGCAGTGTGAGGAGATGGCTTAAGCACTGTCATTTGACACTATCTCCTATTAATTAAACCTAGGGTTACCAGACGTCCGGATTTCCCTAGACATGTCCTCCTTTTGAGGACATGTCCGGAGGTCTGGACAGCTTTTCAAAATCCGGCACTTTGTCCGGGTTCTGAAAAGCTTCTAACAAATCGCCGTTGGGCAGGAGGGCATCCGCCCTTGTGTGGATGCCCTCCTGCCCAATAAGAGCAGGCAGTGGGGGGGCAGGGCTGGGGCATAACAGGGTGGGGATGGGTGGTACTGGGGGGCGGGTCTAGGGGGTCCTGATTTTCCATTTGGAAAACCTGGTAACCCTAATTAAACCTCTTTGATGTTATCCTACAGTGCAATATTTTACTGCAGATTTTTCAATGCTAATACCCTTACTGCATAGGAAGTAAGGTTTTCGAAAATGGAAAGTACATTGCACGCTGCTCACGGCCAGTAAAGATTTGACCTTTAACATACTTCGTACTAGTGGCAGCGTCTAGCGGGGGAGATTTTGATTTAGCAGATCGCCGGCTCATTCAGGCAGGGGACGGAGACACCAGGATTCCGGTCACCACAGGTTGGGAGGGGGGGAAGGGGCCATGACATACCAGTCAACACTGAGGAAGGAGACACACAGAAATTCTTTAATTTGACTATAAGCTGAGACCTCAATTTTTGGGCTTATGTTTGGTCCCAAATATCTCAGTTTAGTCAAGTATATATGGTAAAAAAATGATTTTTGGACCTCTATCATCCATAAAATGATAAAAAGAGGACAGGAGGCCATACTGAGGAGAGGGACCCTTTAAGTTTGAACAAAGAACTGCAACATTTCAGGATCAATGGATTATGATACATCATTTGAAAAAGACATAAAAGCATTGAATACCTTGCTCAGATATCTCATCTTCAGGCCTTGACCATCCAGCTTGCGGACTTGAAGAGTTTTTTCCTCTTTTTGAATAGTAATTCTGAACATCAGCAGGTAAAGTCTTTCTAACAGCCCAACTAGAGGCAGATGTCCATCCAGAACGATCACTGGGTGCGTCAAAATAATCGTGTTCATTTCTACGCCTGAAGTTTTGATGTTCTGGGAACCTCGATGATTCATTTCCTGAACTGTTTAAATTCCCTGAGAGGGGCTGTCTGCTTTGCCACCGATTTTCATTCTGATTTCTATAACCAAAGCCACCTCTGAACTTGCTATGACCACGATTGCCACCTCGACCACGATTCCAATTTGAACCTGAACTAATATTTTGAGTCCAAGAATCTCTTGAATTATATCTGTTTCCTTCCCAATGAGAACCTTTAAACGTTTCTACATTTCTGCTATCTGTTTCAGATTCTATTCTTTCCATTATCCAGTCTGGATAGTCATTTTTGCTTTTCTCTGCTAAATAATGTTCAGCAACATCTCTGTTAAAATCATATCTTTCTTTTCTGAAATTTTCATTTTGTCTCTCCTGGTCATTTCTTGTGTATCTGTCATTTCCTCTAAAGTTTCCTCTAGAACTTCTCCAGCTGTCATTTTTCCACCAACCTCTGTAAATCAGAGGACGATCATCTCTCTCGTTCCTCTCAAATGTAGAATCTCTCCACCTTGTTCTTGATCTAGATTGGGACCTGCTCCTAGATCTTGACCTGGAATGCCTCCTGTTTCTTCGATCCCTATTGCGATCCCTCCATTGTTCTTCTTTATTATCTTTGTCTTTGCTTTGAGATCTAGATTTTTGTTTTGGTGAAAAGTCTCGGGGTCTTGATCGGGATCGGGATCTCTTATTTTCTCTTCTATTATCCTTATCTGGAGACCAAGTTGTAGATGGAGAGTGAAATCTAGATTTTCGAGTTCGAGTCTCCTTTTTGACACCTTTTTTTTCCATTATGGAGGCAGGGCTTGTCTCTGTATCTTGTACTCTCGTTTCATCTTTCTTGTCAGAACTGCATAAAGAGGAAATCTGATCTTTTGTTTTTTCTTGCTTTATACTAATTTTCATGTCATTCTCAGATTCATTTGGATCACTGCATAATGAGTCATGTAGAATTGAGACTGTTTTAGTACTGCTCTCTGACTCTTTTAATTGTTCTGTATTTATCTCACATGGTTCCCTACTTTTCAGCTTCTCAGTCAGAAATAAAGATTCTTCACCCACAGAATGACTTAATTTTTCAGAATTAATATGTTCAGATTCTTCCACAATACATTCTGGTACATCTTTTGATATGCTTTCAGAAGTTTCAAATTCTGGATGCTCAAAAAGTTTACTGACAGCTGTATGTAATGGCATTCTGTTCTCTGCAACAGTAGAACTCTGTGCAAGTACTCTCTCAAAATCAATAACATTTTCATTTATACTTCTGGATTCAATTTTTTGAACATATTCCTCACGAGACAATACAGGAGGTTCTCTACTGCAAATGTCTGAGTCTTTTAAAGAGCAGTGTACTGTAGAACAGTTTTCTGTAAATTCCTCGTGCCTTCCAAGGTCACACTTTGAAAAGTCAACAGCAGTCTCTTTAGTAATTACACAGTTGATATCTGGCTGCCGCTCTAGAGGTGGTGCAGGAGAGAGTTGGACATCCATCTGCTGCTCAAGAGGTGGTGCGGGAGAGAGCTGTACATCCATCTGCCGCTCGAGGGGTGGTGCTGGAGAGAGTTCAGCATCTGGCTGCTGCTTGAGGGGTGACGCCGGAGAGAGCTCAGCATCTGGCTGCTTCTCGAGGGGTGGCGCCGGAGAAAGCTCATTATCTAGTTGCCGCTCAAGGGGTGGCGCCGGAGAGAGCTCAGCATCTGGCTGACGTTCGAGGGATGGCGCCGGAGAGAGCTCAGCATCCGGTTGCCGCTCGAGGGAAGGTGCTGAAGAAAGCTCAGCATCCGGCTGCCGCTCGAGAGGTGGCGCCAGAGAGAGCTCAGCATCCAGCTGCCGCTCGAGGGATGGTGCCGGAGAAAGCTCAGCATCCGGCTGCCGCTCAAGGGGCAATGCTGGAGAGAGCTTGGAATCTGGATGCCACTTGAGGGGCAGCACCGGAGAGAGCTTGGCACCTGGCTGCCGCTTGAGGGTTGGTGCTACAGAGATCTCGACATCGATCTCCCGCTCAAGGGGTGGTGCCGGAGAGAGATCAATATCTGTCTCCCGCTCAAGGGACGGTGCCAGATCCGTTTGTCGTTCTAGATCTGGTGCTGGATAGAACTCATCATCCATCTGCTGCTCTAGATCTGGTGCTGGAAGGAGCTCTGTATCAATTTGACGTTCTAAGACAGGTGCTGGAGAGTGTTCTGCATCCAAATATTGCTTTTCTATCAGTGTCAGAGGGAATTCTGGATCTGGTTGCAGCTGAAGATCTGGTACAGAAGAAAGGTCTGCATCAGACTGCTGCTCTATGTCTGGTACCAAAGATAGATGGGCATTTAATTGCAAACAGGTGGGTTCTGTAGACATCTCAATACCAAAGTTCTGCTCTGGAGCTGTTGCCAGAGCAATCACAGAATGGGCTGGAGAGAGCTCACCATCCGACTGATTTTTTTTTTCCTGGAGAAGGAATTTTGGTACTGTTTCAGGCTCAACAGTATCACCACTCTGTGTATCACTAGATGATAATTCTTCAAGATATGAAGATGATCTTTTTTTAGCTGGTGGGGTTTTCTTAGCTGCCCTTTTACCTCTTTGTTTAGGATGTTGTTTTTTAGAACCTGTAGGAGTCTCAATATTTACAGATGAATTATTGCCATTGGGGGTATCACTCCCAGAGTTACTTGATTTAGGTGGGCTTGGAAGCTGGCTAGTCTCCTTAGTTTTGCTGTTCCGTGTAGATCTCCTTCTCTCGGTTGTATTTGCAGGCTTTTTCCTACTTCCTTTATTACCAGATGAACCAGATGCCTGCTTTTTTTCCACCCCATCTTGAGTATGTGTGAGCACACATGCTCTACCTGTAAAAGAGACAAATAAAATTTAACTGCTTTTCAATGCTATCTTTAGTAAAATAAGTAACTTAGAACAAACCAGCATGAAAGCAATTAAGCTGTGTTTTAACTTAATATGAAAACACTTTGGAATAACATTTTTGTATTTCTCGCTTATGTTTAAATCTTTTTTTATTAAAGAAGCAGCATACAGATTCTTTGAACTCCCTCCCCTTTCTTTACAGGTGGAATCTCTACCCCCTAAAAATGCATGCAATTGCTCTCCCATATGCTTACCTAAGTGTTCCTGATCTAAAGTGGCCCAATAATGCTTCAGCTGACAGTAAGCATATCTATTTCCCCACCTCATACATGGAATTTCTATCCATATGGATTCCACACTGCTATCTATGTCATGCAGAATGATTATTTTATTTAATCAAATTCCCTCTAACATATAGCAAAATTCCCCCTCCTCCAATTTGATTTACTCTATTCTTGCAATATAATTTGTATCCAGGTTAATATAGTGTCCCATTGATTGTCCTCCTTCCACCAGGTCTCTGAAATGCCTATTATATCTACCTCATTGTTCAATGCTATATACTCCAACTCTCCTATTTTAATTTTTAGGCTTCTAGCATTTGTATACAGACACTTCAAATTGTACTTTTTCCTTTTATCTACAGGGTGTTGACATGACAAGGAAAATTAGAGTTTTTTACTCTGGCTTTCTTTAACCATTATTGCAACCTCTCTACTGGGACTCCCTAAATATCCTGTTTCAATAGTATCCTTCAATCCTTCAATAGTATCCTTCACACCGAACCATCTGCTCCTTGGCGACTGTCAGCTTCCCCCCCCCCATCTCAATTTAAAAGCTGCTCTATCTCCTTTTTAAATGTTAGCACTAGAAACCTGGTTCCATCCCAGTTAAGGTGGCATCCATCCTTTCGTAACAAGCTCCCCCTTTCCCAGAAGGTTGCCCAGTTCCTAACAAATTTAAATCCCTCATCCCCGCACCACCGACTCAACCACGCATTGAGACTTCGGAGCTCTGTTTGCCTCCTGGTTCCTGTGCGTGAAACTAGGAGCATTTCTGAAAACACTACTCTGGAGGATCTGGATTTCAGCTTTCTAATTAAGAGCCTAAATTTGGCTTCCAGAACCTCCCTCCTATATTTTCCTATGTCACATGTACCAAGACAGCTAGCTCCTCCCCAGCACTATCTAAAATCTTATCTTTGTGATGTGTGAGGTCTGCCATCTTCGTACCAGGCAGGCAAGTGACCAGGCGATCCTCATGCCCACCAGCCACCCAGCTATCTACATGCCTAATGATCGAATTACCAACTACAACAGCTGTCTAACATTCTTCTTCACTACGATCTTCATCTAACCCTTTCCCTGGAGTTCCTTTCTCATTACAATCCTTGTAAACCGTGCCGAGCTCCACGACCATGGAGATGGCACGGTATAAAAACCTAAGGTTTAGTTTAGTTTCCCTCCAGAGCAGAAGCCCTTGGAGACACATCCTCAGTGTGAGAGGATATTGCATCCCCTAGTGGGCAGGTCCTGGCTACAGGACTATTTCCTACTTCACAAGGATGATGCTCTCCTTTTAGACCTCTCTCCTCCAAAGCAGTACAGGGGTGGGACTTCTCTACAACATGTCTATATATATCTATATCTATATATCTATATCTATATATATGTCTATATCTATATATATGTCTATATCTATATATATGTCTATATCTATATATCTATATCTATATATCTATATATCTATGTCTATATATCTATGTCTATATATCTATGTCTATATGTCTATGTCTATATATATAGACATATATATATATAGACATATATATAAATAGACATAAATATATAGACATAGACATAGATAGATAGATAGATAGATATACATATATATAGGTTAAAACTGCAAGGGAATTCACTTATCCAAGGTGATAACTTATATCAGACACTTTCAATAGTCACCTTGTTTTCTTTATATAAAACAATGTTTACTTAAATCAACTGTCAGCTGATGCTGCTTAGTGAACACTCAGACCTACAGCTTAGGTCTCAGAGGAAGCCTTTGCCCAAAGTATGCAAGATTTAGAGGTACAGATAAAGAATTATACTAGTGAACAAAGAGCTATAAAGATCAAAAACTATCACCGTGATCATATTGATTATACACGTGGATATGTATATCCATGGATGAACAAGAAAGTTAACATTCGGAAAAGCCGCCAAACGGGAAAGAAGGTGCTGTTCAAGTTATCTACTAGTGGGTCCTCTTCTGATATTGAGGACAATTTAATTTCAAAAGGAAAGAGTGCAGTTAAGACAGTAGAATCTCAGCCTCTTTTATCGGATTCTTTTTTACGCTTACCAATTCAACTACCAGCAGAGGCGATGGAAACAGTGGATCCAGTGGTGAGACCCAAGGTCAACAGATCCAAGAAATCAACCCGCAAGTGAACATGGGGGTGTTCAATTTATCATCGCGAGTACTCACCAGGGCTGAGGAGGATCTACTGGCCAAAGGACTGTCGTTTGTACCTTTTAATAAATATGACGCATTTCAAACTCGAGCGTCCCTACATAGGTTTTTCGGGCAATACGTTAAAAACTTTCTTTTCTGATAAGTCCCCTGCATCAGATCCTTTAGAATTACCAAGAGGAATGAAGTTGAAATCCAAGTGGATTCCCCCTGGAGCACCAGACGTTTCCGTGGCAGCTTTTGAAAAAGCAGTGTTACAGGATGCTGAACTATCTGAGACTTTGCATATAAAATGTGGTTCAAATTTATCTTTGTAGCAGTTTAGCATGTTACGGTCATTGCAGCAAGATCCTACTATCATTATCCAGCGCGCCGATAAAAGCGGCAGGATAATGATATAGGATCATGATCAATATTGTGTAGAAGCTCTAAGGCAGTTGCAGGATGTTGGTTTCTTTAGGGAGATTGACAATGATCCTACTAAAGACATCAAGGACGCAATTGACACTGTATTAAATACAGCTCGTCAAGCTTAAGTCATCACAGGCAGGGAGTTTAAATGTTTGAATGTGGAATTCCCTGAAACTCCCTATATATACTTCATCCCTAAAATCCATAAGTCCCTCACGTGCCCTCCGGGCCGTCCGATTGTGGCGGGCATTGGGTCTGTGCTGGAGCCTCTTTCCAGGTATATAGACAGTTTCTTCTGTGAACAAGTGTGTACTGCTCAGTCTTATGTACGTGATTCCTCTCACTTCCTCCAAAGTTTACAGGAGAGTGAAGGTCAAGACTGTAGATTTTTAGTTACTGCAGATGTTTCAGCTCTGTACACCAATGTCCCACAATCGGCAGCTTTGGCAATTATTAGGCAGGCAGTGAATAAATCCAATGTTTCAGCACAAAAGAAGGAACTGGTGGGGACATTGACTTAATTTGTCGTTTGTCAGAATTATTTCCATTTTGAGAATAGGTTCTTCATTCAGACTAAAGGGGTAGCGATGGGGGCTACAGTGGCCCCTTCTGTCGCTTGCCTCTATATGTCTGAATATGAAGAAAAGCATGTTTATACATCTCGGTGGTTTAGTAAAGTTGGCCTGTGAAGAAGATATACAGACGATATCTTTTTCATGTGGAATGGGGAGCGTGACGAATTGGAGGAATTCCTTAAGGAGTTGAATCAAGTAGATTCCAACATAATGCTCACTTATGATGTGAGCAGTAATATGGTATCCTTTTTGGATATTCAAGTAGTGAAATCTAATATTAATTCTCAGGTGCATTATGATACCATTTTATATAGGAAACCCTCCGATCGTAACACGCTCCTTCATTACCACAGTTTTCATCCAAAACTCCTCCGTGATAGCATACCGGTGGGGCAATTTCTAAGATTGCGGAGGATCTGTTCTGATGAGTTGGATTTCCACCAGCAGGCCATGCTATTATATTGAAAGTTCATAGAGCGGGGCTATCCTTCAAGGGTAGTCAGGTTGGCATGGAAAAGAGCTCGCAATTGTCGGAGGGAGTGGTTATTCCATCCTCAAGAAAATAGGAGAGGTGGGGCCTTGGTATGCGTACTCCCTTACTCCAGTCGGAGTCAACAGATTAGACAAATTATTTTAAAGCATTGGTCGGTGTTGCAGGTTCATGAGAGCATGAGGGAAAGTCCCTTGTTTGCCTATACTCGGGGTCATAATTTGGGTCAAATTCTTAAACATCGTGATCCTTCCCAGCAGGTTAGAGGGGGTTCTCATGTATGTTGTCATCAATGTGTATATTGCTCCCATGTCCTCAACACTGACCAATTGTTAATTCCTCAATCAGGGAGTAGGAAGTTTTATTTAAGAACTGGCACTAATTGTCAATCTCAAGCAGTAGTGTACTGTATTATATGCCCTTGTGGTTTATACTACATAGGGCATACTCGGCGGGCAGTTCAAATTCGCATCGCCAAGCATTTGAGTAACATTAGATATAAACGTGTTTCGGCTCCATTGGTGAGCCATTAGCTGGAGCAGCAGCACTTGATAGAGGACTTGAAGTATACTATATTAGTGCGTGCCTATAGGGAAACAGGAAATGTTACTCAGCACTTATTGTATTTGGAGCAGAAGTTTATTTTTCAGTGGCATACCTTGGCCCCTGCGGGGTTAAACAACGAAATCGATTGGTTTCAACTATAAGGGGAGTGTCTCCCTGTCTTGACGTTGTCAGTGACGATTCAGAGGGTGGTGTGTATAAAGGGCGGGGCCTGCCGGTGTGCAATCCGTTGCCAGTAGCGTGTCTGTGTGCAGTTTGGAGTGCCTGTCCCAGTAAGCTGTAGAGTGAGTGATTGTAATGTGCATTTGAAGAGTTTAAAAGTAAGTTCAGGAGGTAGTAGGTAAGCTGATGTGCTTAGTGTTGATTCTAGCTATTTTGTATTTTTAGCACCCCTCCTGAAGAAGCCAACGGGTGAAACCTAGGTTGGGGTGTCAGCTGTGTATCTGTATGCGGTAATATGAATTAAAGGAGGAGCCCGGAACAGTTGTGTGAATTATCCACATCAGTTTAAAGCTAAGTTGGTTTTTTGTTTCATTTTATTTTATGTTATTTAATATTTGCAATATGGTGGGTGAGACTGTGAACAACAATGATGGTCTCTCATACAGTTGCTCCGTGAATTTTCACTGAGACCTAAGCTGTAGGTAAAAGTGTTCACTATGCAGCATCAGCTGACAGTTTAAGTAAACATTGTTTTATATAAAGAAAACAAGGTGACTATTGGAAGTGTCATATATATATATAGGACCAGAGAGATTAATCTATGAATTCACAAAAATACCTCTCATGTATGATCTCAATAATTTCAAAAAATAAATGAATACAGTGACAAGTGTTCAGCTATTACATTTATCTCTGATAAACTAATGCTTACAAAGTTAATTGTTTTAGTAAAGAAGAGAGGCCTCAGATCCCCGTGTGTTGTCAGTAAATTTACTCAACAACCATACTAGATAGGGAAAAAACCTCATCGGCATTCTCCCCCCTCCTGCCTATTGGTACCACATAAATGTTCAAAAATATTCTTATATGATTCATATAAAGAACTTAGCTCTATTAGGCAGGGAATTCTTGTTGTTCTGTTATTACTTCCTTCTTATTTCGTCTTTGCCTGGTCCGTACCTGCCAACGTAAAGCTAGCTGGCGTTTTGTTATGTAGCTGAGTCAGGGCGGTGGACTCTCGGTGAAATTGTTAATCTGAACGTTAACAATTTTGCCGAGAGTCCACTGCCCTGATGCAGCTACACAGCGAAACGCCAGCTAGCTTTACGTTAGCAGGTATGGACCAGGCAAAGACGAAACAAGAAGGAAGTGAATAACAGAGTGCCGATGAGGTTTTTTCCCTATCTAGTTGAGTATCTAGTTGAGTAAATTTACTGACAACACACGTGAACTCACAGGCCTTGAGCATGCGCAGATGCTCAAGGCCCAGCAGAAGAGGAGGCCGATCTTCGGGCACCGGCACCAAGCACAGGACATGCCGGTGCCGATGACTGTAAGAAGCGGCAGGGGGGGTGCCCGATCGCGGCGGGGGGGTGGGGAGTGCCGGATCGCAGGGGGAGGGTGCCGGATCGCCGGGGGGGGGGTGGGGGGTGCCAGATCGCCATGCTTGGTTTCCGAGGTGCCAATTTTGCACATGTTTTGCTCGACTTGCAAAACACTCACAAACCGGTGCACTCGTAAACCGAGGTACCACTGTATATACTTCAGATTCCCCTTGAACAAAAACTGAAGTAGGAAAAACATGCTGCATAATGTGTGTGCCTATCGCTAGCCAGATAACAAATTGTATCATCCCTTCTTAGTTCTTTAAACTGAGATAATAAAAATAATTAGTACAATACTTTCATTACTATAATATTAAAGCAGTAACATTAACAAATATTATAGGTGAGTTGTAGAAAACAGAAAAGTTACCAAGATTTTCTGGAGATACTGGATTGACTAGACACATATTTCCTCTGATCAAGGAAAGAGTTACTGAAAGAATTTCTGTTTGAAATCCACTACAGAGGGAAGAAATTCTGCAAAAAAATAAACAAAAAAACCCAGCAAAATGGATGGTGAAAAGCTGAACTCTAACCAATAAACTGTCACATGATAAAACAGGTGCATAAGTAAGAAAGAAACATTACATTAATCCTTACACATTCTCTCTCCTACTATGTGCAATCTATATTCGTGCTGCCTATCACAATTTTTTGGCACCATTTGTAATCTCTCTCAGTTGTATGGAAAGATTAGGTTCTTACCTTGGTAATCTTCTTTCTTTCTTGGTAATCTCACTCTATTCCTGAACACTCAAGTGGTCAATCCCATCTCACAAGATTTCTTGTAGGAACCCTCATTAGCATAGCTTTTTGCTCTTCCTCTCTTACATTCTAGACTGCCCTCCAACTTCCAGTGTGTGACAAAGAAGATAATGCAAAAAAACTCCACTTAAAGGTAGCTGAGAGTCTGCTCAAATGGAAGAAAAAGCCTCAGGTTTTATTAGCAGAGCTCAAGCTCAAACCACCACCTCTACATCATTGGCTAAAAAACTTCCATAGAGTGACAACTCGCTGTTGAGGTTTAAAATAATTGAGGACTGAGATATTTTGCAACTGACACCACTGTGAGTGTTTAAAGCAGTCTGTTAAAATGCCAACGTTTCACAGCACTAAGCCATTTCTTCAGGGCTAATATGACCTTGCTTGAATCTTCACAGAGCCGTAAAAGTAATTAATCTGTGTCACTTTCTATCCTATTGTTTTTACAGGATAGCATTCATTAGAAATGTTCACTTACTGACAGCGTTGTGCTAACAATCTTACCAGTGTCCTGCATGCTGAACCTCAGTGTCTCAGTTTTCAAAAGAAGAACAGCCAACCACACCTCTCCTATGTCAGCAACAGGGGAACTGCTAGCCTCTCCTCACTGGATGACAGGCTCAGTCATTCTACAGTGGGCATGTTAATCCTACTAGCAGTGAAACAGAGAAAAATATTCTTTTTTTTTTTCTATTTATCTTTCTTAGGTTTATTATTATATATAAATAAATGAGAGAGGAGAAGACAATGGACTAATAAAAATAAAACCAATCCAGACTTGTGTTTAATCCTTTTGGACTAGCAGTATCTAGTTCAAAAATCCAGCATTGCTCTCTCTGCTGGAGGTATAACACTCTATTTCCTCCACATGGTACCTGTCGTATGTGGTCTAAAACACAATACTTCAACTGGAAAAAATCATGTTTCAAATCCAAGTAGTGCTGCACTATAGGGGCTTGTCGAAATAGCCTTTTAAGTGCACTCTTGTGTTCATTCAAACGTAATCTCAGCTGCCTGGAAATCTGACCAACATACACTTTAGAACAAGGACAAACAATGCAGTAAACTACAAAGCTGGTCTCACAGGTGGTCCTATGTTTAAACACATACTTTTTTTGGTTCAATGGATTTATGAATTCAGATGTTATGGTCATAATGGCACAGTTTTTACAGTGTCCACAGGCAGTATGCAACAGTGAAATAATGCTCTCCGGGTTACTGTCATGTAATACTGCTGGACTCAGTTCTTCTTTCAAATTACTGCCTCTTCTATAAGCTAATCTTAATTCATGATTTTTAAAAGGAGGAAGCATTGTAACCAGGGACCAGTGTTTGTGTAGAATCTTGCTCAATTGGTGTGATTTTGGATCAAACTTCACTACACATGTGTTTGATGCCACTGGCTCAGTTTTTCTACCAGTCATCGCAATCGGGCTTGAGTTTAAACACTCACAGTGGTTTCAGTTGCAAAATATCTCAGTCCTCAATTATTTTAAACCTCAATAGCGAGTTGCCACTTTATGGAAGTTTTTTAGCCAATGATGTGGAGGTGGTGGTTTGAGCTTGAGCTCTGCCAATAAAACCTGAGGCTTTTTCTTCCATTTGAGCAGACTCTCAGCTACTTTTAAGTGGAGTTTTTTGCACTACTTTATTTATATTTCTCCACTTCACCGTTTGCAATATTGACAAAGAAGATAGCCATTCCTGTAGAGGACACAGAAAAGAAATGGGTACGGAGAAAATCCCTGAGTAAACAAGTCTAATCTGCTCTTATTAATAAACCTCATAACAATAATCAAACAGGTTTTGTAAACATAATAAACGATAAAACACTAAAAACAAGGAGACTCAGCCTGCACTAACAGTATGGAGGCACAATAGCAAGAGATCCCCTGGAACAAAGTACACAATATTTGCAAATGCTAATCTTGGATGTTATTGAGGTAGAATTTTATAAGCTATTATCAGAACAGTTAAGTCCTTTTCTTAGGAATTATTATTCTCAGGTAATACAGGATGAACATTTTCCTGTTGAAGCGAATGAGGCTTTGATTACTTTGATTTTGAAGCCTGGTAAAGACAATACGGCTCCTGAGTCCTATCGTCCTATTTCTTTATTAAATGTGGATATTAAAATTCTCTCTAAAATATTAGCTGAAAGATTAGCAATTCTTCTCCCGAACATCATTGCTTCAACACAGGTGGGCTTTGTAAAGGGCAGACAGGCGGTACTTAATGTCCGCAAGGCGCTCTTATCGTTGGCTCATACACAATTTCATGATACCCCGATGATATTACTTAGTTTGGATGCCGCGCAGGCCTTTGATCAAGTTGATTGGACGTTTCTATTTGAAGTGTTGAACTTTATTGGAATTTCGGGTTGGTACGCGTCAGCGGTACGTACGTTATACTCAACACCGAAGGCGAGAATACTTGTAAATGACATTATTACTGAACCTATACTAATTGAAAGAGGTACCCGTCAGGGGTGTCCCTTATCCCCTTTATTATTTTTGCTTTACTTAGAACCATTTCTTCGCACAGTGTCTCTGGACTCTGATATTGTAGGGGTGGACTTTGGGGATCACTCTTTAAAAGTGTTAGCCTATGCAGATGACATTTTATTTATGCTCACTAACCCACATCATTCTGTTGAAAAACTTTTGCAGGCGCTTAATGAATATAGATTTTACTCAGGTTTCACTTTGAATTACCAGAAGTCTGTTGCATTAGCCAGTCCAGTGACACTGCAGCAATCTTGGAGGGGACACTTTCCTTTTACATGGGCAGTGTCCTCGATTCGTTACTTGGGTGTTTGGATCCCTAGAGATCTTAGGACTCTTTATGATAGCAATATTTCCTCATTGTTACATGACACCTTACATAGTTTACAAAACTGGTTCACTTTTCCTCTCACAGTAGCGGGAAGGGTAGCTCTTTTCAATATGGTGATATTTCCCAAATGGTTATATCGTTTTCAGGTCCTGCCTCTGCTCTTATCTTATACACATAATGCTCGATTAACTAAAGGTTTACGACGCTTCCTTTGGGCTGGTAAACGATCCCGAATGTCATTCCTTAGGATGTGTTTACCTAAGGATAGGGGGGGTTATGGTTTATTGAATGTGCGTTGGTACTCTATGGCATGCCAGATGAGACACATTAATGATTGGTTTAAGGGGACATCTGATTTCACTGCAACGTCACTGGAGTTGTCTTTGTTGGCTCCATTTCATGTGAGCTATTTCTTACATGTGGCGAATCCACAAATGCGTTCTTTGGTGTCTCATTATCCAATATTTAGGGGAGGGAGGGGAAGGGAGGGAGGGGGAGTGTATTCAATATTATTTCCTGACTATGCTATTTGTTTTATTTGTTATTTGTTGAAATAAAAACATTTGAACATAACATCAAACCCCCCTCGCTAGGGAGAGAGGTATGTTTAGTCACTTGAGTCACCATGAAATCCACCTTTGGCTGACCAAACAGTTGCTGAAAGTCCAGGGCCATAGGATAAAGTTTGGACACAGTCTTTGCCTCATTTAGGGAGCCTTCTAGATTCTCCCATTGCTCAGTGACCAGCAAGTTGATGTCCAGATGCACAGGGAAAAAGTTGGTCTGAGCATTTGAGCTGCTCATGACTGTGCACTGTGAAGTGGATGGCTGCTGGGGCTCCAACTTTAACTCCCTGACCGCATCTGTAATAACATGTGGTACAGTAGCTGACTTGAAAAGCTGCCACATTGATGTTCGAGGGTAACTATTGCCTCTTGACACCAGGAAAGCTGTTGAGCCCTGGGATAAAAGTCATGGAGTCTATCCTCCAATCCTCCCAGACCTGTTCTGCTTGTTCACTTAGGATGAGCGCCAGCTTTCTTCATAACAGGGGTAGTTCTAGAAGAGGGATCTCACCCTAGTTTACTGTCGGGGCACCCTCAGGAGCTCAGCGTGTCCTGGACCCATCAAATAAGCTTTCCACAGGAGATTCACAGACTCTGGGGTAAATCCTTGAACATGTGGCCCCATAGACTCCTGCAGGACCTCAGACTGGCTTCTCTTGGGCTCTGCAGCGTCCACACAATTCCATTTTTTGCCTTCGTTGTTTGAGGTCTCCAGGAAGGATTTCCTCCTTACCACTCAGAATCCCTGCAGTTTCCGAGCCCTAGATGGTTCAGAGACTAAGTCCAAGGCTCCTGCCCCTCCCTCACATGTCCTGCGGCACGCGGATACTCCTCAACTGACCATCCAGTGCAAAACTGGCATTATATAGGGGCAGAACAGCCTGAGTCCATCCCAGTCAATTTTGAGCCAAATTGAGGGGTTTTCAGGCAGATAGAGGCTTTAGAAATAAAAAAAGATTGTTTAAAATCCCAAGAAGGCCGCCACCAGTGAATTCACTCAAAAAATGGCCTGTGGGAGCTCCCATGAAGTTTTAAAAAACTTAGGGAAAGGGATTTTGGAGAAGGGGAGCCAATGCAGGAAACAGTCCACAACTGGAGATCTTTGGGCTACAAGTCGGATAAACGCCAACTTAGGACTACACCACCACAGGTCCTTGAGGCGCGACGGGAGGAGATTAAAATGCAGCCGGCTCCCTGAAGCACAAAGGGATTCACATAAGAGCCCCACAGCCTGTGCTTAAGCCTCTGATAAATCAGAAAGCAAGCTGGTTCCCAGAGGAATGGACCCTGAGCCTCAAAGAAGCACAAAGCAGGCAAGCTCAATAGGTATACCTGGACATTACTCTGCAAGCTGCAGAGAGTTGCCCCCTCTGCAGGTATACCTTGCCCCTTCTGCAGGTATACCTGCTCAACAGATATACCTTGGGGTTGCAACCCCCCTTGCCTTGCAGAGTCTGTGTCTTCTCCCAGGCAGAGTAGCCCCCAAAATAGGGTCCTCTGGCTCCAAAGCCTCACAAAACAGAAGAAAAATACCTGAAAATAATAAAAAATGAACAGAGCAGATAAGAACACAACTTCTCAGTTTGCTTACAGAAGGAAAAACTGAAAAGGGCACTAAGTCCACTGGTGAACGAGGAGAAGCTGAAAGATGTGTTTGACACCTTTCTGCAAACAGTTCACGAGCACAGATTGATCACCAAACATATAGACTCCTGTGGTATAGTTGTACTTTTTCTTTCTGTAATTTGTGCTTTCAATAAACATTCATTGTTAAATTAAAAAAAAAAAAATAAGAGAAAGAAATTACACAGTATCTTTGGGGTACCAAAGTGGAAATGATCTATTCTAGAGTATCATTGGATATCCTTAACTAAATCCATCACTCTCCTGACCTTATTTTCAAAGACACTGCCCCTGCCCCATAGCAGCTCAAGAAGCTTTTATGATTTTATGCTCATAGGAGTCACCAGCAGCACTAATTTTGACATTTGGGCAGGCAGTCCCTGCAGCAGCCCGGTGTCCAGTGTCTGAGGAGGCCACCTTTAAAAAGATCTGGGAGCCGCGATACGTGGCCCGCGGTCACATGCCCTTTATGAGCCACAAGGAGCAGAGGGCAGGAAATTATTGCTGTGATCCACTATGGATAAGAGAAAGGCAAAGACTGTACAATCTTTGTCGTTTGTAGGGCCTATGGATTGTCATCTGCAGTCCCTATCCTCTCCGTTAATGGGTGACTAGGTAATTTTATCATCTCATTTGTCTTCCGGTGAGCCATCACCACTTCAACCTTCTTTGAACTTAATAGGACTGGTAGAACCTGCCTCTGGAGTTGGGGACGGTTATATCTTCTTCCTTACAATTTGTAACTCCAATGGCAAATACGGGACCAATTCAAAGAGATACTGGGGCTCAGGGAGAGCAGCCCTTGGCTCCTGTTCAAATGTTAACGGAGCCAAGTGTAGACTGCCTCCCTAAGCATAAAATAATTACTTTAAAGGATGTTTGGTTAGCAATTAAAAGGATAGAATCCTCATTACAGGGCACTGTTTTAAAACTGTGTCAATTTTCATCAGAAGTAGCTACTAAAGTTTTTTTTTTTTTTTTTTATTTCTTTATTGAATTTTATCAATTGTTACAACATATAACAATGTAGGCAAATTAAACAATATAAAGAAAAAAAATATTCTCAGAATTAAAACAATAGTAATCATCAAGTCCACATTATTAAGGGCTGGCTATTTCCTGCTGGAACATACCAAAGCAATAATAAGCATCAACATCTTTAACTTAAAACATTCTTAAAGTCAGGCAAAATAGCAATCATCATTTTCATCATTCCATCACAACCTCTGCACTAATAACAGGTAAAATATCTAACTTAGGTTTATCTATAAGAAAATTCTCTAAGTGAGTTGGATCCAAAAAAGTATATTTGGTATCTTGAAATACCACCAAACATTTGCAGGGAAACTTAAGAAAAAATAAAGCACCTACACCCAAGGTTTTATCCTTAAGTTGTAGGAATTGCTTCCTCCTGTATTGTGTTTGCCTAGAGACATCTGGAAAAACATTAATCTGTTGTCCACAGAACACAGCATTTTTATTCAAGAAATACAATCTTAGAATATCTTGTTTTTCCATCTCAGTCCTAAATGTGACTAGTAATGTTGCTCTTTTGGCTATATAATCCTTAGATGACTCAAGAAATTGGGAAATATTCAAGCTATCAGGAGACACTAATTGATCTTTCCCCCCTTCCTCTGAAATCTTTGTAATACTACTAGGCAAATAGTAAAGATTATCTGGGGAAAAATTTTCTAAGCCATTATATGATAATACATCTTTTAAGTACATTTTGAGTAGTTCTAAGGGTGAAAGAAAATGAGATAAAGGAAAATTCAGAAATCTGAGGTTCCTAGATCTTAAAGCATTCTCCATTTTCTCCATCTGTAGGTGTAATAGCGTATTGTCTTTAACTTGGGATACAACACATGACTGAATTACAGAAACAGATGTTTCTAATTTATCTAATTTCTTTCCCATATCTACCAATTGAGTATCATGCTCAGCCACTTTATTTGTTATTTCTGAAGAAAATTGACACAATTTGACTACTGTGCCCTGCAATGAACTTTCAATTCTATTCACTACAGTCCAGACATCTTGCAATGTAATTGTCTTATTACCCTCCTCAGGCCTAAAATTAGAGCCTGTGGGCATAGAAACAGGAGACACTGTGAAAGGTCGTTCCCCCTTTAAAGTATTTTTGGAATCCAACTCTAAAGGTAATGGGGAGGCTAAGTCCGATCCCGATTGGGAAATGGAGTCAGCCTTCTCTGGTAAAGGAGTTAGAGGTTGAGGTGGAGGCGTGGGTTCACCGGATGATAGAGAGGCAGATTGAGATCGAAAATCAGTCCTACCTTCAGATGTCATTGTTAACACAGAAAGATGACGATCCATTGGTCCAAGTACATTAGATGGTAATGAGGAAATAATTTTAGCTTTGCGCTTCCCCATTATTCTTCTTCCCAAATGCTCCTCGCTCCTCCTGGCTCCGAAGGGGCACCAAAGGGGCGTGTCCTGCCCCTTTGGCCACGCCCCTTCGGCCACGCGGCCTTAGGCACGCATCCGCGGGCCGCGTTCCGCGGCACACTCAGGATTTTAAAGGGTTGGAGGACCTCTTTCCAAGTCGGCAAATGCCGGGTGGTGGCTGCAGGGGTGCCTGACTGAAAGAATCGCCAGCAAGTTCAGTCAGCCCTCTTTCTCCGCGGCACACTCAGGATTTTAAAGGGTTGGAGGACCTCTTTCCAAGTCGGCAAATGCCGGGTGGTGGCTGCAGGGGTGCCTGACTGAAAGAATCGCCAGCAAGTTCAGTCAGCCCTCTTTCTCCGCGGCACACTCAGGATTTTAAAGGGTTGGAGGACCTCTTTCCAAGTCGGCAAATGCCGGGTGGTGGCTGCAGGGGTGCCTGACTGAAAGAATCGCCAGCAAGTTCAGTCAGCCCTCTTTCTCCGCGGCACACTCAGGATTTTAAAGGGTTGGAGGACCTCTTTCCAAGTCGGCAAATGCCGGGTGGTGGCTGCAGGGGTGCCTGACTGAAAGAATCGCCAGCAAGTTCAGTCAGCCCTCTTTCTCCGCGGCACACTCAGGATTTTAAAGGGTTGGAGGACCTCTTTCCAAGTCGGCAAATGCCGGGTGGTGGCTGCAGGGGTGCCTGACTGAAAGAATCGCCAGCAAGTTCAGTCAGCCCTCTTTCTCCGCGGCACACTCAGGATTTTAAAGGGTTGGAGGACCTCTTTCCAAGTCGGCAAATGCCGGGTGGTGGCTGCAGGGGTGCCTGACTGAAAGAATCGCCAGCAAGTTCAGTCAGCCCTCTTTCTCCGCGGCACACTCAGGATTTTAAAGGGTTGGAGGACCTCTTTCCAAGTCGGCAAATGCCGGGTGGTGGCTGCAGGGGTGCCTGACTGAAAGAATCGCCAGCAAGTTCAGTCAGCCCTCGTAGCTACTAAAGTTAATGAACAGATGATGATTTTGACTAGTAAAGTGGATAAACTAGATGGTTCAACAAAAGGTTTGCAGCAATCAGCTACTTTGAATATGAAAGATAATATGTTGCTTCATATGCAATTGGAAAAAATGGAGAATTCATTGAGAGCAGACTCTTAAATTTTCCAATTTCACATTATTTGGCCCCCTTAGAACTCCTGAAAATATATTTAAGAGATGTTTTACAATATAACCAGGAGTACTAAAGTAATTAGAGAAGGAGCTATAGACAGGCTGGTATCTCCAGATAGTTTAAACATTTCTCAATTTTTAGAGTCCTCCAAAGATGTGATTAAAAAAGAGAGCCACTTTATTGGTGATCTTTAAATCGGAAATTGAAAAGCAAAGTATTCTTAAGCTCTACTTTGAGAAAAAACAGACTTTGTTCTGTGGACAACAAATAACTGACGTGTCTATGCAGACACAAGTTAGGAGGAAACTTTTCCTACTGTCCAAGCCTAAGGTATTGGCGGTGGGAGCAAGTTTCTTCCTAAAATTCCCTTGTGTCTCAATACTTATGGAAATGATAAATATGTATTTGTGGACCCATTACAGTTGGATACTTTTTTGAAGGACAAATCTGTTTTGAAAAATTCAGATTCTAATGTTTAGGTTGTAGAGAATTAGTGACAAAAGAAAGAATTAGACCATATTTACCTGCCATTAAATTAGTAATTTTTCCTTTTTAAATTCTTTATTTAATTTTTGCTATGTGCTATGTGTTATGTGGACTGGAATTTAATTTTGTTTTATAGCTGGATTTTCTTGTAATGTGATTTCATAAATTCCTGATTTTTTGTTATTAACCTAGCAAATATCAATAAATAAATAATAATTAAAAAAAAAAGATTTCAAGCTCATAACCATAAGAACATAAGAATTGCTATACTGGAAAAGACTGAAGGTCCATCAAGTCCAGTATCCTGTTTCCAAAAGTGGCCAACCCAGGTCACAGGTACCTGGCAAGATCCCAAGGAGTAAAACAGATTTTATGCTGCTTATCCTAAGAATTTTTCCATAAGGGTGTAAAACAACTCATCTCTAATGGAAAATTTTAAGAAGTCCCCAGTATTTTCAAGACTAGTAGGAAAATTTTCAGCCATGCAGATTTGGTAAGAAACTATGTGAGACTACGTACACTCAAAGGTCCATAGTTATAGGCACCAATGGTATGGCAGGTGGGAGCTAGCTGAATCCTGTAGCTTCTTGTCCACTACCTTTCTCAGATGATTTGTAAATTTTCTTAATTCCACCCATACAGACTGAGAAAGAGGGCAAACTGGTGCTACACGTAGCTTGTTTAGGATGGCAAGCTAAATAAAACAATGCTCCTCAAATTCTTCCTGTATCTACAAATTAAAGGAACGTACTCAATTTCTTGTACAAAGCATAGGAAGGAAAGGTGCTTAATTGAAGAACAATTCTCTTCAAAACTACTATCAGAGAACTATCTTAAACACTCATATACTGAGACACTATAGAGTGTCAAGCTAGCATAGACCCATAAACTGATGTTGCCAAAGAAATAAATAAATTCATTCAGCTTTCTACACTTTCGTTATAGCTTTAAACCTTGCAGTAGCTGGCTCAGATAAATACTTTAGTACAGTATATATTGGTTGTTTTTTTTTCATCTCCAGCAACATCTAAGCTAATGGAAAGACCTACATTGAAATTAAGTGACTGATGTTCAAACCCTGGCACTACAAGTGCACTAAGTAAATGAAAGAAAAATGTTTCTTTCTAATTCTGTGTAGATAACAAGGCTGGGATAAATCTTGTATACTGTATAGCTTACCTAGCTATACAGAACAATTCAAAAGGCTTTTATATGACCCTTAGGAGATAACCACAGAGTGGTTTCACAGGGAAATTTCCAGGCATACCTGCTTCAGATCATATACAGCCTTGACATTTTCCAGGTTCTTGGAGCTGTGCCAATTCACTGTAGCCTCTACTCTAGACTCCTGCTTATTACCTTTGGGTAAGTCTTCAGAGTCATTGCTCAGAGAGACTGATACCTAATTTGACTCTAAATCTAGTCTTAAGAACTAGAACAGGGGTGCCCAATACGTTGATCGCGATCGACCAGTAGCTCAGGAAGGCAACGTGAGTCGATTGCGGAGCCCATCCCGGGCTCCGTGATAGACTCGTGTTGCCGTCCTGATCTATGGGCCGATCAGCCTTCCTCTCCAGTGTTCTCCCTAGGGCCTTTTAGCTGGGCGGTCCGCCCAGCTGTCATCTGCTGCTGCACCCAAAAAAACAGCTTGGAGATTTCAGCTCGTAGCGAACTTATGCTCCGGGCTCTAACGTGTGTGTGCCTGCTCCTCTTCTCTCCGAAACCGGAAGTTATGTCCTGGGGGGGGGGGAAGGAAAGCCGGCACGAACATGTTGAGAGACCCTGAAGCAAGCGTTCGCTACGGGCTAATGCGGGAGACAGGTTAGTGAAGCATTTGTTCTTCTTCCTGCCGGGTCCTGCCTACTTTCTGTTTCCGCGAAGGCAGGACCCGGCAGCATTTCCCCCAGTAGGTTGATCACGATCTTGGGCTGATCAGCCTTCCTCTTCCTGACGGCAGAATTGATGTCGGGGAGAGGAATGCTGGTTGGCCGAAGCAGGGAGAACTTGGGGCCTGTTATTGGTGGGGTTTGGGTCCTGATCCCCGATGGCAATGGCAGTGGCAGTGGCTTGGGGGAGGGCAGGGAGAAAGAAAGAAAAAGGGCAGGCAGGGAGACAGAAGGAAAGAAGAGAAACAGAAAAAAAAGAAAGGGAGGCAGAGAGAAAGAAAGGGCAGGGAAGAGGAAGGAAAAGTTGGGGGAAGGAATGAGGTCTGGAAGAGAGGAAGCATACAGGCTAAAAGAAGGGAAGAAAGATTGTATGCACAGTCAGAAGAAGAAAGTGCTACCAGAGACTCATGAAATCACCAGACAAGGTAGGAAAAATGATTTTATTTTCAATTTAGTGATCAAAATGTGTCTGAATTTATATCTGCTGTCTATATTTTACACTAAGGTCCCCTTTTACTAAACCGCAATAGAGGTTTTTAGCGCAGGGAGCCTATGAGTGTCGAGAGCATCGCTAGGCATTCAGCACAGCTCCCTGCGCTAAAAACTGCTATCGTGGTTTAGTAAAAAGGGAGGGGGGGTATATTTGTCTATTTTGTATGGTTGTTACTGAGGTGATAGTGCATAGAGTCATCTGCTTTGACCTCTTTGAAAAACCCTGGAATAGGAATGATAATTAACATTTTCTATGCGTACAATGTGCTTTGTGTTTTTTTTTTTTATTTTATTGTTGGTAGATCATTTTGACTTGGTCATTTAAAAAGTATCTCGCAAGCCCAAAAAGTGTGGGCACCACTGAACTAGAGGCTAAAGATGCTGTCATTGCTCCCGATCATATATTTAGCAACTTCAAAGCCAGGGTTTAATTTCACTGGCAGCTAAGGCACCAAGCTTGTCCTTTTAGGAATGAAATGCTTTGGTCAACACACTGAAAAAGATTTTATAACCATTTTGCATTTTTCCTATGAAAAATGCAACATACTTTTCTGATGGTCAGCAAGACATCTTCCATGAATATTTTAAATACCGTATTTTCACATAGATAACGCGCACCCGTGTAAAACGCGCACACGGGTATAGCACGCGAAAAACACAAATTTATGTACAGAAATTTTTATATACCGCACACACCCGTATACCGCGCATGCTGCCCGACTCTCCTTTCGCCCGCCCCGACTCTCCTCTGGCCACCCCGACTCTCCTTTCGCCCGCCCCGACTCTCCTCTCCCCCTTGAAGTCCTGTCCCCACCCTGAAAGCCTGATGCCCCCCCCCCGATGTCCGATTCACCCCCCCCCCGCAGGACCGCTCGCAGCCCCACCCCGAAGGACCGCTCGCACGCACCCGCACCCCCACCCCGAAGGACCGCTCGCACCCCCACAGCCTCTCGACCCCCCCATCATGTAGAAGCTCCTACCGGTGTCCTGCTGCTTCCTCTTGGCGGTCCAGACTCCCCGACACGATCGGGGCAAGAGGGAGCTCAAGCCCTCTTGCCCCAGCCAACCGCGGCACCCCCAACACAATCGGGGCAAAAGGAAGCCCAAGCCCTCTTGCCCCGCTGACTCCCCAACTCCCCGACAATATCGGGCCAGGAGGGAGCCCAAGTCCTCCTGGCCCTGGAGACCCCCCCCCCCCGCTAGTTGTTTGGGCCAGGAGGGAGCCCAAACCCTCCTGGCCACGGCGACCCCCTACCCCCACCCCGCACTACATTACGGGCAGGAGGGATCCCAGGCCCTCCTGCCCTCGACGCAAACCCCCCTCCCCCCAACGACCGCTCCCCCCCAAGAACCTCCGACCGCCCCCCCAGCCGACCCGCGACCCTCCTGGCCGACCCCCACGACACCCCCACCCCCCTTCCCCGTACCTTTGTGTAGTTGGCCGGACAGACGGGAGCCAAACCCGCCTGTCCGGCAGGCAGCCAACGACGGAATGAGGCCTGATTGGCCCATCCGTCCCAAAGCTCCGCCTACTGGTGGGGCCTAAAGCGCCTGGGCCAATCAGAATAGGCCCGGGAGCCTTAGGTCCCTCCTGGGGGCGGGGCCTTGGGCACATGGTCGGGTTGGGCCCATGTGCCTCAGGCCCCGCCCCCAGGTGGGACCTAAGGCTCCCGGGCCTATTCTGATTGGCCCAGGCGCCTTAGGCCCCACCAGTAGGCGGAGCTTTGGGACGGATGGGCCAATCCGGCCTCATTCCGTCGTTGGCTGCCTGCCGGACAGGCGAGTTTGACTCCCGTCTGTCCAGCCAACTACCTTCTGTCCGGCCAACTACACAAAGGTACGGGGAAGGGGGGTGGGGGTGTCGTGGGGGTCGGCCAGGAGGGTCGCGGGTCGGCTGGGGGGGCGGTCGTTGGGGGGAGGGGGGTTTGCGTCGAGGGCAGGAGGGCCTGGGATCCCTCCTGCCCGTAATATAGTGCGGGGTGGGGGTAGGGGGTCGCCGTGGCCAGGAGAGTTTGGGCTCCCTCCTGGCCCGAACAACTAGCGGGGGGGAGGGAGGGGGTCGCCAGGGCCAGGAGGACTTGGGCTCCCTCCTGGCCCGATATTGTCGGGGAGTTGGGGAGTCGGCGGGGCAAGAGGGCTTGGGCTCCCTTTTGCCCCGATCGTGTCGGGGAGTCGGGGGGGGGGGGCAAGAGGGCTTGAGCTCCCTCTTGCCCCGATCGTGTCAGGGGTGCCGCGGTTGGCTGGGGCAAGAGGGCTTGAGCTCCCTCTTGCCCCGATCGTATCGGGGGGGTGTCGCGGTTGGCTGGGGCAAGAGGGCTTGAGCTCCCTCTTGCCCCAATCGTGTCGGGTGTCGGGACCGCCAAGAGGAAGCAGCAGGACACCGTTAGGAGCTTCTACATGATGGGGGGGGTCGGGAGGCTGTGGGGGTGTGAGCGGTCCTTCAGGGTGGGGGTGTGGGTGGGAGTGCGTGCGAGCGGTCCTTTGGGGTGGGGGTGCGGGTGCGTGCGAGCGGTCCTTCGGGGTGGGGGTGCGAGCGGTCCTGCGGGGGGGGGGGGTGAATCGGACGTCGGGGGGGGGAACTATGTAAAAAAAATTTTGTACAACGCGCTCACGCGTATAACGTGCAAGGGTATGCGCGGTACGTAAAAACCACGTATAACGCGCACGTTATATGTGAGAAAATACGGTAATTTTGAAACCACTGTCTTGCTTCTTTGACAAAGTGAAGAAAACCTATCACCAAATCAAAAGAAGAAAAAAGTAAGAAAAATATTAAATAGAAACTCGCCTGACATCCTAATTCTCTCACACACACACATTCTCTCACACACATACACACACACACAAAAAAAAAGAAAAAAAGACTTGGGAACTAAAAGGAGAAAACAATAAAATTCTTCATTGAGGGAAGGATGGAAAAGGTGAACATTGAAATGAAATCAAGAAACTTGCTGAATCATATAAGACTGACCTTTAGGGGGAAAAAGAAAAGCTGAAAGGCAACAGAGGACTTTTATTATTTTCCAGACAGGTTGGAAATTTTGCTGGGTATGTAATCATATATTTCTACAACATGGTGACTCTGCTTGCATTCAGAGAAGAGAAAAGAAAACAAACAATATGCAGAAAATTCCCAGTTAGAAAGTTCTATGAAGGAAACCTACCTTTCAGTTCTCATTGGCATAGTATAGGACCATAAGGAATCTAGTTCTTGTCTCTTCTGTCTGATTATTGCACTGATGTCACTAATTTCAGCAGCATCTAAGCTAAAAGACAAAATTGTGAACCATATTAAACCACTGGATCTGAGCAGGAATAAATGTTTTCAAGAGACTTCAACTAAAATTCATATTTATCTGTATACTAATATTATAAGAACAAAGACTCACCAGATCCCACTTCAACAGATAACCTGAAAAAAACACTAGAAGCAGTGGAAAAATGGATGTTAGACCATAAATTGAAGCTGAACTCGAAAAAAACAAAATTTCTACTGCTTGAAAAGGACAAAACCCCATCCATAACAGAATTAGAAATAAATGCCACCAAATACCCTATACAGTCCGCTCGCAAACTCTTAGGAGTGACGATAGATAGATGCTGCACACTGCAGGTCAAAATCGACAAGACTACTCAAAAAGCATTTCTAACCATGCGCAATCTACGAAAAATAAGAAAATTCTTCGACAAAGAGCAATATAGGCTCATAGTCCAATCCCTAGTCCTAGTTCTAGTGGACTACTGCAATATCCTCTACCTTCCATGCCCCACAAACTTAATAAAACAATTACAGACTGTACAAAACACAACCCTCAGACTGATCTATTCACTTGGAAAATTTGACCACATCACCAATGCCTACCTAGATTCACACTGGCTACCTATACAAGCTCGAATTCAATTCAAATTATACTGTACATTATTCAAAGTAATAAACGGTACTGCACCCAACTACCTAAACAAATCACCTAAATCGGACCCTTACAACCAGACAAAGGAGAACTCAGACCCCATTTGCCTATCCCTCATTCAAAGGAATGCAACACAAGAAGATGTATGACAACCTATTAGTAACGCAGGCAGCGAAACTAGACCCCTCCATCTCTAACTTGCTGACAGCAACAAGCGACTTCAAATCATTTCGAAAAGAAATCAAAACCCTGCTATTCAAAAAATTCATCCAGATATCTTAACCCCACTTGTCCTTCCCCCTCCCCTGTAAAATTCCCCTTCAAATTTTTACTCCTCTTGTAACTCCCCTTCATAGACTCAACTATGTAACCAGCCCCCTAAATTGTAATTTCCCCGTAAATGTCCAGTTTTTCTTCTGATGTAATCCTCAAATTTCTACCCATCCCTTAAGTTTTCCCAAAGACTCAATTTATATAACTAGCTCCCTAAACTGTAATTTTTCCTTGAAATGTCCAGTTATCTTCTGATGTACCGTAATCCACCTAAAACTGCAAGGTACAGGCGGAATAGAAGTCACTAATGTAATGTAATACAGCTTAGACACCAAACTGTTTATGGCCTTTGAGGAATGAAAGCAAAGCTACTGTACTTACCTATAGCAGAACACATTCACATATATAGATGGCATCATATGATGGAGCACAATGCAGGAAAACTCCCTAGCTTCTTTCTCAGGAACTTTTGAGAGTCCCATCATACACACATATACCTTCCCTACCATTGCTGCCATACGAGGCCAGCTATTTTATTACAACAGTAAAGACAATACAACTCCAAGGAGAGGTGGGCAGAATATATGTCCTGCTATCCTCGGAGAATACCTACCACAGCTGAAAAACTTTGGGCAGACTGGATGGACCATTCGGGTCTTTATCTGCCGTCATCTACTATGTTACTTTGCTTTCTCAGAGGACAAGCAGGAAAACTAATTCATACATATCCTGAACTCTGAGGACTTTTGAGGGGAGGAATGCTAGCCTAGTGCTTAACACTTAGTAAGCCTGGTTCCAAAAGAGAGGTTGTAGAGGCTCAGCATTAAAGATAGTTTTTCACAGCAACCTGTGAACTACTGTCTGGGAAAGATAAATTTGGGTTTCAGTAGGTTATACTATTGTAGTTCTCTTTTTTAGCTCAGCAAAATCAGTTAGGCAATAGTGTGGCCTTTAGAGTCTCTGTTAGGATTTACTACAAAACAGTGTTTTAGCCTAGATTACTACAAAACAGTGTTTTAGGTTGCATTTCAGGGCATAATATCAGATTAGGGCACACATATCTGTTAAGGAAAAACTCTGGTGTCAATTTAATTGCCTCTCGCCCTCCCCAAGGCAGAACTTTTTGATTTATAGGCTCTTCAGTCAAACACGAACAGGGCATTACTTTGGAAAGGATTTTTCTGCTCTTTCTTTATTCTTCCAGGTGTAAGTAATTCTGCACCACAGTATGGCTGTGAAAGCACAGTTACTTACCGTAACAGGTGTTATCCAGGGACAGCAGGCAGATATTCTTAACGCATGGGTGATGTCACCGACGGAGCCCCGGTACGGACACTTTTAACTAGAAAGTTCTAGTTGGCCGCACCGCGCATGCGCGAGTGCCTTCCCGCCCGACGGAGGAGTGCATAGTCCCCACTTAAGATAAGCCAGCTAAGAAGCCAACCCGGGGAGGAGGGTGGGACGTAAGAATATCTGCCTGCTGTCCCTGGATAACACCTGTTAGGGTAAGTAACTGTGCTTTATCCCAGGACAAGCAGGCAGCATATTCTTAACGCATGGGTGACCTCTAAGCTAACAGAGAGGGAGGAGGGATGGTTGGCCATTAGGAAAATAAATTATGTAACACAGATTGGCCGAAGTGTCCATCCCGTCTGGAGAAGGTATCCAGACAGTAGTGAGTAGTGAACGTGTGAACTGAGGACCAAGTGGCAGCCTTGCAGATTTCCTCGATGGGCGTGGAACGGAGGAAAGCCACAGAAGCAGCCATAGCTCTGACTCTGTGGGCCGTGACAGCACCTTCCAGTGAGAGACCGGCCCGAGCATAACAGAACGCAATGCAGGCAGCAAGCCAGTTGGAAAGCGTCCGTTTAGAGACAGGACGACCTAAGCGGTTAGGGTCGAAGGACAAAAAGAGCTGAGGGGACGAGCGGTGAGCCCTGGTACGGTCAAGGTAGTATGCAAGGGCACGCTTACAGTCCAGCGTGTGCAACGCCTGTTCCCCCGGATGAGAATGGGGTTTCGGGAAAAAGACAGGCAACACAATGGACTGGTTGAGGTGAAATTCCGAGACCACCTTGGGAAGGAATTTAGGATGGGTACGCAGACCCACCTTGTCATGGTGAAAAACAGTGAAAGGTGGGTCGGCAACCAGTGCATGCAGCTCACTAACCCTCCTGGCAGAGGTGATGGCAATGAGGAAAAGCACCTTCCATGTAAGAAATTTGAGTGAAGTTGTGGCAAGAGGCTCAAACGGAGGTTTCATGAGGGCTGATAAAACCACATTCAGGTCCCAGACGACTGGAGGAGGCTTCAGAGGCGGTTTGACATTGAAGAGGCCTCTCATGAACCGAGAAACCAGGAGATGAGCCGTAAGAGGTTTTCCGAGGATAGGCTCATGAAACGCAGTGATGGCACTGAGGTGGACTCTGATTGAGGTAGACTTGAGGCCAGCATCGGACAGAGAGAGCAAATAGTCCAGTACAGTTTCCACCGCCAATGAGGTGGGATCGTGGTGATGTAGTAGACACCAAGAGGAGAACCGGGTCCACTTCTGATGATAACATTGGAGGGTGGCCGGTTTCCTGGAGGCATCCAAAATGCGACGGATAGGCTGAGACAGATTCTCTGGAGAGGTCAGCCCGAGAGAAACCAAGCTGTCAGGTGGAGCGAGGACAGATTGGGATGCAGTAGAGACTGATGCTGCTGTGTAAGTAGAGTAGGAAACACAGGAAGAGGAATGGGTTCTCTGGAGCTTAGCTGGAGCAGGAGGGAGAACCAGTGTTGGCGGGGCCACTGAGGGGCGATGAGAATCATGGTGGCTCTGTCCCTGCAAGTTTGAATAACGTCCGCAACATCAGAGGTAGTGGAGGAAAGGCATAGAGGACCCGATCCGTCCAGTTGAGCAGGAATGCATCCGGGGCCAGACAATGAGGAGAGAAGAGTCTGGAACAGAAAAGGGGTAGCTGATGGTTGTGAGGCGCTGCAAAGAGGTCCACCTGAGGAGTGCCCCACCGAGCAAAGATGGAGCGGAGTGTGGGAGGATCCAGAGTCCACTCGTGAGGTTGAAGGATGCGGCTGAGATTGTCGGCCAGGGAGTTCTGTTCGCCCTGGATATAGACAGCCTTGAGGAAGAGACTGTGGGCCGTGGCCCAGGTCCAGATGCGGATGGCCTCCTGACAGAGGAGGGGAGAGCCGGTGCCGCCTTGCTTGTTTATGTAGTACATGGCGACTTGGTTGTCTGTGCACAGGAGAAGAACCTGAGGATAGAGAAGGTGCTGGAAGGCCTTGAGAGCATAGAACATGGCCCCGAGTTCCAGAAAATTGATGTGGGGTTGACGTTCCTGAGGGGTCCAGAGCCCCTGGGTGCGAAGATCTCCCAGATGAGCTCCCCATGCATAGGGGGAGGCATCCGTTGTTATAATCATGGAGTGAGGGGGTAGATGAAAGAGTAGATCCCTGGAAAGATTGGAGGAGTTCAACCACCATTGAAGAGATTGCTGAAGAGACGATGTCACAGAGATGGGATGAGAAAGAGGATCCGTGGTCTGTGACCATTGGTTGGCCAGAGTCAATTGAGGTGTCCTGAGGTGGAGTCGCGCCAGAGGAAGCACATGGACCGTCGAAGCCATGTGGCCCAGGAGGACAATCATTTGCCGAGCTGGAATGGAGCAACGAAGGAGCACCTGATGGCAGAGGTGGAGCAGGGTCCGTTGGCGGTCTGAGGGGAGAAACGCCCTCATCAGAGTGGTGTCGAGAACGGCTCCAATGAACTGAAGTCGCTGTGTGGGAAGCAGATGCGACTTGGGGTAGTTGATCTCGAACCCCAGGAGATGGAGGAAGGAGATGGTGTGCTGAGTGGCTTGTAGCACGAGTGAAGACGTAGGTGCTTTCACCAACCAATCGTCCAAGTAGGGGAACACCTGGAGGTTGTGAGACCTGAGAAAAGCCGCCACCACAATAAGGCACTTGGTGAACACCCTGGGCGATGATGCCAGGCCAAAGGATAGCACTTTGTACTGACAGTGACGGTGCTGTATCTGAAATCGGAGGTAGCGACGTGAAGTCAGATTGATTGGAATGTGAGTGTAGGCCTCTTTGAGGTCTAGGGAACATAGCCAGTCGTGTTGAGAGAGAAGCGGGTAAAGCGTGGCAAGGGAGAGCATTCTGAACTTTTCCTTGACCAGACACTTGTTGAGGTCCCGGAGATCGAGGATGGGACGGAGGTCTCCTGTTTTCTTGGGAACCAGGAAGTAGCGGGAGTAGAATCCCTGACCCCTTTGGTCTGAGGGTACCTCTTCGATGGCATTGAGAAGAAGGAGGGAGTGGACCTCCCTCAGGAGGAGGGGGGAGTGGGAGGAGTGGGAAGCAGACTCTATGGGAGGATTGTCTGGTGGAAGAGTCTGAAAATTTAGAGAGTAGCCGTGGCGAATGATGTTGAGGACCCATTGGTCTGATGTGATGACCTCCCAACGGCTGAGGAAGAGTTGGAGGCATCCTCCGATAGGCTGAGGAAGAGGCAATGATGGTGGGAGACTGGCTATGCCCTGGAGAAAAGAGTCAAAAGGGTTGAGATGGTTTTGACGGAGGGAGAGGCTTGGCAGGTTGATGAGACTGGGAGCGAGCCTGAGTTTGATGCTGGTGACGAGGACGGTGAGGTTGCTGTTGAGGCGGGTTGAGAGGTCTGGCCGAGAACCTGCGCTGGTAGGAGTACTGCTGTCTGTAGGGGCGAGCAGGCGGAGTCTTCTTTTTAGGTTTCACCAGAGTATCCCACCTGGTCTCGTGCGCTGAGAGTTTCTGGGTTGTTGAGTCCAGGGACTCCCCGAAGAGCTCGTCACCAAGACAAGGTGCGTTAGCCAGGCGGTCTTGGTGGTTAATGTCGAGGTCAGAAACTCTCAGCCAGACCAAACGCCGCATGGCAACAGCCATGGCAGATGCTCGAGAGGTCAGCTCAAATGAGTCATAAATGGAGCGCACCATGAATTTCTGGAGTTGGAGTAGACTGGAAATTTGCTGTTGGAAGAGGGGGACCTTACGTTCAGGAATGTATTTCTGTAAGGAGGAGAGTTGTTGCACCAGATGCTTCATGTAGAAGGAGAAGTGAAAGGTGTAATTATTTGCCCTGTTGGCCAGCATTGCATTCTGGAAAAGGCGCTTGCCAAACTTATCCATAGTTTTTCCCTCTCTGCCAGGAGGGGTGGAGGCATAGACACTGGAGCCCTGAGTTTTCTTCAAGGTGGACTCTACCAGGAGAGATTCATGGGGCAATTGAGGCTTGTCAAACCCTGGGATTGGAATGACCCGGTACAAGCTATCCTGTTTGCGAGGGGCCCTGGGGACAGTGAGGGGGTTCTCCCAATTTTTGTAAAAAGTTTCCCGTAGGATGTCGTGGACGGGTAACTTAAGAAATTCTTTGGGAGGTTGCTCAAAGTCTAGGGCATCGAGAAAAGCCTGGGACTTTTTAGAGTTGGACTCTAAGGGAATGGAAAGAGCTGTTGACATCTCCCTGAGGAATTTGGTGAAAGAGGACTGTTCAGGTTTTGAAACGGTATCAGCCACCGAGGGTTCCTCGTCCGTCGACGAAGCGTCTTCCTCGGTACCGTGCGGGGATTCTTCCCATAAGTCTGGGTCCCTGATGTCGGGGTGCGCACGGCGGAACATCGGTGTGGAGGGCTCGGCATGGCGGGTCTTGGAGATAGACTTGCCAGAGCGTACCGAGGCGGTACCGGGAGAGGAAGACCGGTGCCGTTCCTGGTACCGGGGAGGGTCGGTATCAGAGCGGGCCTGCACCGTAGGTTGGGAACGGTGTGGTTCAGCCGAGAGCACCGGCATGGAAGTGTTAAGCGGTACCGAGGGGGTCGACACCGACGGGATCGTGCGAGGCTCGGACCGGTCCTGTACCGGAAGGTGTGGGGCCAGCATCGCCGGCAACAGTTGTTGGAGTTGCTGCTGCAGCTGCTCTTGTAATTGGGCTTGGAGTATGGCCGCGATGCGGTCGTCCAGGGGAGGCACCGGTACCGCTTTTTTCTTCTTCGGTACCATAGGTGCCGCTCTACGGTCTGGCGATGAGGAGGCCAATGACGAGGCACTCACCGATATTGGAGCGGAGCGTTTGCGGGGTCGGTGCGGTGCTGCGAGGACCGGTGTCGCAACCGTGGCAGAAGGGCGCTCAAGGGAAGTGGAAGGCTTCTTAGCCGGCTTACCTGGGGCCAGCGACCCCGAAGAAGGATCCGGTGGCGTCGAAGTAGTCGGTGCCGACTTTTGAGGTGCCATCAACGTCGCAGCAGGTTCCATAGCAGATCCGGTACCGAAAATAATATTTTGCTGGATCTGCCTATTTTTCAATGTGCGCTTTTTAAGAGTAGCACAGCGGGTGCAGGTGTCAGCCCGATGCTCCGGACGTTCCGGACCCAAGCACTGCAGGCACCAATTGTGCGGGTCGGTGAGAGAGATCGGGCGTGCACACCGCTGGCACTTCTTAAAGCCCGGTTGAGGGGACATGAAGGGAAACACGGCCTCCGCAAAATCGAAGCCGGAGGCCTGTATGGTGGCAACAGGCCCCGCCGGGACCGGCCTGAAAAAAGAAGGAAAACTCGACGAGTTTTTTTTTTTTTTTTTTTTAAAGTAAAAAATAAAGTAATCCGATGGAAAAAATAGAAGAAAAACGAAAAAGTATGCGAGCGGGAAGGCAGAAACTAGTTTTTCAACAGCCGTTGAAAACACATGCGTCTTCTTCGCTCCGCGGAAACGAAGAAACTGGGGACCACGCACTCCTCCGTCGGGCGGGAAGGCACTCGCGCATGTGCGGTGCGGCCAACTAGAACTTTCTAGTTAAAAGTGTCCGTACCGGGGCTCCGTCGGTGACGTCACCCATGTGTTAAGAATATGCTGCCTGCTTTTCCTGGGATAAACATCTTATCACCAAAGCTGCTGCTCAGGTTACAACTTCTGTCTCTGTGCAGGCAGAAAATGTTACCCAGGCAGAGGGAGTGGTTCCAGGTGCAGTCAGCAAAAATGGCTAGCTTCTGTGAGGGGGAGGCTGAACCAGTAATTATGCCCCCCCCCCCCAATCTCACCACATGGTGCACAAACGCTCAAACAGCGGCAAATCTGGACAAATTTGACATGAATCCAAGCTAGGAGACCCTGAGGACTCCATTCCAGCAGTTTTCCTGGCAAAAATCCAAATTTTAAAGAAGCAGGGAGAAGTTGAAAAAAAGATCGCTGAAAATCCAAGATGGCCGATGGACACGAATTTGCGCCAAAAACAACACTTCCCAAAATTACCAAAATAGCATTTTTCAGGTGGGGGAACACAGAAGATCACTGGAAAGCACTCAAAACCCTTCAAAATTTAAGTTTTAGAAATTGTTGTTGGATCCTGTCAGCTCCTCTTACTCACAAATGCTGGTCACAGAAACTGCAACTGCTGTCTAACCCTGATTAAGAGCCAGAGCGAGAATTCACTGCCACACTGCTGGAAAAGGTGTCCTCAAGATGATCTTTAGGCTGCTGATCAGACTCCACTGTCTGACAATGCCTCCACCCCTGTGGACCAACAACTGCGCACGGAGATGGGCAGAGGTGCAAAAACGCAGCCTGCATGGTGCAGAACACCGCTGAGCCTCCTAAGTGTGCTGAACAGTCTGCAGACTCCCCGCTTAACAGGGAGTAAGATAAGGTCAGCGACGGCCCTGACATCCAAGGAAGACTAGCAAATTAGCTGACAAGTACCCTGAAGTGATCAGGGATTGGCCTGTCAGCTACAGATCGAAGTTTGTGAATTCTCAAGCAGGTAGTACTTCAAATGTCCATAGAATGCGAAAGGGAACAAAACTACATTGAATTAAAAATAATAAATTGGAGCAAGCAGAACTAACACCCTGCAAACACATGCAGAAGGGAAAGACTGATGGGAGGAGCTAAGCTAGCCTGTGATGTACCCTACAGTCAGAGTGAAAAACTTACAGTTCTCTTCTGCAACCCATGCGAGTAAAGGGAAATAACCCTATTGTCTAGAATGTCTCACCTACTGCACTAGAAATGGGTGTTTCCTGATGTTAATAAATTAACTCAGCAACACAGGAAATTATTTCTTGTTTTATTTTCTTTGACTCAGAACAATTAAGTATTTCTAGAACATAAAGGGGAATTCATCAAGGGGCACTAACCGATTTAGCGCATGCTAATGATTAGTATGCTAAAATACCCAAAGGACTCACATCTTAACATTCTCTCTCTCAAATTATTTAGCTCAGGCACACTAAACAGAGCAAATTATTCATAGCATAAGAACATAAGAATAGCGTTACTGGGTCAGACCAATGGTCCATCAAGCCCAGTAGCCCATTCTCACAGTGGCCAATCCAGGTCACTAGTACCTGGCCAAAACCCACGCAGTAGCAACATTCCATGCTACCAATCCAGGGCAAGCAGTGGCTTCCCCCATGTCTTTCTCAATAACAGACTATGGACTTTTCCTCCAGGAACTTGTCCAAACCTTTCTTAAAACCAGCTACGCTATTCACTCTTACCACATCCTCTGGCAACGAGTTCTAGAGCTTAACCATTTTCTGAGAGAGAAAAAAATTTCCTCCTATTGGTTTTAAAAGTATTTCCCTGTAACTTCATCAAGTGTGTCCTAGTCTTTGTAATTTTTGATAGAGTGAAAAATCGATCCACTTGTACCCGTTCTACTCCACTCAGAATATTGTAGACTTCAATCATATCTCCCCTCAGCCGTCTCTTTACCAAGCTAAAAGAGCCCTAACCATTGTAGTCTTTCCTCATAAGAGAGGAGTTCCATCCCCTTTACGATCTTGGTCGTTCTTCTTTGAACCTTTTCTAGTGCCACTATATCTTTCTTGAGATAAGGAGACCAGAATTGAATGCAATATTCCAGATAAGGTCACACCAGGGGCATTATAACATTCTTAGTCTTATTAACCATCCCTTTTTTAATAATCCTGTTTACTTTTTTCACCGCCACCGCACATTGGGTGGAAGGTTTCATCATATTGTCTACGATGATATCCAGATCCTTTTCTTGGGTGCAAATCCCCAAGGTTGACTCTAGCATCCGGTAACTGTGATTCAGGTTATTCTTCCCAATGTGCATCACTTTGCATTTGTCCACATTAAATTTCATCTGCCATTTCGACGCCCAGTCTTCCAATTTGCCAAGGTCCGCCTGCAATTTTTCATAATCCGCAAAGTTGTTGAAATGCATGGACAGTTTAGTGTCATCTGCAAATTTAATCACCTCACTCGTCGTTCCAATTTCCAGATCATTTATAAATAAGTTAAATAGCACCAGTCCGAGTATAGACCCCTGCGGCACTCCACTGTTTACCATTTAACCCTACCCTCTGTTTTCTATCCGATAATCAATTCCTAATCCACAATCCTGGCAATTTATCACTTTTTAACTTGTCAATTTGGTTCAGCACATCTTCCAGATTCACTAAGATTTCATCTAGTTCCTCCGCATCACCACCTTTGAAAACCATTTCTGGTTCAGGTATATCTCTTACATCTTCTTCCGTAAAGACCGAAACAAATAATTTATTCAGTATCTCCGCTATGGCCTTATCCTCCCTGAGCGCCCCTTTTGCTCCTTGATCATCCAACGGTCCCACAGATTCCCTCACAGATTTTCTGCTTCTGATGTACCTAAAAAAATTGTTACGAGTTTTTGCCTCTTTTGCAAGTTTCTTTTCATATTCTTTCTTAGCTGTCTTTATCAATGCTTTGCATCTAACTTGCCAGTGCTTGTGTATCTTCCTTATTTTATTTATTCAGATCCTTTTTCCATTCTGTAAATGTTTTTTTCTGGTTCTAATAGCCTGTTTCACTTCACCTTTTAACCACGCCGGCTCTCATTTCTTCTTCTTTCCACCTTTGCTGATACGTGAAATACATCTTGTCTGGGCTTCCACGATGGTATTTTTAAATGACATCCACGCCTGCTACAGTCCTAATCTTTGCAACTGATCCTTTTAGCTTCTTTTTAACCATTTTCCTCATTTTATCACAGTCACCCTTTCAAAAATTAAATGCCTCTACAGTAGATTTCTTTTGCGCTGTCACTCCTGGTATCAGCTCAAATTTGATCACGTTGTGATCACAATTTCCCAGCAGACTTAACACAGTTAACTCCTGTACTATGCCTTGCATTCCACTAAGGACCAAATCTAAACTAGCTCCCCCTCTTCTCGGTTCATGGACCAGTTGCTCCAAGAAGCAGTCATTTATGACTACTAGGAATTTTACCTCCCTAGCACTCCCCGATGTAACAATGTTGAGGTAATTGAAAACGGTACACTAACTAAAACGTGTGGGACAAACGCACGCAGGACTTATACATGCCAGATTAAAAGTTACAGTAAGCGCTGCAAGGGGGATGGGGGGAACCCTCCCATTAAACTTAGAAGTGTTCACGCTCCCTTTGGGGGGTGGAGGGGGGTAAACCCCCCCATTACAGAGGAAACTGCCGTTTTATCTCGTTCTGGGGGTAATCGGCAGTTTCCTCTGAAATGGAGGGGATTCCCCTCACACACACCCCCAACAGGAGCGCGAACACTTCTAAGTTTAGTGAGGGGGGGTTTCCCCCCACACACCCTCTCAGAGCGCTTACAGTAACTGTATGAGTCTGGTGCTTAAGTCCTGCGCGCCATTGTCAGCGCGTGTTTGTCCTACACGGTTATGACGGGTCACCATTGAAATCATCCAATTCTCCAGCTTTCCTAATCTCTGAAAACATTCCTTCATCTGTCTGCTCATTTTTGTCCAAAGGGGACAGTAGTATAACCCTTATTTCCCATAAGTGACAGTAAAAAAGGATTGTTTGGGGGATATAAAGCTGTTTATTGGGATTTAAGCTATTTCCCAAAGGCGTCAGTAAAAAGGAAGCTTTTGAGAGAACATTTGAATTTTCTAACACCGTTTCTTCTCTGAGATGAATGGGAAGGTGATTCCATTCCTGTAGAGCTGTAACTGAAACGATTTTGTTTCGCCTTCTGCTTATAATCTTTATGGAATTGTAAAAAGTTGCTGATTAGTGGATCTTAGAGTTCTTGAAGTAGTGTGAGGAATGAAAAGCCTGCCCAAAAATGCCAGCAATTTTGTTTGTCTGATTTTGAATGCTAAAAGGGCCAGTTTGTATGAAATTTTGTGTTGAACTGGAAGCCAGTAGGCGTTTTGAAGGAGAGGAGTGACATGATCATATTTCTTTGAATTACCATATTCTTCGCTCCATAAGACGCACTTTTCCACCTCCAAAAAGGGGGTGGAAATAAGGATGCATCTTATGGAATGAATACCCAAACCCCTCCTGTTACCTTTTTAAAATTATGAGGCCCTCCCTCGCTGGACGTGGCTGCCTGGAGCACTGACAGCTGACACGGCTGCCTCTGAGTCCTCTTCTCTTGCGGCAGAGCGGTGCACAAGGCTGCCGGCCTGGTCCCGTGCCGCTTCCCACGAGAGTTCTTAATAGAAGAGTTCTTGCGGGAGTGGCGCAGGACCAGCTGGCAGCCTTGTGCACCACTCTGCCACAAGGGAAGAGGACTCCGAGGAAGCTGCGTCAGCTGTCAGTGCTCCAGGCAGCTGCCTCCAGCGAGGGAGGGCCTCAGAAATTAAAAAAGGTAACGGTAGGGGGGAGGGAGGCCAGGAGCTGCCCTGCCTAATTAAAAATAGGTACGGGGGCGGGGGCCTGCTGAATTAAAAAATAAGGAGGGTGAGGTTGGGCCTGCCTTTCTGCATCAAGGCCTGGAAGAGGGAGGCCTGCCTGCCTGGAGGGGCTACCTGGGAGGGTGGTAGGCCTGGGAGGGGGGAGTGCTCCTGCCTGCCTGGGTGGAGGGGAAGGTGTGCCTGTCTGCCTGCCTGGGAGGGGGAGGCCTGCTGCCCTGTCCCTACCTGCCTGCTCACCACTAGACCACCAGAGGGGGGACAGGGTGCAGAGCTTGGCAATGAGTGTGAGTTTGGATGCAGAGCCTGGCAGGGAGAATTTGGTTCAGAATGGTTTTTTTCTTGTTTTCCTCCTCTAGAACATAGGAATTGCCGCTGCTGGGTCAGACCAGTGGTCCATCATGCCCAGCAGTCTGCTTATGCGGCGGCCTCTGGTCAGAGACCAGCACCTTAACTGAGACTAGCCCAAACAGCGCACGTTCTTGTTCAGCAGGAACTTGTCTAACTTAGTCTTGAATCCTTGGAGGGTGTTTTCCCCTATAACCGCCTCAGGAAGAGCGTTCCAGCTTTCTACCACTCTCTGGGTAAAGAAGAACTTCCTTACGATTGTACGGAATCTATCCCCTTTCAACTTTAGAGAGTGCCCTCATGTTCTCCCTACCTTGGAGAGGATGAACAACCTGTCCTTATCTACTAAGTTTATCCCCTTCAGTACCTTGAATGTTTCGATCATGTCCCCTCTCAATCTCCTCTGTTCGAGGGAGAAGAGGCCCAGTTTCTCTAATCTTTCGCTGTACGGCAGTTCCTCCAAACTCTTAACCATCTTAGTCGCTCTTCTCTGGACCCTTTCGAGTAGTACCGTGTCCTTCTTCATGTACAGTGACCAATACTGGACGCAGTACTCCAGGTGAGAGCGCACCATGGCCCTGTAAAGCAGCATGATAACCTTCTTTGATCTGTTCGTGATCTCCTTCTTTATCATTCCTAGCATTCTGTTTGCCCTTTTTGCTGCCGCCGCACATTACGTGGACAGCTTCATCGACTTGTCGATCAGAACTCCCAAGTCCCTTTCCTGGAAGGTCTCTCCAAGTACTGCCCCAGACATCCTATATTCGTGCATGAGATTTTTGTTACCGACATGCATCACTGTACACTTATCCACGTTGAATCTCATCTGCCATGTCGGTGCCCATTTCTCGAGCCTGATTATGTCACGTTGCAGATCTTCGCAATCCCCCTGCATCTTCACTACTCGGAATAACTTCATATCGTCCGCAAATTTAATCACCTTGCTCGTCGTACCTATGTCCAAATCATTTATAAAGATGTTAAAGAGCACGGGTCCAAGCACCGAGCCCTGCGACACCCCACTGGTGACGCTCTTCCAGTCCGAGTATTGTCCATTTATCCCCACTCTCTGTTTCCTATGCTCCAGCCAGTTTTTAATCCACGTGAGTATTTCACCCTCGATTCCATGGCTCACAATTTTACGAAGTAGTCGTTCATGCAGAATCTTGTTGAACGCCTTCTGAAAATCCAGATATACAATGTCGACCGGATCGCCCTTGTCTATCTGTCTGTTTATTCCCTCAAAGAAGTGCAGCAAGTTCGTCAAACACGATCTGTCTTTGCTAAAACCGTGCTGACTGGTCCTCATCAGCCCGTGTCCTTCAAGATGATTAATGATGCTGTCCTTTATCAGTGACTCTACCATCTTTCCCGGTACCGAGGTCAGATTCACAGGTCTGTAGTTTCCCGGATCTCCCCTCGAACCTTTCTTGAAGATCGGCGTAACATTCATCACCTTCCAGTCTTCCGGAATCTTTCCCGATTTGATCGACAGATTGGCTATTAGTTGAAGCAGATCAGCTATGGTCCCTTTCAGTTCCTTGATGACCCTCGGATGAATGCAATCCGGTCCCAGGGATTTATCGCTCTTAAGCCTATCAATCTGCCTACACACCTCCTCTAGACTGACCGTCAATCCTGTCAGCTTTCCGTCTTCATTTCAAGCATATAGCCTGATGGGTTCCGGTATGCTGTGTACATCTTCTTCGGTAAATACAGATGCAAAAAATGTGTTCAGTTTGTCGGCAATTGCTTTATCCTCTTTTAGCGCTCCCTTTATTCCATGGTCATCCAACAGTGCCACCGCTTCCTTCGCGGGTCGTTTCCCCTTAATATATCAAAAGAACAGCTTGAAGTTCTTCGCCTTCTTAGCTATTTTTTCCTCATAGTCTCTTTTGGCCCCTTTTACCACCTTATGCCACCTGCGTTGATGTTGTTTGTGCTTGTTCCAGTTTTCATCCGTTTTTGACCTTTTCCATTCCTTAAATGAAGTTTTCTTGTCTCTGATCGCTTCCTTCACCTCTACAGTGAGCCACACCGGTTCTTTGTTCTTTTTCCTCTTGGATCCCTTGTTGATACGCGGTATATATAGATTTTGCGCCTTGGTGACTGTGTCCTTAAAAAGGGACTAAGCTTGCTCTAACGTTTTTACAGTGCTTATTCTCTTCTTAATCTTCTTCCCTACCATGAGTCTCATCCCTTCGTAATTCCCTATTCGGAAGTTCAGTGCCGTGGCTGTCGTTTTGGACCAATGTTTCTCCCCTGAGTCCAGATCAAAGCGGATCATATTGTGATCGCTGCTTCCCAGCGTCCCTTCTACATCTTGTGCCGGTCCTCGCAGGCCATTTAGAATTAAGTCCAGAATTGCATTTCCTCTAGTATTTTCCTTGACAAGTTGTTCCAGGAAGCAATCGCCTGCAGCACCTAGGAACTTGGTCTCTCTAATGCAGCTGGAGGTGCCTAGGTTCCAGTCTATTCCCGGATAGTTGAAGTCACCCATGATAACTATGTTGCCTCTTTGAAGCTGTGTTTAATCTCGTCTGTCATTTCTCCGTCAATTTCTTCGGACTGCCCTGGGGGTCGATAGTAGATGCCGATCTTTGTTTCCAGGCCATTTGTTCCTGGAATTTTGACCCATAGAGACTCTAACTTATCAGTCAGTTGTGGCGTGTTCTCTCCAATAGATTCAATTTCCTCTTTGACGTATATGACAAAACCCCCACCTTTTTGAGCCACTCTATCTCTGCGGTATAGTTTGTATACCGGTAGCACAGTTGTTTTCCTCAGTCCACCACTAAATCTAGGGTGCGTCTTATGGAGCAAAAAATATGGTAGTAATTATTTTTATTGCTGTGCTTTGAACAATTTGCAAACACCTTATTTCTTCTTGGGATATGCCTTTTTAGAGGGCATTAAAATAGTCCAGTCTTGATATGATTAATGAGTGAATTAGGATGTTAAAGATGGCAGGTTCTAAGACTTTTGATATGGATCTAATCATTCTTAATTTTCAAAAACAGTTCCTAACTACTGTGCTGATCTGGTCATGGTAATTTAACTTCTGGTCTATTACAACTCCTAAGATTTTAACTGTTTCAACTGTTTGTAATATGGATTCTTTTAATTTTATAGGATCTATGAGTGTGAGGTCATTTTCCCACGGCACTATCTAAAATCCTATCTATGTGACGCGTGAGGTCTGCCACCTTTGCACCAGGCAGGCAAGTGACCAGGCAATCCTCACGCCCACCAGCCACCCAGCTATCTACATGCCTAATGATCGAATCACCAACTACAACTGCTGTCCTAACTTTTTCCTCCTGGGCAAAAGCCCTTGGAGAGACATCCTCGGAGCAAAAGGCTATTGGATTTCCTGGTGGGCAGGTCCTAGCTAAAGGATTATTTCCTACTTCACCAGGGTGATGCTCTCATTCTAGGAGACCTCTCTCCTCCAAGGCAGCATAGGGGCTACCAGACTGGAGGTGGAATACCAAACGGAGGTGGCACACTAAACGGAACAAATATTTTTCAAGGCACATTATAACTGAAGTCAGAAAATTGCAAAACCAACAAATTAAATTTGAGAGTTATTTATTTAAAGTTCTTAAAGTTATGGGTAATTGTAACAATGGTGAAACTAAAGTAGATAGAATAGAATTACTAATCAATGCGATGAATGTGCTTGTTTTTGAGTGCAAAGAGAATTTTTAAAAATAAAGTAAAATTCTGGAATCTCTTCAGGGCATACCACTGTGCCATGACATACAGTTTGAGAGACACTGATTTAGCATATGTTAAATTGGTTACAGTTAGCATACCTTGATGAATCCCCCCTCCCCCTCTAATTCTGTTCCCAGTGCTGAAGAAGTTTCAGGTTAATGGACAGATCTTGATCCACTAAATGTATAAATTGTTATAAGATAATTGTGCTAAAATCTCCCCTTACTTCTGTGGGTTGCCCCTTTTCATTTTTAGTGGTTTATTGAGAAAGATTTAGCTATTTATTTATTTTTTCCCTTAATCTGATTTAGATGATTCTTGCTTGCTATGTTATTTTTCCCCATTTTTCAATATTGATATTACTTTTTATATAATCTGATTAAAAATAAAATTTGAAAAAATAAAAGAAACTGGTCCACATAAGCATAGCAGATGACAGCAAATAACAAAAGGCAACAAAAATTTTTTTTCAGAATCATCTGACAATGCAACACACTTTTCTAAATCAGTTTTTCACACTGATTTCAGATCTGTTATTTTTTTCAATCACGTAAACTTTTAAAGTTATGATTAATGTTAGTTTATAACGTTTTAGCATATAGGGTTTTAAGAATTGCAGCATCAATTTAAAGAAATGTTGCAGTATCTTCAGTCCAAAGTCAAATAAGCACACAGCATAGCACAATTATATCGGACTGTGTCACTTAGCAGCCAATATTTCTTCAAAAATGCTTAGAGTATGATTTCTTTTTGTGAGTTGTGTCTGTATTGTCAAGGCACAACATCCAGCAGTAGTCGGCCATCAAACTCTCATTCCAGAAACCTTGGTACTGACGCTCCATTAACTGACTGTTCTGGTGAAAACGTTTCCTTGCTCGTCACTCACCATATCAAGATTTTCTGGAAAAAAGTCAAGATGTGAGTGCAAAAAGTATATTTTTAATGACATGCGACGGCCAAGTTTCTGATATGAGTCAAGGAGATTCTGAACTCCTTCCTTGTATGAAGGAGACTTATGGTTGGCTATAAGGTTGTATATGTTACTGCATTTACTAATAAACAACGCCTACATCTTGTACATTGTCTGCAGTCTGTTTGTCGTTTTCTGGTTGCTGTTGTTTACTGCAGACTACGTTGGATTTTCTTTCTCCCTTTAGTGAAAAACTAAACACAGATTTGAAATCAGAATGAAAAATACTACAAAACCCACCCAAAATTAACTATGATGAAAATGATGTGTTGACCTGTGTAATGATCAAAATGGCCCATCTGGTCTGCCTAGTAAAATACCATCTGGGGTATAGCTGCTGCTTTGTACATATTATCCCATGTCTTCATTTAGGTACAAACTTAGGGATCCTTTTACAAAGCCGCGGTAGAGGTTTCTTCTGCAGATTGTCAAGGTACCGTATATACTTGAATATAGGATGAGATTTTTGGATCAAAAAAATGGCCCAATAATGGGGGTCTCATCCTATATTTGGGTATCACCCAGTGACCACCCGACACCCTCCTGGACTTACAGCAGGCCTGCCATTAGCCTGGGACAGGAGGGATCCCTCTTGTCTCCCATCCCAGCCAATACTAACAATTTCCCCCTCCCCCCGGTAGTCCAGCAGTGTATCCCGTGCAGAGTCCTTCCTGCCGATCTTGCGGCCAGCTATGCACCTGGGCCGGCATACAGGAGCGAGCTTTTTGAGCTTCTGCATGGCCCTGCGCTGCTCCCTGAAAAGTTGCCACCAGTTCTCGCAGGACTTCTGATTCAGATAGCAGTGCAGGGCCGGAGCTCAAAAAGCTCACTCCTGCGTGCCAGATAGGGTGCGCCGCTGGCTGTGAGATCGGCAGGAGAGGATCTTTGCGGGATACAATGCTGGTCCACCAGAGAAAAGGTATGCAGGGGAGGAGGTGTATAAAAAATTGTTAGTATCGGCCGGGACAAGGGAGGGATCCCTCCTGTTCTGATCTACCACTAGACAACTAGAGGGGGAAGAGGGTACAGGGAAGGAAGGTGGGACAGGGTGCAGAGCCTGACAGGGAGGGGGGACAGGGTGCAGAGCCTGGCATGGAGTGAGTGGGGTTGGGTTCAGAGCCTGGCAGGGAAGGCGACTGGGTTCAGAGCCTGGTAGGGCAGGGGGCTGAGTACAGAGTCTTGCAGGGCAGGCAGGAAATAGGGCTGAGTGCAGAACCTGGCAGGGGAGGGCATGAGGGAGGGGAAACTGGATGCAGATCCTGGCAGGGCATGACACTTGAATATTAAGCCCCCATCTTATATTCGATTCAACCATTTTTCCTCCTTTTTGGGGGGGAAAAATGGGGGTCTCAACTTATAATTGGATTAACTTATATTCGAGTATATACAGTAAATGCTTCGATGCTTATAGGAATTCTATGAGCATCATAGCATTTCCTCACCAGCCTGCGGTAGAAACTTTTACTGCAGCTTTGTAAAAGCCAGTGTTAATATTCAAGTCAAGTATTACCTTTGTAAAAAGAATGCTACAATTGCTAGACTTTGCCAATTTACTATGCTTCCCCCCCCTCACCCCTAGAAAACACAAAAAAGCATCTTAGCACCTCAGATCCTTAATTTAGCAAATTTAAAATTTTTCCTCTATATAATAAAAATATGTTTCAAAATAATTAAAATCATGAAGGTTTAAGACCATGCAGTAAATAACCTGGGAAAAATTAAATACAAACCTCAAACTTCTAAAGCTACAGGAAGAATTGCCTGACAGATGACTTAAAGGAGAGAAACAGTAGAAATCATTTCTGAAGTGCTGATGTGATGATGCCAATCTTCTGGGCTGCAATAATAAAAACAGGAGTGAAAATCTTCATTCCTAAATGTCTATAACTTTTTTTTTTTTCCCCGTTTGTAAATCTTTATTCATTTTCATCTCTTACAACAAGTGTATAATAATCAATCAAAATAATTTTTACAAATCACTTGACAATCTTACTTATAATCATTAAAATATAAAAGAATCCCTTCCCACCCACCCCACCCATTAACAATAAATCAATTATCAAATATCATATTTCCCAATCCCACCCCACCTATATCTTATATAATAACAAGGTGATTAAGGTGTCTGATCATTAGAATATGTAATCAATGGCCCCCAAGTCTTTTTAAAATTATGATAATTTCCTTGCTGTATAGCAAGCACCCTCTCCATTTTATAAATATGACAAACTGAATTCCACCAAAAGGTATAATTAAGTTTAGTATAATCCTTCCAATTTCCAGTAATATGTTGAATGGCAACCCCCGTCAGTATTAATAAAAGTTTATTATTATTTGCTGAAATTCGACTCTTAAATCTCATAGATGTACCAAATAATATAGTATCATATGAAAGGGCAACTTGATTTTCTAACAATGAATTAATTTGGGACCAAATTAACTTCCAAAAGGCATTTATATAGGGACAGAAAAAAATTAAATGATCTAAAGTCCCAGCTTCTAAACTACAATGCCAGCATCTATTAGATCTAGAGCTATCCAACTTTTGTAAACGAACTGGGGTCCAAAAAGCTCTATGCAACAAAAAGAACCAAGTCTGCCTCATAGATGCTGGTCACATGAAGCTGTGAAATACTTGGGGATTTTAATACATAAGGATCCGGTTCTTGCTCAAGATCTTAATATATCTAAAGTCAAAAATCTAGTTCTAAATACTACATCTCGATGGTCTCCACTTTTTTTGTCTTGGTGGGGTAGAATAGCATCCATCAAAATGACCCTAGCACCTCAAATTAATTACACTCTCTCTATGCTTCCTCTTCTATGCCGGAAGTCGTTTTTTCATTGGCTAAATAGGAAGCTATCTGAATTCATTTGGAACAAGAAAAAACCTCGAATTGCTCTCGCCAAGCTGAAAGCCTCTAAGATTAACGGTGGTCTTAACTTCCCGGATTTCTATCATTATTATATTGCTTCACTAGCTAAATATGGAACTTACTGGGTTACTGACTCCTATCCCCAAGAGCCTCCTGCTTGGTTTGAAATGGAGTGCTTTTTATGCACGCCTTTACACATCTCCTGCTTACTAACGGTGTCAGTACCCAGACATTTGAGAAGGTACTCTTTGTTGGGTTCAACGCAGCATGCTCTTCATCTTTTAGATACATTAGCTGAGATCTCAGTTAATGTTAGCCCACTCATGTCTCTTTGGAATAATCCCAAAATCCAAAACCATGGCAAATCCCTCTCATGGAATCGGTGGCAGCGGGCAGGTATATGGTTTGCCCATCAATTGTCTACTCTTACTGCGTCAGTTCCTTTTGATATACTTTACTCCACATACCATACTCCACATTCTGTTTATTCACAGTGGCTCTCACTCATTGGAGTGCTGTCTTCTGTGCATATACGTTTTGACTTCATGACTTCCAAAAATACTATCCGCCATTGGTCTTTATTGACTCTATTAAAAGGCAAGGCTATATCTTTTTTCTATAATATTTTGAGAGATCATTCCTTCACTTTTTCACCTCAATCTATGAAACACTGGGATGTTATACTCACCACTCCGCTTTCTGACATTGATTGGGAACTCTTTTGGTCTTCAACAAACCGCCCGCTTTTATCTTCTAGAGTTTTACAATCAATGTTCTTTATTATGTGGAATGTAGTATGGACCCCATTTCGCATGTGGAAAGCCAACTTAAAGCAAGACTCTGTTTGCTGGAACTGTTTGAAAGAGGAGGGAACTCTTGATCATATGTTTTTTCATTGTACTTTGGTCCGCTCCTTTTGGACTCAAATTTGGAACACCATACAATCTATCACTAACTGCTCGGAAGAGATCTCTATGGACATTATAATCCTTCGCTCTCAACATCCCTGTTTCGCACAATCAAACTGTCCGCCTAAGCTTATCAATACCATGTTTGTGACTGCTCTCATGCACATTCTGAAAAATTGGAAATCATCTTCGCTACTAGACTATACTTTTTGGTGGAACTCTCTGTGTATGTATCATAGATTTGAATCCTATGCATATGAGAATAAAATTACACTCCGAACCTCCATGAATTTGAAGAGCAAAAAATCACCCTGGTCATTCCTGGATTCCTATGTACGCTCTGCTTCGTAGACACTCCTGTCTTCCCTTCCTTTTCTTCTCTTTTCTTCTTTCTTTCCTTTCTCTTTTAATTTATATTTCTGTTCTCCCTCATCTTTTTCTCATATAGTCTTCACAAGCAGTTCCAATACTTGGAGCTTTTCTTACTGCTATGGTCCTCTACAGTTAAATATATATTTGCAGATTCTTTATACACAAAGCTTTATTTTGTTTTTATGTATTTGAAATGCTCCCTGTATTTTTCAAAATACTCAATAAAAATTATTGAACTAAAAAAAAAAAAAAAAAAAAAGATGCTGACCTTGTAGTTCTTATTCTCCAAGACCAAAATCGTGGCCATTGAGAGGCAGAAATTTGGTGCCCAATCTCAATGCTCCAAATATCCCTAAGACCAGTTTTCCATTTTTTATTCAAATACCCATACAACAATTTATACCACTGTGCGGCTTGGTGATACAAGATCCGCCTGAAAGCATAGGAATTCCAAACTATACTGAGAGTTAAGAACTTTCCATTCAGGGAACCCCTCCTGAATAGCCTGCTTCAATTGCAACCACTTGCAATTGTGAAAAACTAAGCAGTGACCCATTTAGAATAACATCATTTAAACTCCGTATACCTGCAATAATCCAATGCTTCCAAACGATTTTAAATCTGCCAATTTTAATCTTGGAGTTTATCCAAATGGATTGATTTAATGATTTAGAAATTGGATCTGGTGATAAATTACTAACATAACGTAAAGTCTTCCAGGTATCAATCAAAATTCTAATTTCTTTAAATATTTCCTGGGCAAATTTATACTAATAAGATGAGACAAATGTAAAGGAAACAGGAGCCGCCATTCTAAATATAACCAATCTGGAACATTTTCCATAAGATCTGGGAGGATCCAATACATACCCTGTCTTAAAATATAGGCTTGATAGTACCTATAAAAATTTGGAAAATTTACCCCTCCCTCCACAATTGTCTTTTGTAGAGATACTAAAGCAATCCTTCCCCCTGCACCGATACCAGCGGCGCATCCAGCATCTCCGGGGCCTCTCCAAGGGAGCGGAGCGTGGGAGCACTGCTCCGCCCATCCCCCGAACCAGCAGGGGAACTTTTACTTTACTTTTAGAGAAGCTCCAGCGGCCAGCGGGAAACCAGCCCTCCTTCCCCCTGCACCGATACCAGCGGTGCATCCAGCATCTTCGGGGCCTCTCCAAGGGAGCGGAGCGTGGGAGCAGTGCTCCGCCCCTCCCCCGAACCAACAGGGGAACTTTTACTTTACTTTTAGAGAAGCCCCAGCGACCAGCGGGAAACCAGCCCTCCTTCCCCCTGCACCGATACCAGCGGCGCATCCAGCATCTTTGGGGCCTCTCCAGGGGAGCGGAGCGTGGGAGCACTGCTCCGCCCCTCCCCCGAACCAACAGGGGAACTTTTACAGAAGCTCCAGCAGCTAGTGGGAAACCAGCCCTCCTTCCCCCCTTCACCGATACCCGCGGCGCTGCCGGTGTCTTTCTCATCCAGTCCGCCCTCCCACCGATTGTCGCTTGCCTCACCTATCTCCACTCCAACCTGAAGACTCCTCCAACCCAAAGTCTTCTCCAACTCAAGCTGAACAAACCCTTCGGACAATCCGATAAGTACTCTACATGGTTATTCTTGCATGGTTACTCTTTGTATGGTCTTTCTAATACCTACTGTAGCCGAGTCAAACCTTTCATACTCTCTGCAATCTCCATCACTGCAGGATGGCTTCCCTGCACAACTACCTCACCCTATTCCTCATGTTCTACTGGACCTATTGCAAATGCAGGTTTACCGAGGTCCTTTACGCCTCCCAAATTCCAATCCTCACAAGACCTCGCCTCTTAAACCTAGACCCCTTTAGGCCAACCCAACGCTTCACTCTTAACTGCTCTGATCATGGCCCGTTCAAAATCCCGGTTGTCCCCCCCCCTCTAGCAAAAAAAAGAAACCTCATACCATAAAACACCGATTATTAAAGAAAATCTCCCTCCCCTCCCCCATCGACTCCCCACTACAAAAAAAAAGTGCAAGGTTTCTACCTAAACATCTGATCTATCAGGAACAAAACCCAGCTGGTTAAAGACTGGCTAGAAGAGACTAAACCCGACTTTGTCCTCCTAACTGAAACATGGTTGATCTCTGACACCGATATCATAATTCGCGAGTGTCTCCCACCCGGGTTTAAAATCACATCACTACCCAGATCCTGGGGACGAGGTGGAGGATTAGCCGTCATAGTAAGAGATCCATTCAAGACCACCATCTTAGCCTCGAAAACCTCCTCAGACCTCGAAATTCTTTCTTGCAAACTCCAATCTGACCAACTAGAAGATGGCCTAATTCTCATCCTATTCTACATTCCTCCCAAGAAATGGCCCACTGCTAAAGACAACTTTTCAGAATTCCTCCTCACCAACTCAATCACAGGCCCCTTCAATCTTCTGATCGGGGATCTGAACATCCACCTAGAACAAATTGAACAGAATGACACAAAAGACCTACTATCCCTCATCTCCTCCCTAGACTTTTTCACTCCAACTCCGGTAAAAATCCACCACAAAGGTCACCATCTAGATCTAGTAAACTTTTCCTCCAAAGAACAATTCCATCCCAAGTTTCTTTGGGAACAAGCTACCTGGACAGATTCACTATGGTCAGACCACAGACTATGCAATTTCCACCTCAACTGGCAAACAAGACACAACCTACCCTACACAAAGACAGCAAAAAGGCCTAAAAAGGTAATATCCACAAGAGGCTTAATCAACCCAGTGGAATTTTGGTCCCACTACGACATCTCTTCCAATCCTGACCCTGACTCCTTTACAGTCGACGACTGGACAAACACAAGCACACAGATCCTAAATACAATGGGCCCCTTTAAAACAAAGAAAATGAGAAACAAAATCCTGGACGGGTGGTTTGATGCCGAACTTGGATCAGTAAAGCGGGAACTTCAAAAACTGGAAAGACTTTGGCTGAAATCCAATGACAATAAAGACAGATCCAACTGGAGAACAAAACTAAAAGATTACAAACATCTGATTACCACCAAATGCACTAACTTCTACGCCCAAAAAATCGGATCCCCTAACCCCGATATCAAAAACCTATTCAAAATAGTTAACCACCTCTACGATACTCAATCCCTTACCCGCCCTTCCTCAGATTCACCCCCACTGGCCAACAATCTGGCCGCGTTCTTCAATAACAAAATCTCCAATCTCAGATCCACCCTACCTACTACCTCCAACAACCATCTGAACTATCTGGACAGCCAGTCCCACAACGACGAAACCAGGGCTGATTTATACTGGAACAAATTCACCACTCCCACCTGGCAACAATTCTGTAAATTCTACTCAAAATATGCCAATTCCCACTGCAAACTAGATAGCTGTCCACCAAATGTAATGAAAGTTGCCCCGATCTCCTTCAAAACCAAATTGTATACCTGGATCTCCTCCCAACTACAATCAGGCTCATTCCCTGTGGACCTAGGCCAAATTCTCATCACTCCAATTGTCAAAAACCCCAAAGATCCCATCTTCCTTATATCTAACTACAGACCCATTGCGAATATACCCTTCTTTACAAAGATGATGGAAGGCCTGGTCAACCAAGATTTAACAACCTAACTGGACAAATTCAACATTCTAAACGACAACCAGTCAGGTTTCCGCTCCAGACACAGCACTGAAACCGTCATTGCTTCTCTGGTAGACTACCTTCAGAACCTGTTCAGCCTGGGCACAAGTGCACTAGTCCTGCAATTTGATCTTTGTAGCGCCTTTGACTTGGTCGATCATGCCATTCTCCTGGACTGTTTGGAGTCTATTGGTCTCTCAGGCAACATATTAAAATGGTTCCAGGGTTTCCTAGGTCAACGCTCCTACCAAGTTTACAGTGACAACTCCCAGTCCGCCAGCTGGGTCAACACCTGTGGAGTCCCACAGGGCTCCCCCCCTGTCCCCCACGCTGTTCAACATCTACCTGGTCGCTCTAGGTAACCTACTGCTAAACCTGAAGATCAAATTCTACATCTATGCCGATGACATCACCTTAGTCTTCCCCCTATCCAACATAACCCCCGAGATAAATAATCACCTAGCTTCAATCCTAACGCAAATCGAGCTATGGATGACCGACTTCAGACTGAAGCTCAACTCAAATAAAACCAAATTCTTCCTGGCAAGTCCAAATGACAAAATCAAAGACACCTCAATCCCCCTGAATGGCCAAGTCTTTCCCATAACAAACTCCTTAAAAATACTTGGAGTGACCCTCGACCACAACCTTACCTTTGAAGCTCACACCGACCTTCTGGTCAAAAAAGGCTTCGCCACCCTATGGAAGCTAAGATCCATCAGAAAATACTTCAACGCTCCCTCATTCCGCCTACTAGTGCAATCCTCCATCTTAAGTCTACTCAACTATTGCAACATCATCTACCTGGGATCTTTCAAAAAAACCATACAAAGACTGCAAATCATCCAAAACACAGCAATCCGCCTGATCTTCGGACTAAAAAAATGGGAACACTTAACTCCCTACTACCACAAACTTCACTGGCTACCCCTGGAAGCAAGAGTGCAATTCAAGTTCGCCTGTTTCTGTTACAAATCCATCCTTGGCTCGGCCCCCCTTTACTTGGTATCCCATTTCAGCCTAGACCACCCATCCAAACTCACACGTAAAACCCACCTGTTTAGCTATCCTACCCTAAAGGCCTGCTGTTACAAAAGATATCTAAATAGAACTCTTGCCTTCCAAGCAGGTCAGCTCAATGACTGGCTGGCCCACATCATCTCACGCACTTCATCCTACTTAAATTTCAGGAAATTACTAAAAAGTAATCTCTTCACCCGAATCACACCCTAACCCCCTTTGCCATACCCTGGCCCCTTCTATCTCACCATGTCCTTTACGCAGATCGTCTTGACCTTCTTCTCTGCACCATTTATTACCCTGATAGTACCTATCCTCGCTGATTGTACCATTCTTCGCCGATTGTACCATCGTTCGCTGATTGTTCTATTTTTCTCTGTTTGTACATTTTTCTCTGTTTGTATCATTGTACCAATTTCGCTGATTGTCCAGCCCTTCTTCATTGTAAACCGCTTCGAACTACTATGGCTTTGGCGGTATATAAGAAATAAAATTATTATTATTATTATTATAGGTCTTTTACCCAACCAAACAAATTTAGTAAGGATACCATTTAACCTTTTGTAAAATGACCCCTGGAAAAAAATTGATGATATACTCATTTGATAACAAACCACAGGCAATATCATCATTTTGATCGTTTGAACTCTCCCCCACCAAGAAAGATGTAAAGGATTCCTTTGCTCACACATCTGTTATTTTTCTTAATAAAAGTTTTTTATTCTCCTTCACTGTGTCTTCTATTGTATTTTTAATAATAATACCTAAGTATTTTAATCCATCTTCTTTCCAAATAAATGAGAATGAGTCGAATAATCCTTTGGTACAGTGAACATTAAGCGGGAGAACTTCAGACTTACTCCAATTGATCTTATATCCAGAAAATTTTCCAAACTTCTCTATTAATTCAATTAAACATGGAATGGTAATTTCTGGTTCCCTCAAATAAAGCAGAATATCATCCACATAAGCAGAGAGTTTAAATTCCCAATTCGAATAAGGAATGCCTCGTATCCCTTTTGCCTGATTGATGGCTATTAACAAGGGTTCAAGAACAACATCAAAGATCAAAGGAGATAAAGGACAACCTTGTCTAACCCCCCTTAGCAAGTTAAATCTATCTGACATACTATTATTAATATATAATCTTGCACTAGGAGAACTATACAATGTCTGAATCATTTGAATAAAACCAGAACCTATACCAAACCATTCTAAAGCCTGGTACATAAAAGTCCACTCAACTCTATCAAAGGCTTTTTCTGCATCCAAAGATATCAGAAAAGCCGGATCATTCATATTTTTTGTTAAATTTAGAGAGTGAAAAGCTAGTCTGGTATTATTTGAATAATGTCTCTTAGCAACAAATCCTGTTTGGTGAGTATCAATAATAAAAGGAAGAGCTTTAGCTAAACGCAAAGCCAATATTTTAGCAATAAGTTTTCCATCTACATTTATTAATGAGATAGGCCTATAGTTTGAAACCAAAGTAGAATCTCTGTTTGGTTTTGGCAAAACAATAATTAAAGAATCAACCATAGAACCTGTAATACAACCTTTATTCAGTTGATATTGATATAATTTTAACAGATATGGCAAAAGAGTACTTTGAAATGATTTATAAAACTCAACAGTATAACCATCACCACCTGGAGTAGATCCAACTCTAAGAGATTTCAATGCTATTTCTAATTCTTTTAAAGATATAGGATCTTCTAAACTCCTTTTTATATGATCAGGAACCTTCGGTCCAATAATTAGATTTAAAAAAATCTAAACCATCCTGTTCTTTATTTTCATAAGACTTGGAAGAATACAAATCCTTATAAAAAGTAAGAAATTGCTTCAAAATATGTTCAATTTTAGTGTGTGTACCTCCTTGTATATCTTTAATTGCAATAATTTTAGTTTTCCTCTTTTTTGCTTTAAGAAAATTTGCTAGTAATCTTCCTGCCTTATTTGAGTTATCATAACATTGAGCTTGCTGAGAAAACAAATCTTTCCTTACAAATTGAGAAGATATCTCATTATATTTGGCTTTTGCTTTTAATAATCTTTGTAAAGTATATTGTTCTCACCTATTAATTAATTTATTTTTCAATTTTTCTAAATCAGAAAATTGTTTTTTAAGTTGTTTTTTAATATATGCCGAATAAGAAATAATATTTCCTCTCATAGTTACTTTAAAAGCATCCCATAATGTTTCAATACTTATATCATCAGAAGTATTAATCTGAAAAAATTCAATCATCAAGAAAGTTTAAATCAGCAAGCAAAGCATTATCAAATCTCCACACTAGTTTAGGACAAACTTGTTCATCAGATTGCAACTCAATCCACACACCACCATGATCAGATAAAACTATAGGATCTATAATTGCTTTTGTCACACGCTGAACTATGCTATTAGAAACAAAAATATAATCAATTCTTGAAAAGGAATTATGGACCTGTGAACAAAAGGAAAATTCTCGATCATTAAAATGAAGAATACGCCATATATCAACTAAATCACAAGATTGTATTAAGTTATCTAGCCCTAGCGATTTCATAATTTTACTTGGTTTTTTATCAATAATTGGATCCATTACAGCATTGAAATCTCCAGCCACTACTAAATTAGAAGCAGCCAGTGGTAGTAACAACTGCTGAATATTTTTTAAAAACTCAATTTGATTCGAATTCGGAGCATACACATTGAATAAATCCAGGGTAGTACTTCCCATAACCATTTTAACATGTACCCATCTTCCTAAAGGGTCCGAAGCAATTAATTGAAAATCAGCTAAACATTTTCTACTTATTAGAATAGCAACCCCAGCCTTTTTCCCCACTACTGGGGCAAACAAACACTTAGAGACCCAACCTCCTATCAGTTTCTTAGATTCTATTAATGACAGATGTGTCTCTTGAATAAAATATACATCCGCATTCTGCTTCTGCAGAAAAGCTAACATTTTCCTCTTTTTGACTGGATGATTTAGGCCATTGACGTTTAAAGAAAAAAACCTTAAAATCCATCTAAAATGTCAAATAAAAACCAATCTGTAAATTTGATATGAGTGAAATGATCAGACACCACCACACCTGTTAAGTATATCCCCTCATCTATTAAAAATGCAATACCTCTGAATCCAGCAAACCCCCAAACCCATAACCCTACCCTCCCCCAAACCCACCCACCCCACATATTTAATAACAGTGTAAACTTGGTGACACACATATTAGATCAGACAGTAATAAACTCCAGAAAGACCATCTTAAAATCAACATTCTAAACAAAGTCTATAATTAAAGAACTTCTGTTGCTAGACTGAATCATAGAGGGTACTACGTCAGATCTATATCAGGTAACGTTGTATTGTAACCTTCTTCATCCCAGGAATCTTTCTTCTGCTCTTTCTCCAGATAGAATATTTCCCCAGCAATATTTTAAGTGTAACAATACAGTGAGAGTGGCAAAAAAACTAATATAAAAATAGCAAGACAAGTCACAACATGAAAATAAACTCAAAACTTGCTTTTTCCAGGCCGAGTTTGGTCCAGGCTCAGGAGAGTAACAGAATGCCGCTTTTGACCTAGCTCTGCTGGTCTGTACCAGATAGACAATCTTTAACAGTACCTTATTTGGGTGGGATATTGGACAGCTGTATTTCCATGCGACAGCCCTGAGAAGCGCTGGACGTCACGCTTCAGTCAGAACAGATAAGTCCTGGCTTTACATTACAGATTTGGCAGTGGTGTATTTTTATGCCTTTTAAGTGTTTTCCTGGTACAAGTTGCCTGTGTTATTCATAAGTCTTGAAAGTGTACTATTGAATCATTGAGAACTGGAATGTGAGTGGATTTTTTTTTTTCTTCAAAACCCATGAAGCCTGAGGTTTTTTTCTCCACTCATAGTCGCAATAATTCTTTGTTTCACTTTTTCATCTATATGATTTGGCATATGCCAGGAGCACTGTTTGCATATTTTCTAGGAGCAGGCCTTTTTGTCAAATAGGGGTATGTGGCAATCAACCAAATGAAAACTAATTGTTGTTCCCTCTCCCATTTGTGAGTCCTTCAGCGGTGCAGTTCAATTTGGAGCAGACACAGAAGATACACAGGATACATGCAGAAGAGCTCTCTCTAGTGAGACATCCACAGGGGATATGCAGTAAAAAGAAAATGGATCCTTCTTGCTCTCTCCCCCATTTATGCAGTCCATCAGTGGTGACATGAATTTAGGGCAGGTGCAAAAGTTATATGGGGCAAGAGAAGATAAGCTTGTGCCCCATGTAGCCTAGTGGTTAGAGCTGCTGCCTCAGCACCCTGAGGTTGTAGGTTGAAGCCCAGTGCTGCTCCTTGTGACTCTGGGAAAGTCACTTCACCCTCCATTATCCCAGGTACCATAGCTAGATTGTGAGCTCACCAGAACAGATAGGGAAAATACTTAAGAGTACATAAGAACATAAGAATTGCCATACTGGGACAGATTGAAAGTTCATCAAGCCCAGTATCCTGTTTCCAACATTGGCCAATCAAGGTCACAAGTACCTGCCAAGATCCCAAGGAGAAAAACAGATTTTATGGTGCTTATCCTAGGAATAATCAGATTTCCCCTAGCCATTCTTACAATGGTTCTTTTAGGAAACCATCCAAGTCTTTTAAATTCTGCTAAGCTAACCACTTTCACCACATTCTCTGGAAATGAACTCCAGAATTTCACTACACATTGGAGTGAATAAATATTTTCTCCTATTTAAATCTTATCCAGCCCTGTGAACTTCTAAAAGCTAAGTTACTCAGCATTTTATATTCTGCTCTTTTCACTGTTTTTCAGCATTATATCTGCTTAATTTCTCTTCTCCTTCCTGTTTCTTACTTAAAAAACAAAACAAAAAAAGCACAAAAAAATAAACCCTTCTCTTTCCTCTGTTAAATCTTATTTCCTCTTCCTCTTCATAGGAATAAGGGTAGGACTTTATTAACTCTAATTAAATCCTGGTGCCTGTGGCACAGGGTGACTAAAGTAGGGAAAATCCTGTTATAAATCCTGTGTTTTAGGGTAGCCACTGATTTGTTATAGAGCCTGCATTTTTGTTTAAAATACTGTGTTTTAGAGTGGTATAGAGCCTGTATTTCTGACTTACTAGTTTTTAGCCATTGTGTCTGCTGATTAGGTAGAGAAGGGAGGGGCTCTGATTTACTCCTAAGGTTAACTGCATTATCTTTGGAACAGTGCTGTGAACAAGGCTGCCCTGTGAACTTCTAAAAGCTAAGTTAATCGGCATTTCATATTCTGCTCTTTTCACAGTTTTTCAGCATTATATCTGCTTAATTTCTCTTCTCCTCCCTGTTTCTTATTTAAAAAAACAAAAAAAGCACAAAAAAATAAACCCTTGTCTTTCCTTTGTAAATTGTATTTCCTCTTTCCCTTTCCCTTCATAGGAATAAGGGTAAGACTTATAGTCCCACCAACCCCAGGGACCACTTTTCATATATAGAGACCCAAATAATCAGGACACTCAAATCAAGTCACTTCACAACCAATCAAGATGACCTTTATTCTATGCAATCACTGTGGTGCTTTAATTCCAAGACATACTATTTGGAGGCTTAAGGCTTGCCCCATCTGTCTTCAACTTGCTAGTATTAAGGAGGAGCTCTGCAAACTTAAACAGGAATGCAATACAATTAAAGCAGCTTCCATCACTCCACAAAATCATATCAACTTACCACCTCTACCTCACAGAATAAAACAGCCCAGGAATAAATGGTCACAGTAGGCTCAGGAAGACTGCGACATGTAACACAGAAACATCCACCTTCACAAATATTACCTCTACAGAATTCCTTCGCTCCACTAGTGCACTGCGATACTCAAGAAAACAGAAGGGAGGTGGGACTGGAACCAATGAAGGTAACTCAAGAGAACAAGCGCACCCTAAGCACAAATAAAAAAGCCAAAAACAGAAAACTATTACTGTTGGGGGATTCCATCATCAGAGGAATTAACCTTGGAACACAAGGCGAGGAGACCAAAATAGTGAAATGTCTTCCAGGATCCTCAGCTACCAGGAGTTCTAGGCAAATACAGACTATAATTAGGGAAGAAACTAAGGATTTTAATACTGATGTTGTTATCCATCTGGGAACAAATGACCTGGCCAACAACTCCACACTTGCAGCACAGAAAGCTTTTCGGGAGTTTGGTGAGGGCGTGAAACCTTTTGTAAAGACTTTAGCTTTTTCTGAAATACTGCCTGCATATGGAAAGGGAGAGCAAAGAGTGAAAAACACAGAGGACTTTAATAGATGGCTCAAAGCCTGGTGTCATCAAGAAGGCTTCAGGTACATAGGAGGGTGAGGAAATACATGTAAGGACAAGAAGCTATATTGCACTGATGGCCTACATATTACTACAGCAGGAAAAAGATACCTTGCAGAGAAATTTAGACAATATTTTTCTAGGCATTTAAACTAGAAGGTGGGGGTGGTGTATGTACGAAGGACAATTATAGAGACCACCCCCGGCAAAAGAAAAGATGTGATAGTAGTAAAGACTGCAACATAAACAATATCAGCAACTCATTTCTTAGTATTGCAACGGAAAGTGAAACGAAACAAAAATCCATACGAAAAAGAAGATTATTGCTGAAAAATAGCTGGAAAGCGATGACCACAAATGCTCGCAGTCTAAGCAACAAAGTTCATGATCTGCAAGCCCTGATGTTAGAGGCAGATCCAGATATTGTCACTATCACAGAGACATGGTTCAGTAAATCACATGCATGGGATGCAAACATACCGGGATATAATCTTTTTAGGAAGGACAGAGATGGTCAAAAAGATGGAGGAGTAGCTCTCTATGTAAAGATCAATATCCAAGCGACCGAAATGCAAGGGACCTGGGGAGAGAAAGAAGCGATATGGATTGCTCTGAAAAGAGAAGATGGAACTTCTATCTACGTGGGTGTAGTCTACAGACCTCCGACTCAATCACAGCAAATTGATAAGAATCTGATTGTGGATATCCAAAAGTTTGGAAGGAAAGAGGAGGTTCTGCTGTTGGGAGATTTCAAACTGCTGGATGCGGACTGGAATGTTCCGTCTGCAGAATCGGAAAGAAGTAGGGAGATTGTGGATGCCTTTCAAGAGGCTCTGCTCAGACAAATGGTGACGGAACCCACAAGGGAAAAAGCGATATTGGATCTGGTCCTCACAAAAGGAGAGAGTATCTCTAATGTTCGAGTGGATGCTCAGCTGGGAAGTAGCGATCATCAAACGGTTTGGTTTGATATAATGGCTAAAGTGGAGAGCGGCTGCACGATACTTAAAGTCCTAGATTTCAAACGTACGGACTTTAATGCAATGGGAGAGTACATGAAGAAAGAGCTGTTAGGATGGGAGGACATAAGAGAAGTGGAAAGACAGTGGTCTAAGCTGAAAGGAGCGATAAAAATGGCTATGGACCTTTTTGAGAAGAAAATCAATAAAAACAAGAGAAAAAGGAAGCCAATATGGTTCTCCAACCTAATGGCTGAGAAAATAAAGGCGAAAGAGTTGGCGTTCGTGAAATATTAAAAAACCCAAGAAGAGGAGAGCAGAAAGGACTACAGGGTGAAACTGAAAGAAGCCAAGAGAGAGATACGTCTGGCGAAAGCACTGGCAGAAGAACAAATGGCTAAAAATGTAAAAAAGGGAGACAAAAATTTTTTCAGATATATTAGTGAAAGGAGGAAGATGAAAAATTGAATTGCTAGGCTAAAAGATGCTGGGAACCAATATGTGGAGAGTGATGAGGAGAAAGCAAATGTGCTAAACAAATACTTCTGTTCTGTGTTCACAGAAGAAAATCCTGGAGAAGGACCGAGATTGTCTGGCAAAGTTACACGAGAAAATGATCTAAAGGCGAAAAAACAGTGTGACAAGGCAGTGGCTGCTGCCAGAAGGATGCTGGGCTGTACAAAGAGAGGCGTAGTCAGTAGAAGGAAGAAGGTGTTGATGCCCCTGTACAGGTCATTGGTAAGGCCCCACTTGAAGTATTGTGTTCAGTTTTGGAGACCGTATCTGGCGAAGGATGTAAGAAGACTTGAGGCGGTCCAGAGGAGGGCGACGAAAATGATAGGAGGCTTGCGCCAGAAGACATATGAGGAGAGACTGGAAGCCCTGAATATGTATACCCTAGAGGAAAGGAGAGATTGGGGAGATATGATTCAGACGTTCAAATACTTAAAGGGTATTAACGTAGAACAAAATCTTTTCCAGAGAAAGGAAAATGGTAAAACCAGAGGACATAATTTGAGGTTGAGGGGTGGTAGATTCAGGGGCAATGTTAGGAAATTCTACTTTATGGAGAGGGTAGTGGATGCCTGGAATGCGCTCCCGAGAGAGGTGGTGGAGAGTAAAACTGTGACTGAGTTCAAAGAAGCGTGGGATGAACACAGAGGATTTAGAATTAGAAAATAATATTAAATATTGAACTAAGGCCAGTACTGGGCAGACTTGCACTGTCTGTGTCTATATATGGCCATTTGGTGGAGGATGGGCTGGGGAGGGCTTCAATGGCTGGGAGGGTGGAGATGGGTGGAGTAAGTCTTAACAGAGATTTCGGCAGTTGGAACCCAAGCACAGTACCGGGTAAAGCTTTGGATTCTTGCCTAGAAACAGCTAAGAAAAAAAAATTAAAAAATTTAAATTGAATCAGGTTGGGCAGACTGGATGGACCATTCAGGTCTTTTTCTGCCATCATCTACTTTGTTACTATGTTACTTTAAACTTCAAAAGTCTCGAGAATGCCCATACTACGCATGTGCTGGTGCCTTCCTGCCAACTAGGGGAGGAAGGAGGGTTGTAAGAATATCAGTCTCCTGTTCCTGGATAAGATCTGTTAAAGTTAAGTAACTGTGCTTTATCCCAGGATGAGCAGGCAGCATGAGTTTGAGTTGTGTCCAGTAGAACTCCAATGAATTCCAGATTTTGGGTTGGTTGGAGATGATTCTTCTGGTAACTGACTACAAATCCTAGAAGTTCTAGATGTATGGCTGAATTGATGGTTGAATGAGCAGCTTGAGGTGATGCCTTGACTAACCAATTGCCAAGATAAGGGAACATTTGGAAGCAGTAGGAGCGGAGTATTGCAGCTACTTCAGCTAAACATTTTGTGAACACTTTGGGTGCTAATGCTAGACTGAATAGAAGCACCCTGTATTAGAAGTGATGTGTTCCTATTAGAAAACAAAGATATTTTCTGTGGGCTGGAGGTATGGGAACATGCATGAGAGATAATCCAGAATTTCTTCTTCAATAAGTACTTGTTGAAGGCACAGAGATCTATAATTAGACACAGACCACTGGTCTTTTTCGGTATGAGGAAATATTTGGAGTAGAAACCTGACCTCTCTGTAGTGGAGGTACTAGTTCAATGCCTTTGAGCAGAAGGACTCATAGTTCCTGTAGAAGGACGATAGTCTGATGGGAAACACAAGAAGACTTTTCTGGAGGATTGTTTGGAGGTAGGCAACGGAAACAAAGAGCATATCCATGTTGAACAATTTGGAGTACCCCAGTGTCTGTTGTTATAAGGATCCAACGATGATGGTAGTGGTGTAGTCAACCTCCAATTGGAATGGAGGATAGGGGTGGGGGGTGGGTGGGAAGGAGCATTGACTAAGCTCTCTAGCAACTGGTCAAAATGACTGTTGGGTCTTTTGTAGTGGTAGAGGTTTTGACTTTTGAGCTTCCTGAAGCCTAGGCCTCCTCTGTATAGGAACTCTAGAGGTAGTGGAGGATGGAAAGCATCTTTTCTTGGTATATGAAGAGGAATAACAGGAGTGATAGTAGAGTTTGGCAGTTTAGCAGGTTTGGAAGCTGCAAGGGTGGACATATTTTGCTCATGTCTTGTAATTTTCTGCATAGCATCCTCTATTTTCTCTCCAAATAGTTCATAACCCAGGCATAGGATACTGGCAAGTCGATCTTCAATGTTTTAGTACAGTTATGAGATGCAGAGCAAAGCCTGCCTCCTCATGGCGATGGAAAAGGCAGATGCCCTGGAAGTCACATCAAAAGCATTGAAAACTTCCTCGTTTCCACCATTTCTAACATACTAGAAGTCAGAAAGCTGGTTCAAAGGCAAAAACTGTTCAAACTTTGAGAGTCATTGTGCTAACAACGTCATATAAAAAGTCATATAGAAGCTATAGCTGAGAATGCGACTGGTAAGCATGGAGACATTTTCTAAACTTCTCCAGGATTCTCCCCTCTTCCAGGAGGTGTGCTAGCATAAAATCTAGAACTGCTAGACTTTTTTTTATAGCATAAAGATATTACAGAATAAATCCTTGAGACATCCACCCCATGTAAGACAGTTTATAGTAAAAAAAATGGGGTACCTAGATGATAAAGATAAGATTCATAATAACCAATTTCTAATCAAATTTTAACCGTTATAATAACAAATAGACTTCCATCATCAATTCCTGATGTCAATTTTTACTATACATCTTATTTGGTATTTTTCTTATTTCCTCTTCAAGCAAGGAAACCTGTGGTGGGCATATCATAACTCTACAGACTTTATCATAACGGTTAAAATTTGATTAGAAATTGATTATTAAGAATCTTATCTTCATTATCTAGGTACCCCATTTCTTTACTATAGACTTTTTTTTAGTTCAGATTCCACTAAATTGTACTCTATACATGATTATCCAGCTTTCTGGGAGCTACTTGAAGAAGGTTTTTTTTTCCTATTCCCTGAACATCACATTCATCATGAGGGCAGTTTTAGGCAGTCTTTGGGAATCTTAGTCCAAGGCACTGAAGAGTTCCATCCTAGGCTCAGATTCTGATTCCATTCTGACAGGAGGAGCCTCACCCTTCGTGTAATGAAGGACTCTAGTGTAGATCTCCTTTGAGGTGGTGGGGGAAATGGACTGCGAAGACCGGCACAAGGTGTAGAAGTAGAACGGAGGCTGGGAAACTGCGATCACAAAATGATCCGCTTCGACCTGGATGCAGGGGCAAAATATCGGTCCAGAACGGCAGCCACGGCACTAAACTTCCAAAAAGGGAATTACGAAGAGATGAGACTCATAGTGGGGAAGAAGATTAAGAGGAGGATAAGCACTGTAAAAACGTTAGAGCAAGCTTGGTCCCTTTTTAAGGACACAGTCACCGAGCGCAAAATCTATATATACCGCGTATCAACAAGGGATCCGGCGTGGCTCACTGTAGAGGTGAAGGAAGCGATCAGAGACAAGAAAACTTCATTTAAGGAATGGAAAAGTTCAAGAACGGATGAAAATTGGAATAAGTACAAACAACATCAACGCAGGTGCCATAAGGCGGTAAAAGGAGCCAAAGAGACTACGAGGAAAAAATAGCCAAGGAATTGAAAAACTTCAAGCCATTCTTTCGATGTATTAAGGGGAAACGACCCGCAAAGGAAGCGGTGGGACCGTTGGATGACCATGGAATAAAGGGAGTGCTGAAGGAGGACAAAACAATCGCTGACAAACTGAACACATTTTTTTTGCGTCTGTATTTACTGAAGAGGATACAGCATACCAGAACCCATCAACCTATATGCTGGAAACGAAGACGGGAAACTGTCAGGGTTGACGGTCAATCTAGAAGAGGTATGCAGGCAGATCGATAGGCTTAAGAGTGATAAATCTCCGGGACCGGATGACATCCATCCGAGGGTCATCAAGGAACTGAAAGGGACTATAGCCAAACTGCTTCAACTAATAGCCAATTTGTCGATCAAATCGGGAAAGATTCCGGAAGACTAGAAGGTGGCGAATGTTACACCAATCTTTAAAAAAGATTTTTTGAAAGAGTCCTTCTTTTCTTTTATGGCTACCCTTACCAGACAGGTGAGGGTAGCCATAAAAGAAAAGAAGGACTCTTTCAAAAAATGGAAACACATGAAAACAACCGAAGCATGGAAAATACATAAAGATGATCAAAAGAAATGTCACAAGGCGGTGAGGGATGCCAAAAAGGACTATGAGGAAAAAATAGCGCAAGAAGCCAAAAACTTCAAACCCTTCTTTAGATACGTGAAAGGGAAAAAACCCGCAAAAGAGGCGGTGGGACCCCTGGACGACCAGGGAAGAAAAGGGTACATCAAGGAAGATAAACAAATTGCTGACAAACTAAATTCCTTCTTTGCGTCCGTCTTTACGGAGGAGGATACCGCTAAAATACCAGAAGCAGTGAAAGTGTTTAGAGGAGTAATAGAAGACAGCCTCACCACAGTTGAAGTGGAGTTGGACCAGATATACTACCAGATCGACAAACTTAAAAGTGACAAATCCCCTGGACCGGATGGAATTCACCCGAGAGTTTTAAAGGAATTGAAGGTTGAAATCGGAGAGCTATTGCAGAAACTTGCCAATCTGACAATCAGAACTGGACAGATACCAGAAGACTGGAAGATAGCGAATGTCACGCCAATTTTCAAAAAAGGATCGAGAGGGGAACCGGGCAACTACAGACCTGTGAGTCTTACGTCTGTCCCTGGAAAGATGGTTGAAGCACTGATCAAGGATAGCATAGTCCGGCACCTAGATACACACGACTTGATGAAACCCAGTCAACATGGGTTCAGGAAAGGGAAATCATGTTTGACGAATTTACTTCAATTTTTCGAGACCGTGAACAAGCAAATTGATAGTGGAATGCCGGTGGACATAATATATTTGGACTTCCAGAAAGCATTCGACAAAGTTCCACATGAAAGGCTTCTCAGGAAACTACAAAGCCATGGAATAGAGGGAGATATACAAAGGTGGATAGGCAAATGGTTGGAAAACAGAAAGCAGAGAGTGGGCATAAATGGAAAGTTCTCAGACTGGGAGAAAGTGACTAGTGGTGTGCCCCAGGGCTCCGTGCTTGGGCCGATCCTATTTAATATTTATATCAATGACCTGGAAGACGGAATATCCAGTGAGATCATTAAGTTTGCAGACGACACAAAGCTATGCCGGGCAATCAGATCGCAGGAGGATAGCGAGGAACTCCAGAGCGACTTGTATCAGTTAGAGAAATGGGCAGATCAATGGCAGATGAAGTTCAACGTGGAGAAATGCAAAGTAATGCATTTAGGTAGTAAGAATAAGGAATACGAGTATAGAATGTCAGGCGCAACTCTGGGTAAGAGCGAACAAGAAAAGGACCTGGGTGTACTGATAGATAGGACCCTGAAGCCATCGGCACAATGCGCGGCAGCGGCAAAGAAAGCAAACAGAATGTTAGGCATGATAAAGAAAGGAATCACGAGTAGATCGGAGAAAGTCATAATACCGCTTTATAGAGCAATGGTCAGACCACACTTGGAATACTGTGTCCAACATTGGTCTCCCAACCTAAAGAAGGATATAAAACTGTTAGAGAGGGTGCAGAGACGAGCAACGAAGTTAATAAGAGGTATGGAGAACTTGGAATATGAGGAACGACTCAAGAAACTAGGACTGTTCTCCCTTGAGAAGAGAAGGCTGCGAGGGGACATGATCGAGACGTTCAAAATGCTGAAAGGCATCGATAAAATAGAGCAGGAAAATAAATTATTTACATTGTCCAACACGACACGGACAAGAGGACATGGTTTGAAGCTAAGGGGGGACAAGTCCAGGACAAATGTCAGGAAGTTCTGTTTTACACAGCGAGTGGTAGACGCCTGGAATGCTCTCCCAAAGGAGGTTATCAAGGAATCCACTGTGCTGGGATTCAAAGGCAAATTAGATGCACATCTCCTTATGAGAGGCATAGAGGGATATGGGTGACTAAAACTACATCAGGTGTATACCTGACTGGGCCTCCGCGTGTGCGGATCGCCGGACTTGATGGACCATGGGTCTGATCCGGAGATGGCAGTTCTTATGTTCTTAAAAAGGTTCAAGGGGAGATCTGGGAAACTACAGACCTGTGAGTCTGACCTCGGTACCAGGAAAGATGGTAGAGGCACTGATAAAGGACAGCATCACTGATCACCTTGACTGACATGGTCTGATGAGGACCAGCCAACATGGTTTCAGCAAAGCCGGATATTGTTTGATGAACTTGCTGCACTTCTTCGAGGGAGTAAACAGGCAGATAGACAAGGGCGACCCGATCGACATTATATATCTGGATTTTCAGAAGGCGTTCGACAAGGTTCCACATCAACAACTACTTCGGAAAATTGCGAGCCATGGAATCAAGGGTGAAATACTCAAGTGGTTTAAAAACTGGCTGGAGCATAGGAAACAGAGAGTGGGGGTAAATGGACAATACTCAGACTGGAAGAGCGTCACCAGTGGGGTGCCGCAGGGCTTGGTGCTTGGACCCGTGCTTTTCAACATCTTTATAAACGATCTGGACATTGGTACGAGTGAGGTGATTAAATTTGTGGATGATACGAAGTTATTCTG